>NC_031997.1:44839622-44912586 GCF_001879085.1 Nicotiana attenuata | reverse complement strand
ATATATATATATATATATATATATATATATGGATCGGGCTGCACGCCGCAGCGATATAGCGCTTGGGCTGTAGGAGCCCCTCCGGAGTCTGCATACCCCCCGTGAGCGCAGTCGACTATATATTTATTGATCGGGCTGCACGCCGCAGCGGTTATTATAAAGTACCTATTGAGCGTGAGTGCTGAGTGTGAATGTTGATTGGTGAAAGTTGAGTCACGAGTGACTGAGAGGCTTGCCCGGGAGGGCTATATATATGTATGAGTGATACTTTGCTCGAGGGGCTTGTTTTATGAAATTACTGTTTTCACTCTTCTTTTATACTGAGCCTTTATTGAAAATGTTGAACAAATGTTTTAAACAACTTTCATTGAAATTGGAGTTTTTACTAGATGTTCAGAATTTAATTACTGATTTGATCTTGTTATTCCCACTGAGGTTCTTATGTTATGAGATGTATATGATTTTAAATGCTCGTCACTACACTCAGCCTTTATTTATAATTGTTACTTACTGAGTTGGCGTACTCACGTTACTCCCTGCACCTTGTGTGCAGCTCCAGGTGGCAGGGCATCCGAGTGAGAGTTGTTCCTTTCTTTCAGAGCATTTCCGAAGTTAGCAAGGTAGATGCATGGCGTCCGAAGCCCTGCTTTTCTCATCCCTATATTTTAATATTTATTTTTATCAGACTCATCTTGTATTGAGTAAATAGTATGAGATTTTATTTTAGTGGCTCATGACTAGTGACACTGGGATCGGGCAGTGGTTGATGTTTTGCATATTATGTTTCGCTTGTTTTTGAAATGTTTAAACGAAAGATTTGTGATAATATCCGACTAGTAAATGAATTAAGAAAAAGACCCTTTTTGTTGTAAATGTCGAATCGGCTAGCCTAGTACTGTGATAGGCGTCATCACGGCCGGGGTGGTTTAGGGTCGTGACAATATTTATAGCAGATATTTTGGTATACCTGATCCGATGAAATCTCTTTATAGTGCCACAAAATATTTTTGATTGACATTCTAGCTATGGCTTATTGTATGCAAGAACTAATTGCTTTTATCTAGTAGGATATTCTCAGATGCAAACTTTGCAGGCAACAAAGCGGACTGAAATAGAAAAATTGGCATAGAAATTTTTTTTAAATTTCTCATATCATGAAAAGACAAAAGCAGCTAGAGCACAAGGCATAACACTTGTCATTAGATTGCATGCGACAAAAGGTAGAGTGGAAGTATTTCTTGTGACCATTGAACATCATATTGCAGATACTTTCTCACATCGAGAAAAGGAGTTAGTATGGTAATGAGATTGTGTATCCTTTTATGATGGAAACAATATGTTACTCTATTCACTCTTTGATGCTTATCACATATGTGTTTTCAATATATGGTAGTATATATGAGAATCTAGTCAAAATATTTTAAAATGCTTTCTACCACTATTCTTTTTTTTTTTGAATTTTTTTCTCAAATGTTTGGTTGAAGTAATCCTTTGGCCAACTCAAAGTAACTGAGCATCTGTGTATACTTTGAATGATTTGTTGAGTTAAACTTATCTTTCTCCTTAAGTTTTTTAAAGGTGATTATTATTACATGATTCCTTGTATAACTCGTAGGATGATTAGAAGTAAGTAGTCTGGATTGACTATATGCATCTATACTTTCTTTGTGAATACTTGTTTGCATATCTCCTATGTGTTGGTTCACCCTTTTGATGACGACAAAAGGGGAGAGAATAGATGGTACAAAATATTCCTAGCAAATGTTAAAGATAAGATGCATGAAGGTAGGGGGAGCATAACTGAGGAATGCATAAAGTGAGGAGGAGCCTCTACTTGTTCCATCATTTATACATTGAAGAGATAATTTCAGAGAAGTAACCAGTTTATCTTACTTATCTCTTTAATGTGTTTCATCTGAACTTATTTAATTAAAATTTTCATGTTTTGTACTCAATGGTTTGCCATCATCAAAAAGGGGGAGATAGTTATCCCCAAGGTTTCATAGACTAATTTTGATGATACCAAACCAACATAAGATTTTATCAAAGAACATTTACTTGTGGTAAATTTATTTTTACAGGTTTATTATAGAAAGCAGATAAAAGAATGATGGTTGATTTACTACGAAATTGAGGAACAAAATATTTACAATGCACATTACTTTTATAGATGATATCATTGAGATTTATTGGGATGATACCTTGCTGGAAGAAAGTTTCAAAATGTGTCAAAGAAGATATGGAAAAGAATTATAGAAGATCTTTAGAAGATTGGTACAAGAAAAACAAAAGGAAAGAAATCAGAAGATTGAAGGAGATAGCATGGAATATTTCAATAAAGAAATGTGCTACACTGATCAAGGAATATTGTGACTATCAAAAGAATAGATAATATCTACTAGTGATACAAGACATAACCATATATAGACTATGGAGGAAATTAATAGCAAGGCCAAAGAAGACTTGGAAAACCTTTCAGTACCTACTCTCTGAAGGAAAGAAAATTTTCCTTAGATTAAGGGAATGCCAAATTCATGTAGTGCACAAGAAAAAGTTATTTGGAAAGAAATCTCAAGCATGGTCACGGTCTAGAAGTGATTAGCACAAAATGTGGGAAGGAAGACAAATCAAGAGGAAGAAGGAAGAAAGAAAAATACGAGAAGGCAAATTCAAAATAGGTGATCTTGCACAAAAGGAAATAAGATAGCTAATATTCTAAGAAGAATATTCTGCAAGTTCTACATAGGCATGAATAAAGGAGTTATAAAAGGATTGAGATCAATTATTAAAGAATCATTCCTTAAATCAAGATTCTCTCCTAATGAGATAAAGAAGATCAAGTCCTAGCATGGTAAGCATTGTCAAAGGTCTGCTATTTAATATAAAGAAAATTTGCTATTCAAGTAAACTTTGAAGCAATCAATTTATGGCAAGGAAATTAATGGTGCTACTGCTACAAAAGAAATTTCATTCAACGGTCAAATCTCAAAAAGGAACCAAGCACTTCAACTATGAGGAAAATCAGGAAACCATATCAAGGAAGATCTTCAACAAATATGAATTAATCATATTGCATCAAGAGGAACAACCATTTAAAGAAGAGTTGAAGATACTTCTCTATACCAGCTTCGCAGACAACTTTCCTACTCTTTCTACACCTTAGTCAAGCACTATATTCTTAAGTTTACTAGTGTCATAAAAGATAGAGAGAAAGGAAAAAATACTGAGAGGTTGTGTCATTGTCCATTTCTTTGGTGAGCAAGTGAAAACCAAAGTATCATTGTTGGTGAGCGAGTGAAAACCAAACCTTTGTTCGTTGTTGGTGAGCGAGTGAAAACCAACCTTGTCAACGTTGGTAGTGATCGTTGAAAACCACAAAGGCTGTACTTTAATGACCCGGCCGGTCGTTTTAAGAGTTTATGCCCCGATCCCTATTAATTTCCTCCCCCGTATCTTTTTCTGCTATGGTGACTTTCCAAGATGATTCGTTTTGAGTTTCGGAGTGTTTGGGACACTTAGTCCCTAAATGAGACCTTAAGTCTTACAATTTGGACTGTAGTTAGAACAGTGTGAAGACGGCTTCGGAATGGAGTTCCGTCGATTCCGTTAGCTTCGTTGGATGATTTTGGGCTTAGGGGCATGTTCAGATTGTGTTTTAGAGGTCTGTAGATCATTTAGGCTTGAAATGGCGAAAGTCGAATTTTGAAGTTTTGGGCCAATAGTGGAAATTTTGATATCGGGGCGAAATCTAATTCCGGAAGTTGGAATAGGTATGTAGTGTTGAATATGACTTGTGAGCAAAATTTGGGGTCAATTGGACGTGGTTTGATAGGTTTCGGCATAGGTTGTGGAAATTGAAGTTTCAAGTTCATTAAGTTTGGATTGGAGGGTGATTTGTTTTTTTTGGCGTTGTTGGAGGTGATTTGAGAGATCGACTAAGCTCATATGATATTATAGGATTGGTTGATATCGTTGGTTGAGGTCCCGGGGGCCTCGGGTGAGTTTCGGGTGCTTAACGGATTGGTTTAAGACTTATGCAAATGGCTGAAGTGTGCTGTATCTGGTGTTTTTGCACCTGCGCATTTTAGGCCGTAGGTACGAGCCGTAGAAGCGACTAAGGAGCTGCAGAAGCGAAATTGGGCCTGCCCAGCTGGGTCCGCAGATGCGGTGAGGAGCCCGCAGAAGCGAAGCACAGAAGTTGTTAAGGGACCCCAGGGTGGGTCGCAGGTGCGGTCCAGTGCTCGCAGATGCGGTCCCAGCACACATAAGTGATTTCCGCACCTGCAATGGATTTACTGTAGGTGCGGCGCCGCAGGTGCGAAGTAGGGGCCTGCAGGTAAGGTTTGTCTGGCAGAAAAAGAGAAAATTCGAGGGTTTGATGTTCATTACATAAAATTCGATTTGGAGGTCGGAGGAAGGCGATTTTTCGAGAGTTTTTCAGAGAAAATAATTGGGTAACGATTCCTATTCCTATTTTGATCATATTTCATTAATCCATAGTTTTTTTCTTCATTTAATCAAGGATTTTGAGTGAGAAAGTTGGGAAAATGGGCGAAAAGTTCCCAATCGAATTTCTGAGTTTTGAGTGGGATTTTGACATTGGATTTGGATAATTTTGGTACCAGTGAACTCGTGATTGAATGGTGGTTCATAATTTTTGACTTTTACCCGATTTCGAGACGTGGGCCCGGGAGGATTTTTGGGTGTTTTTCTATTTTCTCACCTTAGCTTTGATTTCATTTGCTAAATTAGTTATTTGTAGTTATTTTTACATTATGTAACTGATTTGATTAGATTTGGGCCACTCGGAATTGGATACTCGTGGCAAGAGCGTGATTTCGGAATGATTTGAACTTGGTTCGAGGTAAGTGGCTTGCGTAACTGTGTTGGGGAACTCCCCTTAGGATTTGGTATTGTTGATATATGGGCGTCGTGTACGTGAGGTGACGAGTGCGTACATGGCTATTTGTTGGAAAAAAAACCCGTTTTCATTAAGAAAATATCTGTTTTTCCTTTAATTGAGCAACACTAGTATATGTAACTATCCTGTTTAGCTTAGGAAAGCATGCCTACGTGCCTTAACTGTCTTAACCGCCTTAACTGCCTATCTGAACTCTGTGCAGCATGTTTAGTGAAAATTATCTGTCTTCTTTGATATGAACTTAGTCTAAACTGTAGAATTCCTTATTGAAACTGTTGCTTATGTTGATTGAGTTGCATATTTACTTTGAGACTATGGAATTGTATTCCGGGAGATCCCCCTGCACGTTTATGTTTGGGACTACGGGACGGTATCCCAGGAGATCCCCCTGTACTGGATATTTACTTTGGGACTACGGAACGGTATTCCGGGAGATCTCCCAGCACATTTACGTTTGGGACTACAGGGCAGTATCCCGTAAGATCCCCTGCACATTTATGTTTGGGACTACGGGACGGTATCCCGGGAGATCCTATGTTGCTATCTCTATGTACTGAGTTGTTGTTTTGCTGTGATTTCATCCTCGTTAAATGTTAGTATTTAGCTTTACTACGATATTGCATACTGTATTTTATATATATATATATATATATATATATATATATATATATATATATATATATATATATATATATACACACCAGTAGGGCCCTGACCTGATCTCGTCACTACTCGAAGGAGGTTAGGCTTGGCACTTACTGGGTACCGCTGTGGTGTACTCATGCCCTTTCCTGCACATGTTTTTCATGTGTAGATCCAGGTACCTCTTTCTAGCCACATTTCAGTGAGGCGAGACGACAGTAGAGACTTCGAGGTATATTTGCCGCGTCTGTAGACCTAGGAGTCCCCATCTACTCTTTCTTAAGTTAAAGACATTCTTGTATTTTTTCTTTGTTGATAGTCTGGAGTTTAGAAGGACTATTTACTTCTGTAGCTTGTGACTCATGATATTTCGGGTTTTGGGAGTGTTTATGTTCAGTTCGAGAGTGATTATTGTATATGTTGACCGGCATTTAAATGTCTTAATTAAATTACCTGTTAAATTGTTAGTTTTTCATGTTTTCGTCTCATTTCCGCAAAATGTTAGGCTTACCTAGTCGTAGAGATAGGTGCCATCACGAAGGTTCACGGAGGGAGAACTTGGGTCGTGACTAGTTGGTACCAGAGCTCTAGGTTCATAGGAGTCGTGAGTCAGAAGTCAGTTTATTAGAGTCTCGTGGATCGGTACGGAGACGTCTGTACTTATTTTCGGGAGGCTATGAAACTATTAGGAAAATTCCACTTCATTTGATTCCTCGTCGTGCGAGAATATTGACTTCAAAATTCTAAACTTCTATCTTCTATTCTCTCATAGATGGTGAGGACACGTGCTACCGGAGATGACCAGGCACCCGCCCCCCTACTAAAGCCGTCAGAGGCTGGAGCTAGGGTAGAGGCCGAGGACGGTCACGTGGTGCAGCCAGAGCACCCGGGCGAGCTGCTACAGAGGAGCCACCATTAGCTCCAGCCGGAGCCTAGGCACCTGATACACCTACTACTACTACTACTCCAGCTCTCCAGGAGACCCTTGGACAGTTTATGAGCATGTACAGCACTCTAGCTCAAGCAGGATTGATTCCCCTTGCTGCAGCCACATCTCAGGCCGGGGGAGGAGCACAGACTCCTGCTGCCCGCACCCTAGAGCAGCGAGTTCAGCTTCGAGGGGCAGCCTATTAGTGGTGGCATACTTTTGAGTTGGACAGTCTAGCTGAGGCAGCTTCCCTTACATGGACTCAGTTCTCGGTTATGTTTTTGAGGGAGTATGTCCCTCATAGCCTCAGGGACCAATGGCGCGGGGTGTTTGAGCATTTGCGCCAGGGTACTATGATTGTTTTAAAGTATGCTGTCTGTTTCAGTGACATGGCTAGGCACGCACCGGCCTTGGTTTCTACAGTTCGAGAGAGAGTTTGCCGGTTTATTGAGGGGCTCATTCCCAGTATCAGGTCTAGCATGGCCTGGGAGTTAGAGATGGATATCGCCGATCAGCAGGTGGTGAGTATTGCTAGGAGAGTAGAGGGCATGCTTGCTCGGGATAGGGAGGAGAGAGAGGCCAAGAGGTCTCGAGAGTTGGGCTATTTTTTTGGTGCTCGTGCCCCAGCTGCAGTTCGTCATGGTAGGGGTTATGTGAGTCACCCCATTCATTCAGCTCTTCCAGCCGCCAGTGGTATTCCAGCTCCTCCTAGACCTCAGGAGCCTTATTATGCACCTCCAATATCTAGTGTGCCTCATGCATGGGGTGCTTTCAGTGGTTAGCCCAGCAGACCTGGCTCGAGCCAGTCATAGCCGCCAAGCCCTTGCAGAGCTTGTTTTGAGTATGGCGACACACGCCATATGGTGAGGGATTACCCTAGACTTAGGAGGGGTGCACCTCCACAGACTTCTCAGCCACAGCACGCTCCACAAGGTTCCCAAGCTATGATTACAGCACCAGCTGCCACCCCACATGCTCAACCAGCTAGAGGTAGAGGTCGGGGAGGTAGAGGTCGCCCTAAAGGGGGAGGCCAGGCCAGATACTATGCCCTTCCTGCTCGTACAGAGGTTGTTGCTTCCGATTCTGTCATTACAGGTATTGTTCTGGTCTGTCATAGAGATGCATCGGTTCTATTCGATCCAGGCTCCACTTATTCCTATGTATCCTCTTATTTTGCCCCGCATTTGGGCGTATCTCGAGATTCTTTGAGTTCCCCTATTTATGTGTCTACTCCTGTGGGAGATTCTCTTGTTGTGGATCGCGTTTATTGGTCATGTTTGATTTCTCTTAGTGGTTTTGAGACCAGAGCCGATTTATTATTGCTCACCATGGTAGATTTTGATGTTATCTTGGGCATGGGCTGGTTGTCGCCCCATTATGCTATTCTTGATTGTCACGCCAAGACTGTGACGCTGGCTATGCCAGGTTTACCGCGAGTAGAGTGGAGGGGTACTTTAGATTACACTCCCAGTAAGGTTATTTCATTTCTTAAAGCTCAGCGAATGGTTCAGAAGGGGTGTGACGGGTATCTAGCTTATGTGAGAGATGTCAGTATCGATACCCCTACAGTTGATTCAGTCCCAATAGTAAGGGATTTCCCTGATGTGTTTCCAACTGATCTTCCAGGCATGCCGCCCGATAGAGATATTGATTTTGGCATTGATTTGTTGCCAGGCACTCAGCCCATCTCTATTCCTCCTTATCGTATGGCCCCTCCTGAGTTGAAGGAGTTGAAGGAACAGTTACAGGAATTGCTTGATAAGGGCTTTATTTGGCCCAGTGTGGCACCTTGGGGTGCTCCTGTCTTGTTTGTGAAGAAAAAGAATGGTTCTATGCGTATGCGCATTGATTATCCTTTGCCTCGTATTGATGACCTGTTTGATCGATTACAGGGTGCTCAAGTGTTTTCCAAGATTGATTTGCATTCAGGTTATCATCAGTTGAAGATTCAGGATCCAGATATCCCGAAGACTGCTTTCAGGACTCGGTATGGTCATTACGAGTTCCTTGTTATGTCATTTGGGTTGACCAACGCCCCAGCAGCATTTATGCATTTGATGCACAGTGTATTTTGGCCATATCTTTACTCGTTCGTCGTTGTCTTTATTGATGACATTTTGGTGTACTCCTGGAGTCGGGAAGATCATGAGTAGCACATGAGGACAGTGCTTCAGACCTTGAGAGAAAACAAAATATATGAAGTTCTCAAAATGTGAGTTCAGGTTATATTCCGTGGCATTCTTGGGTCATGTGATATCTAGTGAAGGGATCAAGGTAGATCCAAAGAAAGTGGAAGCAGTTCAAAGTTGTCCCAGACCAACCTCAGCTACAGAGATTCGGTGTTTTTTGGTTTGGCAGGTTATTACCGTCAATTTATTGAGGGGTTCTCATCTATTGCGGCACCTATGACCAGGCTGACCCAGAAGAGTGCTCCGTTCAAGTGGACGAAAGAGTGTGAGGAGAGCTTTCAGAAGCTCAAGACAGCTTTGACTACAGCCCCAGTATTGATATTGCCTACCGTTTCTGGGTCTTATATAGTCTATTGTGATGCGTCGCGAGTTGGCCTCGGCGCGGTGTTGATGCAGGATCGTAGGGTTATTACCTACGCGTCCAGACAGCTGAAGGTGCATGAAAAGAACTATCATGTCCACGACCTTGAGTTAGCTGGTATTGTTCATGCCTTGAATATTTGGAGGCACTATTTGTACGGTGTCCCTTGTGAGATCTATACCGTTCACCGGAATTTGCAGCATCTGTTCAAGCAGAAGGATCTTAATTTGCGTCAGAGGAGGTGGTTAGAGTTGCTTAAGGATTATGATATCACTATTTTGTACCACCCGGGGGAAGGCCAATGTGGTGGCCGATGCTTTGAGTCGCCGGGCAGAGAGTTTGGGGAGCTTGGCTTATCTACCTGCAGCAAAGAGGCCCATGGCGTTGGATGTTCAGGCCTTAGCTAGCCAGTTTGTGAGATTGGATATTTCTGAGCCGATCGAGTGTTGGCTTGTGTGGTCTCTCGGTCTTCTCTTTATGATCGTATTAGGGAGCATCAATATGATGACCCCCATCTGCTTATCCTGAAGGACACGGTTCAGCACGGTGATGCTATGGAGGTCACTATTGTGGATGATGGTGCATTAAGGATGTAGTGGAGGCTATGTGTGCCTAAGTTGATGGTTTGGGTGAGTTGATTCTTCAAGAGGCTCATAGCTCGCGGTACTCTATTCATCGGGGTGTCGCGAAGATGTATCAGGACTTGAGGTAGCATTATTGGTGGCGTAGGATAAAAAGGACATAGTGAAGTATGTTGCTCGGTGTTTAAATTGCCAGTAGGTGAAGTATGAGCATCAGCGGTCGGGTGGATTGCTTCAAAAGTTAGAGATTCCGGAGTGGAAATGGGAGCGGATCACTATGGACTTCGTTGTTTGACTCCCACGGACTCAGCGGAAGTTTGATGCAGTTTGGGTGATTGTGGATAGGCTTACCAAGTCGGCTCATTTCCTTCCTATGATGACTACCTATTCTTCCGGGCAGCTGGCTCAAGTTTATATTCGTGATATTATCAGAATTCATGGCGTGCCGGTATCTATCATCTATGACTGGGGCACACAGTTAACATTACGATTTTGGAGAGACGTACAGTATGAGTTGGGTACTCGGGTGGAGTTGAGTACAGCATTTCACCCTCAGACGGACAAACAGTCTGAGCGCACTATTCAGATTCTTAAGGATATGCTCCGTGTGTGTGTGATGGAGTTTGGAGATTCTTGGGATCAGTTCTTGCCACTTGCAGAGTTTGCATACAACAATAGTTATCATTCCAGCATTCAGATGGCACCGTATGAGGCTTTGTATAGTAGGCAGTGTAGGTCCCCAGTGGGTTGGTTCGAGCCGGGCAAGGCTAGATTATTGGGATCATACTTGGTTCAGGATGCTTTGGAGAAGGTTAAGGTGATTCAGGATAGACTTCGCACAGCCCAGTCCAGACAGAAGAGTTATGCGGACCGGAAGGTTCGCGATGTTTCATTTATGGTTGGAGAGCAGGTCTTGCTTCGGGTTTCGCCTATGAAGGGCGTTATGAGATTCAGGAAGAGGGGGAAATTGAGCCTAAGGTTTATTGGTCCCTTTGAGGTATTGTGCTGTGTTGGGGAGGTTGTTTATGAGCTTGCCTTACCTCCCAGCTTGGCAGGAGTTCATCCGGTATTTCATGTTTCGATGCTCCGGAGGTATCACGGTGATTCGTCTCACGTGTTGGATTTCAGCTCGGTCCAATTGGATAAGGATCTATCTTATGTTGAGGAGCCAGTGGCTATATTAGACAGGCAGGTTCGAAAGATGAGGTCAAAGAACATTGCATCGGTAAAGGTTCAGTGGCGGGGTCAGCCAGTCGAGAAGGCGACTTTGGTGCCCAAGCAGGATATGCGCAGCCGTTATCCTCATCTTTTCACCACTTCAGGTATGTCTTTATGCTCGTTCGTACGGGTGTTCATGGTTCGGCTTGGATTGGTTTTTCTCTAAAAAGAAACCAAACCAAGTAAGTCGGTTTTTTAAATATTAGAACCAAACCAAACCAATTAAGTCGGTTTTTTCTCGATTCGGTTTATATCGGGTTTTGTCGATTTTTTGGTTTTTTCGGTTATTTGTCGGTTGTTTCTTAAATATAAGACATACACTACCAAACACATATTCCGGCGACCACATTTTCAATGTAACACTATCAAATCAATTGCCCTTTGAGAAATCTATTATTTACTAAATATATTGATGATAATTGAATAAAATAATGATGAATAATTTAAGGACTCGATTAAAAATATATATTTTTTAACATGAAATGGATTCTTACACTTAATAAAGAAAACTACCAATCAAACTAGAATATAAAGGTAAAGAACTGTACTAAAAGTGCAAACGATTAACATTCACCATAAAAGTTTTAAAACTTTATATAAAAATATACACATATATAGGTGTAATAATAAATTTGAAATAGCTACTCCTATAGTCGGTTTGGTTCGGTTTTTTTCGGTTATTTTTTTATTAAAACTAAAACCAAACCAAATTTGATCAGTTTTTAAAATTCAAAACCAAAACCAAACCAAACCAAAAAGTATCGATTTTTTTGGTCGGTTTGGTTTGGTTTGGGATTTTCGGGTTTTTATGAACACCCCTACTCGTTCGAGGACAAACGAATGTTTTAAGAGGGGGGATGCAAAGACCCGATCGGTCATTTTGAGAATTTACGCCCCGGTCCCCTATTAATTGCTTCCCCCGTATCTTTTTCTGCTATTGTACTTGCCGGGATGATTCGTTTTGAGTTTCGGAGTGTTTTGGGACACTTAGTCCCTAAATGAGACCTTAAATCTTAGAATTTGGACCATAGTCGGAACAATGTGAAGACGGCTCCGGAATGGAGTTCCGTCGATTCCGTTAGCTCCATTGTGTGATTTTGGGCTTAGGGGCATGTGCGGATTGTGTTTTGGGGGTCCGTAGATCATTTAGGCTTGAAATGGCAAAAGTCGAATTTTTGGAGATTTGGGCCAATAGTGGAAATTTTGATATCAGGGCGAAATCCGATTCCGGAAGTTGGAATAGTTCTATAGTGTTGAATATGACTTGTGTGCAAAATTTGGGGTCAATTGGACGTGGTTTGATAGGTTTCGGCATCGGTTGTGGAAATTTGAAGTTTCAAGTTCACTGAGTTTGGATTGGAGGGTGATTTGTGTTTTTAGCATTGTTGGAGGTGATTTGAGAGCTCGACTAAGCTCATATGATATTTTAGGATTGGTTGATATCGTTGGTTCAGGTTCCGGGGGCCTCGGGTGAGTTTCGGGTGCTTAACGGATTGGTTTGAGACTTATGCAAATGGTTGAAGTGTGCTGCATCTGGTGTTTTTGCACCTGTGCATTTTAGGCCGCAGGTACGAGCCGCAGAAGCGACTAAGGAGCCGCAGAAGCGGAATTGGACCTGCCCAGCTGGGTCCGTATATACGGTGAGGAGCCCGCAGAAGCGAAGCGTAGAAGCGGTTGAGGGACCGCAGGAGCGGGTCGCAGGTGCGGCCCAGTGCTCGCAGATGCGGTCCCGGCCCACATAAGTGATTTTCGCACCTGCGATAGATTTACCGCAGTGCGGCGCTGCCGGTGCGAAGTAGGGGCCCGCAGGTGCAGTTTGTCTGGCAGAAAAAGAGAAAATTCGAGCGTTTGGTGTACATTTCATAAAATTCGATTTTGAGCTTGGAGGAAGGCGATTTTTCGAGAGTTTTTTAGAGGAAATCATTTGGTAACGATTCCTAATCCTATATTGATCATATTTCATTAATCTATAGTTGTTTTCTGTATTTAATCAAGGATTTAGAGTGAGAAAGTTGGGGAAATGGGGGAAAAGTTCCCCAATTGAATTTCTAAGTTTTGAGTGGGATTTTGACATCGGATTTGGATAATTTTGGTATGAGTGAACTCGTGATTGAATGGGTGTTCATAATTTGTGACTTTTACCCAATTCCGAGACGTGGGCCCGGGGAGGATTTTTGGGCATTTTTCTAGTTTCTCACCTTAGCTTTGATTTCATTAGCTAAATTAGTTGTTTATAGCTATATTTACGTTATGTAATTGATTTGATTAGATTTGGGCCACTCGGAGTTGGATACTCGTGGCAAGAGCGTGATTTTGGATTGATTTGAGCTTGGTTCGAGATAAGTGGCTTGTCTAACCTTGTGTGGGGGAACTCCCTTAGGATTTGCTATTGTTGATATATGAGCGACGTGTACGTGAGGTGACGAGTGCGTACACAGGCTATTTGTTGGGAAAAAAACCCCGTTTTCATTAAGCAAATATCTATTTTTCCTTTAATTGAGCAACACTAGTATATGTAACTATCTTGTTTAGCTTAGGAAAGCATGCCTACGTGCCTTAACTGTCTTAACCGCCTTAACTGCCTATCTGAACTATGTGCAACATATTTAGTGAAAATTATTTGTCTTCTTTGATATGAACTTAGTCTAAACTGTAGAATTCCTTGTTGAAATTGTTGTTTATGTTGATTGAGTTGCATATTTACTTTGGGACTACGGAACGGTATTCCGGGAGATCCCCCTGCACGTTTATGTTTGGGACTACGAGACGGTATTCCGGGAGATCCCCCTGTACTGGATATTTACTTTGGGACTACGGAATGGTATTCTGGGAGATCCCCCTGCACATTTACATTTGGGACTACGGGACGGTATCCCGGGAGATCCCCTGCACATTTATGTTTAGGACTACGGGATGGTATCCCGGGAGATCTTATGTTCCTATCTCTGTGTACTGAATTGTTTTTCTGTGATTTCATCCTCGTTAAATGTTAGTATTTACCTTTGTTGCGATATATATATATATATATATATATATATATATATATATATATATATATGTATATATATACACACACACACACACCAGTAGGGCCGTGACCTGATCTCATCACTACTCGACCGACGTTAGGGCTTGGCACTTACTGGGTACCGCTGTGTTGTACTCATGCCCTTTCCTGCACATGTTTTTCGTGTGCAGATCTAGTACCTCTTTCCGGCCACATTTTCAGTGAGGCGAGACGAGTGTAGAGACTTCGAGGTATATCTTCCACGTTCGCAGATCTAGGAGTCTCTATCTACTCGTCCTTAAGGTAAAGACTTTCTTATATTTTTTTCTTCGTTGATAGTTTATGGAGTTTAGAAGCACTATTTACTTTTGTAGCTTGTGACTCATGATATTCCGGGTTTTTGGAGCGTTTATGTTCAGTTCGAGAGTGATTATTGTATATGCCGAGCGGCATTTAAATTATTTAATTAAATTTACTTGTTAAATTGTTAGTTTTTCATGTTTTCGTCTCATTTCCACAAAATGTTAGGCTTACCTAGTCATAGGGACTAGGTGCCGTCACGACGGTTCACGGAGGGAGAACTTGGGTCGTTACATGTACTCAATTAAATTTACAAAGAGATCTAAAGACAACACTCTTGCAACCAAGAGAACTGGATTAGGATACCACATTGGTTCCGAACCAGTATAAAAATTTCTGGTGTCATTTACTGTATTGCTCTCATATTATATTCCTTTACTGTTCGTTGTGATTTACATTTGTTTAAATTAAAAGAAATAATAGTTCTGTAGGCTGTCTCCGTATCAGTCGACTAAGTCTATACCGTAGTCGACCAATTTTTAATAGGCGTAAAATTCACCCCTCCCCTCTTGTACTTTAAGAAAGATGTATGTATTTTGTGTTAATGGATGAAATCGAGACCTTGATTCAGGATCTTACTTTATTTCTCAGGTAGTATGCATTCACTCTCAAAGTTTATCCTCTAGAATCCATGAATATAAGAATCTATTGCTTTTATGTGGATTGAACGAATATATATAGATTGATGTTGTCTATTTTGTCGAGATTCATGATAAGTTTGAATATTAATCTAGACACCATGGAAAATCTCTGGTATAAATCACATAAGTACATTCTGTCTAGGACTGTTTTTGCCGAGATCCCGTATTTAACCAGGCCCTTTATGTTTGTTATATTCTAGGAAGCCATGATCTTGATTTTATCTTTGTATAGTTATGCTACCAGTTCCTTGTTAGGCAGAATGTCTACCCATAGATGTGTGTTTGTGAGTTTCAGAATTATATTCATCTTACAAAGTTCTTTTTTTTTTTTTTTAAATCTTTGTGTATGTTAGGTATCATGCATTAGGCTTTCTCATGTTTAGATATTACATTAACCTTCTAATGACAATGGGCTAGGCATTACATCTTAGGATTTTGTATTGGGAAATAATCAGCTATGTCCATTTATAAGTAGCTCATTACAAAAATTGGCCAATTGATAAAATATTACTAATATTAGCCAAATTAGCCAATTAGCTATTTGTAGCAAAAAAAATATCAAATTTTTGCTTTGTTTTGAGTGGGTGTTATTAGAATAAATTGGGCACAACTTAAGGAGCTTGAATCTCAGTTTTGGGATGATTTGGTGAACTTTTGAGGTGGTTTGAATTGAAAATTCGAAGTAAAAGCTGAACATGAAAAAAAAATGATATGTGTATCACACTGTGTATCATTTGTGTATCACATATGTATCATATTTGTATCAATTGTGTATCACATGTATATCCATGTATACATGTGTGTGAGATACATGCCTGATACATGTTTGATACATGTGTCGCAGAAGACTTTTCAACTCGATTTAATTACGAATTTTGATACAAAACCAGTCCAAATCACCTCCGATCTTCCTCAAATTTTGTATATTGACTTATCTATATATTTTCAATGAATTTCAACTATACCCATTGAAAAAGTTCCTTTTTTGTTTAGATTTTTGGAATATTGTATAGATTTTTATATTTCATCACCTTATTTGCTACCCCGTCCATGAAATTTTCTTTCCGTCTTGTATCTAATGTTGCTAATCACGCTTAAAAATATGAAAGGTGATTTTTGCATGTGATTCTTTGAGAGAAAGAACCCTATTATTTGGTTTTTCAATTTTTGTTGGCTAGTTTTGGTAAGTCTATGACTAATGGCTAGAGGTTGGTAAGTTGACATTTATTTGGGATATTTGTGTAAGTTTCCCTTTTGTATTTGCTTTTAAAAAAATTGATTTCAAGAGTCGTGTGCTAAGCAATTTAAAATACGTTTTGATGTAGTTTAGTTTGGTTTTTTTTTTTCAAAATTTAATCCATCCACCAAGGTTTTCACCACCCATTGTGGTGAGGGTTTGGCCTGGACCCCTACCTTGTATATTATTAACAAAAGTGTATAATAGAGGGGAACGTAAAATCGGAACCTCTAAGATACATAAAGGATATACAAGAGAAAGGGGGGAACTACCGAACTAAATAAGGGGGAAGTTCCCTTTTTACAAATAAGCTCTCAAAATAAAAAGGTCCCATGATCATATAAGGATTTTCTGCCAGAATCCATATGTGTTAGAAAACCTTGCCCAATACCTTTCATTTGTGATCTGATTATAAAATTGGGCATTCCGATTTTGTCCAAATCTAGTAACTGTATCATCCAAAGGGAGTTTGTTTTTCAAGATTCTCCAGTTCAAGAAAGAGATTATGAAAGGAATTCTCTTATCCCAAATGTGATTGAGGGTATCATTTTTGTTTTACTCTCACTCGAGAGAAGCATGCCTTAGAATACTATCTTTAACCTGCAACTACTTTATTCTTTAATACTTTAATAAGAAAATTGAAAGCTTCTATTCAAACATTATATTTCACTTGCGTTGATTCACATTCTTACTGCCTTATTATTTTTCGGTTGTTTGAAATTCAAGTTCTCCTTTAGTTCTATCTTCTTTTTATTTCTCCATTCTTTCACACCTTGAAGCATATGGAGTCTTAATTCGAGATTCTTGCAATGGAGTCTCAAAATTAGACCCGACGCCACCATTCGAGCATAGGGTCATCATATACCATATTTCTTAGATGCACCAAATAGCAAGAAAACAAGCGAAACGCTTAGGGACACCTATGGTGTTCTTATTATTTGTTTATTATGTGTTCCATTTCTTGTTATGATTGATGACTAACTTGTGTTTTGGAATTATCTCAAGTGTGGGGTTGTGTTAGAAGCTCATGTTCAATGTAGATTTAACAGTGAAGTTATTAATCATAAAGAATTTTGCCTCTAGGTAGCGGGGTACCAACTTCATCATATAGAATAGAACACCTATTATAAAGACTTTTATATATGTTGTTTAACTAGTGTTATCACAACATTTTATATATAAAAACTTAATGCATTAGACTTCTGAAAGCAGTATTGCAAATCAGCGATTAAGGTGATAATTTTAAATCAATTTCTATTGGCACCAAGCTAAATATTTTTCTGAGTAATAGTCGATACTTTGAAACATACAAAGAAATTGCGTTAAAATAGCACGGGCTAGCCAGTTTCGGACTGGTCATTCAAAAATAGTCAGTGTTTGCATAGTCATTGAAAAATAGCCACTATTTTGCTGCAGCACGGATCGGTCCAGCATAATATACTGGAGATCAGTGCACATGTGTATGAACTTCCAGCATATTATGCTGGAATTCCAACAAACGGAAAGTTCCAGCATAATATACTGGAGATTGGAGCACTTGTGCATGAACTTCCAGCATATTAAACTGGACCGGTATATTATACTGGAACTCCATTATAATATGTTGGAGTTCTAGTATAGTTATGCTGGAACTCCATCATAATGTAGTGGAGTTCCAGTATACATATGCTGGATCTGCAGTATATTATATTGGAGTGTTTTCCGGATTATGAACAGTGTTTTCGTCCAGATTTATCTTTACATGAAAAGTAGCTAAATTTCAATTACTTTTGAAACGGTAGCTATTTTTGAATGACCACTTGTAAATCTGGCTATTTTTGAATTTCTCCCCTTTTTAACGTTGTGTTTAAAACTGTATTTTCTGCTAAGCCTAGATTCACTATCTAACTAGGAAGAATGTTTATGCCACTTACTTAGTTGATTTGTTATCCTATTCGAATCACTTTGTAATCTTGTATAGTTAAAATCATTTACTACTTAACTATGAGTTATTTTTAATACTTACAAACTATTTTACTTATATAACTTTACTATCAACCTGAGTTTGGCCGTTAACCGTAGTTAATGGATCATATAGGGTGCTTTAATAACTTTCCCTATAAGATTAATTAGAACTCTTTTTTAGAATTTCTAAGGTTGAGCAGACCATAAAACGGAGTTAACTTTAAGCACTACTTAGTTAAAATTGATGTCCTAACTCACTGTTAAAATAATTAGGTGGCGACTCTTCTTTTAATTAAATAAACTCGGAATTACCAATATGTTATACTCTAGTTTGACCTGTGTTAAAATGGGGTATAACAAAATTAGACAATAAAGAAAATATACTAAAAAAGCATACTATAGTAATATGGTTTGGTTAAGTGACCTACATAAATCTACTATATTAAAAAGAAAGAACTTTATTGAAAGAAAAAAGTATACCTAAACAAGACTCTTTAATGACTACATTGTGAGTGCTATTATTGTTGCTGTGAGAAGCAGAGATCCTCAATTTATAGATATCGAAGATTTTTCCTCCAAGAAAAGGGTAAGGTATATGAAGGAGATTTATTCCTTTTAGAGTCTTTTTCCCTTCCTTAGAATCCTAAAAGATTAGAAATTCAAGACAAAACCCTAAGACTTTGTGGCCTATTTATTGATACTGCTTATTTCCACTATTTCTTTTCTCTTTTGGGGTCTATCCGAAACAACCTCTATACCTTCTCAGGGTAGGACTTGTGATGCAACGGTGTACAAGTATCAAGGCCTTTTTTGGAGGAACTGGTCACATCCTACACTATGGTTGCACGATAGTACGATACTTCGGGGAATTATCTTCTTATAACATTTTGTAATTGGTCCATAATCTTGGAAAAATCAAGATGGACCTGTATCTAGTATTGAACTGACACCATTTGCCAATAATCTGTGCTCCAAACTAATATTGTGGTAGTTGTCATTTTGATACGAGATGAAAGTACCAAAAATAGTAGTAGCAAAGTTAGCTTCACTACCAAACATGACATTATGATCCTGTCATTGCTGAGTATTTGAAGATAAGGGAAGTGGAAAAGCACTGTCATAAAATCTCTATATATGGCGAGTTTGGCTTGAGGGCTTGCTGGATAAAAATGGCACATTATAGTGAGACCCTTAGCACTGTCCATATCTTTGAGATGACTTGGATTGAGACAGACGCCATTAGACACGAGTCTCGTGATGATTTTTAGAGCAGAGGAAGGGAGAAAATAGCATTTAGTTACTCATAAACAGTAGACAAAAAGGAATTTACATAACAGTGGATGTTTCAATATCTTTGAAGCTTCAGCATGTGATACATCACAAAAATCTTTTGTTATCATCAGAAGTTTAATTATTAACTATGATTAGATCTTATAATGCAACAATGCAGAAGTTCCATCTAGACCTTTTTGGCGAAAGTAATCAGTGTAGTCTTTCACTGTGGTTGCGCGATATTTTGGAGGATTATCTTCTGACAACAATTCAGGAATTGGACCGTAAAGCCTGGACGATGGTTGTGGACCAGTGTAGAAGAAGCATGCAACTGATATTCTTGGTCCAACTTTATTTGCCAATACTCTGTGCTCAACACTTATGTACTTATCATTAGATATGAGCTGAAAAACCACCAACAATAAGCCCAATTAGTTGCTAGAAATTTTACAAAAGATGTTCAAGGTTTAATATATATTTATTAATATACTAGCCTGTAGAAGATCTCCAATGTTCACGACGAGAGCACCAGGTGTAGGAGGAACATCAACCCACTGATTCTGATGAAGCACTTGGAGTCCTCCGATATGATCTTGTAGAAGCAATGTGATAAAATCATTATCAGAATGTTTATTGGTGCCTATGGTGAGTTCTGGCTGAGGGCATGTTGGATAATAATGTCCTAAAACAGCGAGCCCCTCCGCGCAATCCATATCTTTGAGATGACAACGATTGAGACCAAGACCTTCTGATAATAATTCAAGTAAGGAGCAGCCTAATTTCATCACATGCTTAGAATACTCCAGTAGTATTTCCCTGCAGAAATTTCAATTAAACTAATAAAACAATACATATCAATATTCAAGAATAGAAATGCTAAGTTCAATTGGCTCTCAGGGACCGTCCGAACAGGCCCGGAAAAAAAGGTAAAGTCTCGCTTTCCTTTGCCACTGGACTTCTAGTTAAATCTTCTTAGTTTCCCGACAGTATCCATCAAAAAACTTACATTAAGCATAAATTAATTGCAAGGAAGCACATAGCAATGCCAAAATTTTCATGGTTTATTCTTGACTTTTGTCGAAGGAGAGCCTTGAAGTAACGGAAAAGTTGTCTCTGTGTGACCTATAGGTCACGGGTGCGAGCCGTGAAAGCAGCCACTAATGCTTGTATTAGGGTAGGCTGCCTATGTCACACCCCTTGAGGTGCTGCCCTCTCCTCCCCACTACGTGAATACGAGATGCCTTGTGCACCAGGCTGCTTTTTTTTATTCTTGACTTTTGTCAAAACAGGAATTATAGTTTTTAGCATTAATTAATTGCTAGGAAGCACATAACAATGCCAATATTTTCATGGTTTATTCTTGATTTTTGTCAAAACAGAACACATATTTTATTACTAGGTAAAGAAATGAAATTGTTTGGTATTCTAAGTCATGTTCAGAACATACCTGTTTGCTGTTGGCAATTGTTCTGGACAGGGAGGAGTAGGAGCCATCAAACAGAAAAGTGAGTCTCTCCAATTTGCTGCAGGAACAGAAGGGCTATACAAATCAAAATTGCTAGTATAAATGACCTTTTTCGTACTATCTCGAGTGTAATACTCTTTCTTAACCTCAATATCTTGCTCAAAAAATCGTCGTGTTCCTTGCAACATTTCTTCCAGGACAGGTAATGGAATGCCATGATTAATCACTTGGAAGAAACCCCATGTCTCCGATGCATCTCGTACTTTATCCACAATCTCTTTATGCTTCATTGGATCCTCATCAATTTCTTCAAGATCTATAACTGGAAAAATGCATTGTGTTTCACAGGTTTCCGAGGACTCTGGCCTGTTTTCTGGTGGTAAAATGAATATTTGAGGTACCTCAGTAATTTCAGCATCAACAAGTCCTTTGACACCAGCCTTTGTATCATCAAAGGCTTTTAACTCATTCATTTTATCATAACTTTTCTGGATTTTGGCCTGAAAATTATCAGTACTAGAGACTACCATCTTCTTTGCTAGGATACAACAACAACAACAACAAACCCAGTGTAATCCCACAAGTGGGGTTTGGGGAAGGTAGTGTATACGCAAACCTTACCCTTACCTTGAAGGTAGAGAGGCTGTTTCCGATAGACCCTCGGCTCAAGAGAGAGGAATCTTCTTTGCTAGGATGTTATGAACAATTAGAGTGGCTGAGTCTCTTAGAAGCTAATGGGAAGCATTTGGATATCAAAAATACTACTACTTCTCTATGCAAAACACTATCTTTTCTGTCCACAAAAATATAAGAGGCTTAAACTAGGAGATTGACCTGATAAGCTTTAAATGGTTGATGAGTTTTACAGAAAAATATTTCTAAAGATATGGAGGATTTCTTAAAATGAGGAAACACAAGAGGAAGAGAACATTTAGATATCTGTTCATATCTCATAGTAGCTAGAGTTGATATTGACAAAGAGACACTAGCTTTAGACACTTGGAATTTGGACCATAATTGTCACCATCACTAATTCATACCAATAAACTAGCTATTTTCAGCAGAAGAAAACAAAAGGATTAGTTAATAATTTTTTGTCCCTTTCGTTGGTCACTGTCTGAACCCACTCGCATTCCTCTCTCCAACCCCAACCACCCAACTCCGAAAAATAGATGAGGATATTAGAGAATATAGTAGTAGTGTAACTAGCCGGCCGGTCGTTTTGAGCTCTAGCGCATCGTTCAGCAGTTTGAGGCCCTGAGTAGCTTCACTTCAGGTATTATGACTTGCATGCGTGGTCGGAATTGAATTTCGAGAAGTTCGGAGTTGATCTGGAAAGAAAATTCTCATTTCGGAAGCTTTAAGTGGGAAGAATTGACTAAAGTGTGACTTTTGAGTAAACGACCTCGGAATTGAGATTTAAAGGTCCCAACAGGTTCGTATGATGATTTTGGACTTGGGCATATGTCCGAATCGGGTTTTGGATGACCCGGGAGCGTTTCAGCACCTATTGTGGAAGTTGGCATTTTGAAAAAATTTTATAAATTTGGGTTGAGGTGTATTTCAATATTATCGATGTCCGTTTGGGATTCCGAGTCTGGGAATAGCTCGGTATGGTGATTTTGGTATTGGGAGCGCGTCCGTAAGTGGATTTGGAGGTCCGTAGGTCATTTCGGGGTCATTTGGCCAAAGTTAGAAATTTGAAAGTTTTTGAGAAGTTTGACCGGGAGTGAACTTTTTGATATCGGGGTCGGATTTCGATTTTGGAAGTTGGAATAGGTCCGTAATGTCGAATGTGACTTGTGTGCAAAATTTGAGGTCAATCGGACATGATTTGATGGATTTCGGCATCGAATGTAGAAGTTTGAAATTATAAAGTTCATTAAGCTTGAATTGGGGTGGATTCATGATTTTGATGTTGTTTGATGTAATTTGAGGCCTCAAGCAGGTCCGTGTTATATTATGAGACTGGTTTGTGTTATTGGACGGGGTGCCGAGGGCCTCGGGTGTGTTTCGGAGGTGTTTGGGTTGTGTCGCGCTCTTATTTGATGTTTCGGCGTCATTTCTTTGGGAATAAAGGGAACTATATTGAGCAAACGACCTTTGATTTGTGAATGAATTGATCCATTAGGTCCATATTGTAATTACGGAGCCATAGCAATAAGAATCGTCGAATTTCAATATCGCATGAGAGAGTTATGTCCATTTCCGTGTCAGACAAAATTGTTGGTCTCTGGTGCGAAGATTTGTTCTTCGCGAACGCGAGAGAGGTTCCGCGAACGCGAAGAAGGATTTCTGGGTTGACCGGTCAACGCGAAAAATTTCTCCTCGTAAACGCGAAGGCGATGAAGAAAAATTACCTGGACAGTGTTTTAAACAGAGAATTTTAGTATTTTGGGCATATCTTGAGTTCTAGAGCTCCGTTTGAGGTGATTTTCGCGGTGTTGTTCTCTTCTCAACAAGGGGGTAAATATCTGACCTTTATTTTGATTTTTCTCCATGATTATTTATGTTGGTTACTATTTTTATCCGTGTTTGGATTGTAAAAATTTATATTTTGAGCCCCAAAGTTGAAAAATGGTAAATCCTTTATTTGAGGTTCGATTGATGGACGAAATTGGATGAATTTCTGGATATAGACCATTTGAGTTATGGGTAATATTTATTTTTAATAATTTTCTGAATACGGGCATGCGGGCCCGAGGGTTGACTTTATTGACTTTTCGAGCGGAGTGGGAGTTGTTATAAATTGATTTATTATGAGTATTAGTGTACATTTTTATTGTTTGAACATTGCTTGACTAGTTTTGGAGCGACGGACACCGGTTGAGGTGTTAGACCGATGTTGGAGCTGATTATGGAACTTCGGAGCGAGGTAAGTCTCCTGTCTAACCTTGTGAGGGAGAAATTACCCCTAGGTGTAGTATATTGATGTGTGCTACTTGTTGTGGGGGCTACGTACGCGCGAGGTGACGAGAGCCCGTGCATAGCTACATTCATGTTATTGCCCGGGTAGGCTTAGGTTCATATCATGCTATACCTGTACTATTTGAGCAGTCTCTCGCCTATTAAATTCCTTTGTTTTACATTTCTACTTGAAACTGGGCTTGCAATTGTAGAGACTTCACGAGTTCATGATTAGTCACGAAATAATTTTACTCCTCTTACGGCATGTTTCCGTGATATATATGTTTCATTGAAAGGTTTTTGTTAAAGAAATTACAACTCACACGTTTATTCGTGAGTGGGATCAAGGGCCCGTCAAAGCTTCTTATTCTAATGGGGATCGGGTCGTTCGCCTCGGCAGGATTATGTATTTCACATCTTATGGGATCGGGCCGTCGCCTCGGCAGGATTTATGTACCACACTCTCATGGGAGCGGATCGTTCGCCTCAGCAGGTTAATAGATGCATCTATGGTTCGTATCGTTCGACCCTCGGCAGTGCACAGTTTAAATATTTATGTTGGATCGGGCCGCACGCCTCGGCATTTCCTATATCATATCCTCATGGAATCGTGCATAATATTTGACAAGAAGCCAGTGTATCCGTGAGTTTTTCCTGATCTGAATTATCACAATCTATTTGATGAGATCCACTACACCGATATGTGTGCTCCGATTAAGGAGGGAATTTCTAATGGGAAGCTTGAGTTCATTGTAAAAAGGGGAATTTGTATCACGTATTTTATGCTTGTTTATTTCATTTATTTACTCTGCCTCATGGTTATTTATCCTTTTACTGTACCTGATATTATTGGACCACTAGTGAGTGTCGATGTCGACCCCTCGTCACTACTCCTCCGGGGTTAGGCTAGATACTTACTGGGTACACGTTGATTTACGTACTCATACTACACTTGCTGCACATTTTTGTGCAGGTACATATATGTTTAGTGGCCTTATGAGAGTAGAGGCGTGTATACATGCGGGGATTTAGGTGAGTTGCACTCCATATTACGACCTGCAACCAGCAGAGTCTCCTTCAGAGTATTTATATTTCTCCTGTCCAATTTGTATTCCGAACAAATGCTATATTTTATTTTATATTCCTAGTTGATGCACATGCACTTGCGACACCGGGTTTTGGAGTGATTACGGGTTGTCCTGTACTGAAATTGTTAAAAATATTATTATTTATTATGTAAATCCCATCTTTTACTATTTAATTGAAGGAAAACATGATTTCTAAAATATTGAAATGAGAACCAAATTAAGTATTTATTGTTGACTTACCTGACAGTGGTGTCCGGCGCCATCACGATTTTTAATGGATTTTGAATCGTGACAGGTAGCTTATAAAACATAGATAAGCAGACGACAACATCAGCAACTATACTTCAATCCCAAATAAGTTAGGGTCACTGTAGGAATCCCATTGTTCATGTTTCTCCATCGAAGGTAGATAAGCAGAACAAGACAAAAAATTTAATCAATCTTATTGTAGTCATGGAGCTAGTTTCCATTGATAGTAGGCACAACACATTAATGACTATGAATCACCAAAAAAAATAAGAAATACAGCATATGTGAGTTTGTTTTCTCAACAGAAAAAGAAAAAAGGTCCAATTTAATATGACCATTAAGCGCATACTTACACTTTCATCTCCATGATTAACACTAATAAGAATTTTCAAATTGTGACATGCTGAACTGAATCTTGAGAAGAAATAAATGAACTCCAGTATCCTTTTATTAAAGCTAAGAAATGAATTTGTTTAAAACCTGAAAGTATATAGGCAATCATCCACGGCTAGCATGACTAGAAAGCATATAATATGGATGTGTAATAAGAAATGCTTCTAAATTTCAATAATTGATGAATTTTTCAAGCGTTATATTGCATGTAAACCTTGAGTAGATCAGTGATTGTGTTGGATTGAGGTAGGAAGATTACTGATCAAAGCGGAAATCAAAGAGAGAATTTTTTTTTATATTTGTGAAGAATAGTTTTCATTCACTTTTCTTAATTTCACTTAATTTGGTTTTATCATTCAAATAGCTAGAATACATGGGGTATTTATAGTAAAACTCTTACATACATATAGTCTACTTCTTATGTGGACATACTAATTATGTTCACATAAGTTCACACATTACATAAATAAGTTCACACCCTAGTACATGTATGTAGCTACTAATCTAGTTCATGAACTAATGTGAACTAGTGTAGACTAATGTGAACTAGTGTGGACTAGTGTAGATAAGACAATAATACATTAATTTAACACTCCCCCTTAATGTTTTGTTCTTGGACTCCCAAAAGCTCACGAAATTTGATGAACTTCTCCTTGGGTAGCGCCTTGGTAAAAATGTCCGCAACTTGATCCTCGTACTTGCAAAACTTTGGCTCGATCACTCCTTCTTCAACTTTTTCTCTGATGAAGTGATACTTCACTGCTGTGTGCCTTGTTCTGCTGCTGTAAATTGGATTCTTTGCCATTGCTATGGTTAACTTGTTGTCACAAAATAACTTTGTTGCGTTGTCTTGCTTTTCTCCAACATCTTCTAAAATTCTTCTAAGCCAGACTGCTTGAGAAGTTGCAATTGCTGCTGAAATATATTCAGCTTCTGCTGATGATTGTGCTATTGTTTCTTGCTTCTTTGATTGCCAAGAAAATGCTCCCGATCCAAGTGAAAACACAAAACCAGATGTGCTTTTCATGTCATCTTTTGAACCTGCCCAATCACTGTCACAAAATCCAATTAAAGTTAATTCTTCACCTTTGAAATATTTGATGTCATAAGCCAAGGTTCATTTGATGTAACGAAGAACTCGTTTGGCTGCTCCAAGGTGAATATGACTGGGACTTTGCATAAACCTTGACAACAAACTAGTAGCAAACATTATGTCGGGCCTCGTAGCCGTTAGATACATCAAACTACCAATGATACTTGTGTAAAGAGTGTTGTCCACTTTTCTTCCACCATCATTTTTCATCAGCTTCTCATTTGAAGCGAGTGGTGTTGGTACTGCTTTACACCCAAACATATTAAACTTTCTAAGCATTACTTCAGCGTAGCTTTGCTGAGAAACAAATACTCCATCATCCTCTTGAGTAACTTCAAGACCAAGAAAATGATGCAATAACCCAAATCACTCATTTCATATCTTTTCATCATGTCTTTTTTGAACTCAGTAACTGCAGCCTCATTGTTACCGGTAAAAATCAGATCATCAACATAAATCGCAACAATAAGAATAAAGTTACTTTGCTTCTTGACATAGAGAGTAGGCTCGCTTTTGCTTTTAATGAACCCACTTTGCAAGAAGTACTTATCAATTTGACTGTACCATTGCCGGGGTGCTTGTTTCAACCCGTACAAGGCCTTCTTGAGCTTGTATACTTTATCTTCTTCTCCTTTAATCACAAAGCCATCAGGTTGATGAACATAAATTTCTTCTTCAAGTTCACCATTCAAAAAAGTTGATCTCACATCAAGTTGATATAATAACCATCCCTTCTGTGCTGCTAATGCAATAAGTGTCAGAATTGTACCTTTGAGGNACAGTATATTTTATTTGCTAATTGTACATCATGAGTTCAATTCAGAGCTCTGATATGCATTCGACTAAATTTCTCCATTTCTAGGATAGGATCTTGTAATGCATCAATGCAGAAGTTCCATCAAAGCCTTTACTACGGAAGAAGTCTGTATATTCCTTCACTGTGGTTGCACGATACTTTGGCGGATTACATTCTGATAACAATTCCTTAATTGGTCCATAAATCTTGGAAGACGGAAATGCACCTGTGCTGAAGAAGCTTGGGACTGATATTCTTGGACCTACTTGATTTGACAATACTCTATGCTCAACACTTATATACTTGTCATTTGATATGAGCTGAAAAAACATCAAAAGTTAAGCACATTTTGTCTCAATACCAAGACAATGTATTATGATTAAGTCACTCTAATTAAGAAGTTAACTCGTTTCTTCTAAAAGCTTAAGTATTACAGTCAGATTTCTCTATAACGGCTATATAACAACCGTTCACTATAAAAGCCAAGTTTCTTTTGAAACCAATTTTCATACTATGTTATAATATATGTTCTCTATAACAGCACTTCGCTATAACAACCAAAAAAAAATGGAACAAACGAGGCTGTTATATAGAGGTTTGACTGTATTAGCAAAAAACTTCTAACCTGCAGCATATCGCCAATATTCACCACTAGAGCACCGGACGTAGGAGGAACATCAATCCACTGATTTTGGTGAAGAACTTGTAGACCTCCTATATCATCTTGCAGAAGAACTGTCATAAAAACACAGTCTGAATGCTTTCTGGTGCCTATAGTGAGTTCCGGCTGAGGACATGCCGGATAGTAATGGTGGCCAATAGATAGCCCCTCAGCAATGTTCATATCTTTAAGATGCCAAGAATTGAGACCGAGGCCCTCGGACAATAATTCGAGTAATGAGTAGCCTAATTTCATCATATGCTTAGAGAAATCCATTAAAATCTCCCTGCAAAATTTTATAAAACATAGATAAAGCTGCAGATACAAAATAGTATACTCAATTAGTTTTCAGCAACTTGCAAAGTTGTTATTTTCCATATTGTCCACCAAAATTCACATTTTAACATAAAGCAGCTGCAATGACAGCACGTCAGAAACTAATACTTTGTCATGATGTATTCTTGATTTTTGTTACACTGAACATCAGGGGTGGATCGAATACACCTTCTATAGGTTCAGCTAACTCAGTAATTTTTGTTCATACCCTATATACGTGTTAATAAATCTACTACTAAATAAGTACAAATAATAGAGTTGGAACCTATTAAATCAAATGGACTGCGATAAATCCCGAACTTGAACCCGTAAAGTTTAAATTCTGGATCTGCCTAGAGCTCTCTACCGAACATAACTAGATACTAAAAAGTAAGCAAATTTGGTTGGTCTTTTGTGAAAGAATATTTTCTTTTTGATTCATGTTAGAGCATACCTGCAAGCTGTTGGCAATTCTTCTGGACTAGGAGGATTAGGAGCCATAACACAATAAAGTGAGTCTCTCCAGCTTGCTGCTGGAACAGATTTGCTGTACAAATCAAAATTGCTAACATGTGCCACTTTTTTTGTATTATCTCGAGTATAATATCGTTTCTTAATCTCGATATCTTGCTCGAAAAATCGCCGAGCTCCTTGTAACATTTCTTCAAGGACAGGTAATGGAATGCCATGATTGACCACTTGAAAAAATCCCCATGTCTCTGATGCATCTCGAACTTTATCCACAATCTCTTTATGCTTGATTGGATCCTTATCAAAGCCTTCAAGATCTATTACTGGAAAAATGAACTTTTTCTCAGTGGAGTTTGAGGAGTTGTGTATGCTTTCTTGTGGATGAATGAACATCCAGGGTACTTTAGTAATTCCAGCATCAACAACCCCTTTAACACCAGCTTTTGTGTCATCAAATGCCTTTAATTCACTCTGTCTATCATAATTTTGTTGAAATGTAGCCTGAACTTCTTCACCACTGGAGAAAACCATCTTTGTTTCTTGTTTTTTCGTGTTTTTAATGAAACTGTAAATACAGGTTACCTTGAAATTGTATGCAGGTAAGATTTATAGATGCAGCAAATATTTGAATGTCACAATCACTCCATAGAAGATAAGGGCAGTTCGGTGCACTAAGCTCCCGATTTGCGCGTGATCCTGGGGTGGAGGGGAAGGGGCGGGGAAGCACAGGAGTCTATTATACGCAGCCTTACCCTACATTTCTGCGAGAGATTGTGGAAAAAGTTCCCACTCTTGGAACACCAGAAGTAAGCTAAGTAAACTTTAAAAATATAAGAATTTACATTTTATAAATAAAAAAGAAAAAGGAACCACTATCTCCAAGACCACACAAAGTTGGATGGGAGAAAGGTAATAAAGATGCCAGCTTTCACTAGGACCACCTTTGGTCACTTTCAGAAATTGAATTGAATAAAAGTGCAGTGACTTAATGGGATTATACTTTGAGCTATAATTTGAGGCCCTATTATTTAAAAATTAATGGAGCATATAAAATATATCATAATCAAAATCAGGTAGGAGTGAGCAAGAACGGAAATAGTTGGTAGAATTTTTTTTTTTTTCTTTCCACCCAAATTAGGAGGATCTATAGTTTCCACACTTCCCTCCAGCGTGACTCGAATCCAGGACCTAACAGTCGTGGATGGAGGTGCTTTAACAACTGAGCATGTATATCTGTTATTCACATATAAAGAGATATGAAGATATCAGGTTTTGCCTTCTGATAACTGCAGAAGTCATTCCAGCATTTACTACAAAACGTCACTACTACCTATAATATTAATATTAATATCCCATCTTTTCTACTTATAGTTCACATATAGGCTATTTCCTCAATAGTCAAATCAAAAAATATTCAATATAATCTGTTATGTGGAGTTTGGTTGATGGTATTAAATAAAACATGCATTAAATTATGCAACAATCATGCGTACTATTTTATGTGAGAAAATATGTGTACTACAAATACAAGGAAAAAAAAAGTATATAAAGATATATGCCGTATAAATAAGTAATCTCTGCATACCTTTTATCATTATTATTTACTGCATAACAATTTTATTTTGCAAGACAATCATTTTTTATTATCCATGGTAAAGATCATTCTTGCATTACAATCGCGCTAGCTAAGCTTGTAATTACTGTAGCTCCCCAAAGGGCCCCTAAGTTTTCAACTCCATAACCAAGTTTAGATTGTGAGATGAGACAGATTGGAAGTTCCATCAAGCCCTTTCTGCTTGAAATAATCAAAGAATTCCTTCAATGTAGTTGCGCGATACTTTGGAGGATTGTCTTCTGATAACAGCTACCTCAATTGGGTCCATACAGTCTGGAAGATGGGCAATGGCCCTGAGCTGAAGAAGCTTGCTATAGATATCTTGGACCAACTTTCTTGACAATGCTCTATGCTCTACACTTTTGACTTGTCATTGTATGAGCTGAAAATTCAAGTTAACAAATTTAAGTGATATGATCCATTAAAATTGATTAAAGAGACTTTATGGAAAACTAAGGTTAAGAAGCAGAGAGGAAGATTATTTAGGGTGGCATCGGCGTGTTCAACTGATCCCATTGTTTTCAACTAGTACTTGCATTGCAGTCCGTCCATTAGTTCGATGATAATACAGCTACTACTGCAACACAGCTACTGGAAAAAGATTCAATACTATAATCTCGTTATTGCGAAGCATGGTTTGGAAAGGTCAGCTAAAAGACGGTATATATCAACATTCAAACCCATTCCTTTGGAGCTGGCCCCGGTGCTTAACATCAGGTTCCCTTGTACACATGCAATAAGATCGCACTTATACTGAACGTAAAGACTCTAGATCCTGAATTCGCCTATGTTAAGAAGTAAGAGGTTGAAAGACTTGCCTGGAGAACGTCGCCAATATTGATCACTAAAGCTCCAGGTGTAGGAGGAACATCAACCCACTGATTCTGGTGAAGAACTTGGAGGCCTCCGATATCGTCTTGCAAAAGGATTGTGAAGAAGTCATTGTCTGTATGTTTGCTGACGCCTATAGCTAGTTCTGGCTGTGGACATGCTGGGTAGTAATTGCACAAAATGCTAAGACCCTCTGAACATTCCATTTCTTTGAGATGGCTTGGTTTTAGACCAAGAGACTCTGACATTAACTCAAGCAAAGTGCACCCCATTTTCTTCACATGATGTGAGTACTCCATTAGTATTTCCCTTCAAAAATGCAAGTAAAAGTTAATAACATTTAGATGTTGAAAGTAGATGACAATTTTTAAGCATTCACTTAACACCAAAAGATGAATGCATCATTTCTAATTAGGATCACTATATGATGTTCATGACGTAAGGGAAGTCTTGATGTAACTGGTAAAGTTGCTGTCATGTGATAACGAGGTCACTGATTCGAGCCGTAGAAACAGGCTTTTGAAGAAATGCAGGGTAAGGCTGCGTACAATAGACTCTTATGCGCCGAGCTGTCCTAATATGATGTTCATGACAGCATTTGACTGGACACAAAGTTGAAGATAGTGATAGTGAATGAAAAATACTAAAGCATTGATAGAAAAAATAGGTGGATATAAAAAACAACATATCAGAGTTAAAGTTAGATAGTGTAATGAATTGGAGTTTCCGAAGGTTGTGAAATTAGTTCAGATATGGAATGGTGTCAAACATTTTGAAACGTCCCAAAATAAAAAATAAAAAATAAAAAAAGCCTCATATAAATTGGACCGATTGAGTAGTTTTCAAGAAAGAGTTTAAGCTTTATATAGGGGAGAAATTCAAAAATAGCCAGATTTACCACTGGTCGTTGAAAAATAGCCAAGTTTCAAAAGTCATCGAAATTTAGCCACTTTAAATCTGAGCGAAAACACTGTTCAAAATCCGAAAAAATACGCCCGCAAATTTTACGGGAGTTCCAGCATAAGTATGCTTGAACTCCCGTAAATTTTACGGGAGTTCCAGAATAACTATGCTGGAACTCCCGCAAATTTTACGGGAGTTCCAGCAAGTATAATTGTCCAGTATAATATACTGGAGTTTGGAGCACTGGTGCTCCAGTCTCCCGCAAATTTTACAGGAGTTAGCAAAGTATACCGGTCCAGCATAATATGCTGGAGTTCGTACACAAATGCACCAGAACTCCCGTATATTATACTGGACCGGTCCCTGTTGCAGCAAAATAGTGGCTATTTTTCATTGACTTGATAAACGCTGGCTATTTTTCATTGACCAGTGTGAAAACTGGCTATACCATGATATTTTAACTTTATATAGTGACGATGAAAATAGATTTAAATAATCATGCCATTTAAAACCTGATAATTATGGGTAACTTAATTTATTGAGTAGCTAGCACTAAGTGGTAACCTATAACAAATGACAAGTAACCTACCATAACAGGTTAAATTACATTGATTTTTAGATTGTCAATATATATAACGTAAATCCTTTCAGAAAGGGGAATATTACGAAAATGTCCCAAATAAGTCATAACTTACCAATCTCTAGCCATTAATCATAGACTTACCAAAACTAGCCAAGCACATATAAAATTAAAAACCCAAATAAATAATGATTCTCTCTCTCCAAGAATCACACGCAAAATTCTCCTTCCATATTTTTAAGCGTGATCAATAACTTAGATGCAAGACGAAAAGGAAATTTCATGGATTAGGTAGCAAATAAGGCGATGAAATACAATATATATATATATATATATATATATATATATATATATATTCCAAAAATTTAAATAAAAAGTGACCTTTTTCAATGGGGTATTGTTGAATTGTTTTGGACAACATATAGATGAGTCAATATACAAAATTTGAGGAAGATTGGAAGTTATTTGGACTGATTTGATATCAAAATTCGTCGTCAAAATCAAGTTTCAAAATTCTTCAGCAACATATGTATCAATCATGTATCACGCACGTAACTCACACACCGGTATACATGGATGTACATATGATATACATTCGATACATACGTGGTACATATATTATCCTTTTTTCATGTTCAGTTTCTACTTCGAATTTTTAATTCAAACCACCTCAAAACTCTACCAAAATATACCAAAACTGAGATTTAAACTCCTTAACATGTATTAATCTATCCAACAACACCCACTCAAAATAAAGCAAAAAGTTGACATTTTTTGGCTACAAATAGCTAATTTTCTAATATTAATAATACTTTATGAATTGGCTAATTTTTGTAGGAATTTTTACCTCCTATAGCAAAGGTTAACACCTTATTTATTTTAAATAAATACCATTTGAAAAAATTATATTCTATAGATACCTTTTAATGTTTATAGCAAAATATCTAATTTTGGTGACCTCCTACCCCTAAGCCACTAAATACGCTATTCAGTTACACTATTTTCTTTCTCTTTCTACTTTGATACATGCCTTTCTTCCCTATTTTTTGGGCTATTCTCCGGCGCCAACGCTCTTGAACTAGACTCCGTCATTCTTCCACCAAATCCCTACTGCTGCTTTTCACAAACCAATTGTCAATATATTCCTCTTTCTTAACCTGTTTCCCCCTTTATAGTAGTAGAAAAATAATTTTCACCAGAAGAAGGCAAAGAAACCTCGATATTATCATCCAAGGGAGACCAGTAACAAGAGATAGCAATTGTGGATTCGCCGGAAATTAGGATTTGTTCTTGAACAAAGACGACGGAGTTTGGGACTGAGCAACTTGATTTTCTGTTAATATATTTCAATGTATTTTCAACGTATCACGCTGTATTTTCATGTATTTCATTGTATTCATTGTCTTTTTTCATTGTAATTCAATGTATCTCGTTGTATTCCATGTATTTCATTGTATTTACCGTCTTTTTTTCATTGTATTTCAATGCATCCCGCTGTATTTTATGTATTTCATTGTATTCACTGTCTCGCTATATGCCATGAATGTATTTATATTTTTTTTTTAATTAATATAATATAACTAGTAATTTCCCTTCAAACAAAAAATGTTTACCTGCATGCCTCAGGCAATTCCTCAGGGTTAAGAGGATCAGGACCCATTGTGGAATAAAGTGAGTCACTCCAATTTACTGATATAGCTTTAGGACTATACAGATCAAAATTGCTATTAAAAACCACCCTCTTTGTATAATCTCTATGGTAATATTGCTTTTTAATTTCGATATCTTGCTCGAAGAAACGACGTGCTCCTCGCAACATTTCGTCCAGGACGGACACAGGAATACCATGATTGATCACTTGGAAAAAACCCCATGTTTCTGATGCATCTCCAATTTGTTTAACCATCTCTTTGTGCTTGACAGGATCATTGTTCATGTTTTCAAGGTCTATCAATGGAAAAATAAAATGTTTTTCCTCGAGGCTCGGGGACTTCCCCGAACCCTCTGGATGGATGAATATCCGAGGTATTTCAGTAATTCCAGCATCGACAAGGCCCTTGACACCGGCTTTTGTGTCATCAAAGGCTTTAAGTTCACTGTTTTTATCATAGTTTTGTGGGAAATTGTCCTGAATTTGTTGTGTGTTTGAGACAACCATTTTGTATATTGGAGGTATATAAGTCATATATTTCATTCTAAGGTATATAAAGACTAGAAAGAAAGGATAGAAAGAAGATAAGAATGGGATGTATTCAAAACTAACAGCCACTTAATTGGAGGTGGCTCTAACATTTCTGAAAATAGTACTAGTAAGCAATTAGTTGTCTTATTTCTGAAAGAAAAAAAAAATTTCATCAAACAAATAATTTAAAAGAATATCTAGTATTATATTAAATTTAGATATTAGGTGACTACGTGCAAATAAATTTTTTATCATTTTAAACTTTGGTAATAATTGACAAGCATACATAGGAGCTAGTACATCCTTATATATGATAAGAAAATGGAACTTACAACGAAACTCAATCCAAAAAGCTAGTTCATTATGTAACAATTGCCCAAAATCATAATACACTGATGTTTGAAACTCAACAGTAGATATCCTAGTTGTTGGTCATATGTATAGAATCAATTTTGGGATTGGGAACAGTATAAAAGATCTTTGAAATCCTTGATAGTCTGGAAAGGAAACGCGAATCTAGCCACCACTTTCTTTATTTAAAGAAAAAAGAAAGAGGGTGCGGGTCAAATTCAGAGGCGAATCCAGGATTTGATGGTTACGGGTGCCACTCATGGGCGAATGCACATTTATCGAAGCAGTGTCAAGCGACACCGCTTCGTGAATTCTTTTGCTAAATATATGTATTAATACTGCGAGGAAGCGGATAAGTAGGAAAAAATGACATCATTTGACATAATTTGTCTCTTGGTGTATTGATTATGTGCTTGATTTTGCTCTAAGAGGTCAAAGGTTCGAACCTCAACTAGCACATCCTTTTTTTTTTTGCAAATATTTGAGAGAATCTATGCGGTTAAAAATTATGATAAAGTATAATTTAATTCAGGACTTTTTTGGACATAAAACTCAACAAAACTAATAGACTAAAGTTATTTCTTGTCTAGAAGTATGATAATTAAAGTTATTATTCCCGTTCCTCTATAAATTTTGACACCGCTTATAAAAATTCAGTGAATGCCTCTCGTGCCACTGCTTTTAATGCAAACCGGCCATAGTGAAGAGATTGAACTTTGGTGTACATTTAGTCGGTTTGATCCATTTTTGATTAATTCGGTTCGATTCTGTCCATTTTAAATTAATTCAATTCAATTTAAAAGATTATTTTATGCATAAATGAATATGTGATCACAAAATCGAATAAGTTCTATCCAATTCGATTAATATGATTAAAAAATATAAAGAAAATAAAATTTAAATTAGGAAATACACCACTTCAATTTATATATAGCTCGATTGATATTATGTCTTTGATGCATCACTCTAATTTTTAGAATTAATAAAATAACATTAGATGGATAAAAAGAAGAAATGATTAAAATCACCTTCAAATAAAATGAAGATCTAGAAAAATAAAAAGGAAGCAAATATACAATTTAAATAAATAGTAAAAAGGAGATTATACAAAGTAGAGTAAAACGGCTAGGACCACAGCAGAGTCTCGATCTTGGGCATTTTATGTGGAGTTTTAGTTATTTAACCGTGGCACCTGCCTGCAGTCATATTGTGACTTGGGGTGCCACTCATTATATATCTCAATATTTTGAGGAAAATACTAATACATATATACAACTTTACTCGAGCGACCGGGTGGCGTACCACCCCTAAACCCCTACATAGATCCGCCACTGGGTCAAATCCGCATCTTTGCGCCCTTTACTTACTTCAAGGGATGGTGCGTCTGATACATGATTGGTTAATGACGATTCTCAAAAGCAGTTGTAAGATCTCAAGGTTTATTAGACGGAATTCGATCAAAATAAAAACTTCGGATATTTTTCTTAAAAAGAGATGAACTGTAGATTTGTATGTAATTGCACGATAGAAATTAAGAGAAAGCCGGCATCCAATCAAGAAAGAATCACTTCGGACAATTAGACTAAGCTTCCTCCTTCTCTCTTCTTTAGCTTATGATGAAGCAAATTCTAGCATAGAGGGAAAATGCAGGATTAAATCATATAGCATCCGCGTTGACTAGAAACGTTTATTTTTAGTATTAGTATTGTTTAATTTGTCTATATGATTTTTGTTTGAATTTGTTGTTGGACAAATTATTGGATTGGTGATTATCTTTAGAATTAAATTATTAACCAGAATATGTAATTTCGATGGCATTTATTTTGATAATTTAAATATTTCTATGATTCTCTTATGAAATTCGATAAAAGTGGCGATTATCACAACTAGGGGTGGAAAAATAGTTCAAAGAAAACAGTTAACCACCCATATTATCCAGTAAAAATTGCGTGGGGTAGCCACTTTTTAAAGTGGTATTTACTTTTTATCCAGCAAGCAAAAGTAGCTACTATTCTATTAAAATTAGTATGAAAAGACGGTATTAGCCTTTATTCTATCTCTTTTTTGTCCATGTTCTCTTCCTTGCTAGTCTCCCCGTCTCTCTTTTCTCCTGAAATCGTAAGATTTAACAGTAGATACACTGAAGAACGCGCTATGATGGATGACAAACAACTACCTTGCAAGATTAATCGCTATCCACAACCCACATAGCAAACTGTTCAAGTCGTTTTTGTATCGTCTCTGAAGGTGACCAAAAGGCAAACTTCTTTCCATTCCTCGGAGAGGTTTGGTTAGAATCCATATAACTGATGTTCAAACTAAGATCAGTTTCATCAACCCTGTGAAATGTAGTTTTCTTTTGTTCCAATAACTTCTCGACTAGATTTACAAATTTTCTTTCTGGCGCAATTGAACCTCTTGTCTTCAAAGAGGCAACCAAGGCAACTACTTTGTCCAAAACGTTGTCAACCCAGACTCTGAAAGTGGAGGATGAATTTCTAATGAAGAAAAGTTTAAAGTCCTTAACTTCGAGTTCCAAGTTCAAAAGTTAAGGACAGGTAATCCTTAACTTAGACTTACAAGCTCATAAATTAAAAACAGCTAGTCATGATCTTACAGTAACAAGCTCATAAGCTAAGGAAACTTGGTCCTGAACTTAGAGTTGGAAGTTCAAAAATTAAGAACATTTGGTCCTTAACTTAGAGTTACAAGCACAGAAATTAAGGACAAGTAGTCCTTAACTTCGAGTTCCAAGTTCATAAGTAAGGACATGTGGCCCTGAACTTAGAGTTACAAGTTCAAAAGTTAAGGACGGGTAGTCCTAAACTTAGACTTACAAGCTCATAAATTAAGGACAACTAGTCCTGAACTTACAGTAACAAGCTCATAAGTTAAGGACACTTGGTCCTGAACTTTATGAGCAGAAGGGTATTTTCGTGCGGGCGGGTAAAAGTTTATTAAAGTAGTGGCTAAAGACTAAAGACATTTTAAACAGTAGCTTAAAAGTAAATACATGTCTTATTACTGGCTAACTGTGCACTTCTCTCTATTATCCATTAAAAATGGGTTGAATAATGAACTTTTTAAAAACGGGTCAAATATGAATAAGAACCATATTACCCATTTAGAAAATGGATAACCAATGGGTCTAACTTTTATACTTTGTAAAGCCTCAAATTGGGGGTTCCTCAAGTTAGAGAGAATTCTCTCAAAAGTGATCATATGCAACAAGTCATGGATAATATGGTTGCCCATATTTTCCGCCGGTTAACTTGTTTTTTATCCGTATTAAATATGGGTCGGGTCGGATAATTTATCCGTTTTTTCATTACCCCTTTTCGACCCGAACCATATCCGACCCAACCCGCCCGTTTGCCACTCCTAATCACAACTCCTCTTACTGTTTCCATCCATTTATCGACAAACCACATAATTAAATGTCGTCAGATCCTTCTCCGACGATTTATTGCTGATTGTCTGTCAAAGTTTTCGGTATTTTTGTCGTGAAAAAATATATTTTGCTTCGGCGGCAGCATCATTATATTGACCATAAGGCGAGTTGATGTTTATACCGTTGATGTTTATACCGTTGATGTTTACTAAGCTAGCGTTTAGACATAAATTTGGTTGAAAATTGAAAAAAGTTTATTTAAAATTATGTTGAAAAATAATTTTATTCGGAATAAAAAATTAAAATTTTGTGAATGGAATAAAAATTCACACAAAAACTGATTTATAGAAGAAAATAAATCAAACTATTTTTTAAAATTTGATCATATTCCATGAACAAATAATGTTCAAAAAAATAGCCAAAATTCATGACTAAACGGTAGCAAAATTCGAAGTTGGTAGTTGAGAGGAACTGCCTCCTAATATCTCTGGAGTTAAAACGACAAAAATAGTCATTATTTGACGCTCCTCTGACTACCACTTACCAGGATGAAATAGACAAAGATTTCTCGTAGGTTACCATTTAAGTCCAAAATTTTCGAGGATTAGTTAATACGAATAACCAAACGCGGATAAAATAATCCCGCATTTTATCCCGGGATTATAATACCTTATCCTACCGACCAGACGGCTACTCAAAACCTATCAAGATTTGAGTTACTATGGTTGGAAAGTTATTTAAATGTTTAAAGGATAAGGTATTAGACATAAAACCAAATTAAAAACTTGTGCAGAACTTTCATCACATTTTCAATCTGTGGGTGAAATAGTGTAACTGCTGCAAATTGAGGGCTTGAATGCAAGAGAACCAACAATGGCTAGTATCAACTAGATATTCCTCTTGTAGCGTTGTTGATATCTAAATAATTCTCGAAGTTTAAAATTGCAAGCAAAAGGAAAACAAAAAGATAAATGCTAAAAAAAGGTTGGAAAAGTTCAACCAAAATAGAACAAGAGGTAAATGCAGTAAAGCTGCAAAAATACAAAGCTTACAAGAAAATTTCTCAGACTATGGTACTGTGACAACATGCAACAAAATTGCACCTATCTCTTAATTTGTTTTTGACTTGGGAGCCTTCTTCTTTGAAGATCTCCTGGGCATAGAGTTCTTCATGCCAATGAAGAAGAGGAGTGCTCCAAGCAATGCCAAGTTCTGTTCGAAACAGTGAGAACAGAGGACGCCATTAAGAAAATTGCAGATAAGACAATCAAACAAATCGATATTTGGTAGAATAAGTTTAAGATATAATAATTTAGAGAGCAATTCAATGGCTAACCTGAGAAAACTTGAAAAAGAGTTGAACAAATTCTTTCTTGTCAACATCATAGTTGTAGAAGTCATACAAGATGGGGGAAGCAATGGCTTGATGCAACAGCTGCATAAACCAATAACAAAATCAAGATTAGTTGTATGAAACAAGAAGGTTCAAGCAAATCCCCTTCTCAATGAATTCCCAAAAAAGAAGGGGGCATAATTTAAAGAAAGTCCAATGAGAAAACAACAAAGAGTGTGATACAAACCAGAATATAAGCTCCAAGAGAGCTGCCAAAGATGAATAGAAGGCTTCCAAGACCCTTCATTACTATGGCCCCCAGAATAAGATGTTTCATCTGTGAATCACATACATAGTGTTAAATTAGATAGAACTAGAGAGAGTCAAATAGGCCAAGCCAAATAGTTACCTCTACATGTGGTACTTGAAATCCAGTGTGTGTTGCCACATGCTTTGAGAACACGTTGAACTTTAGTCTTAATGCTTTTGCTGCTGGCCCGCCATCAGCCCCAAATTCACTGAACCTATAACCAGTAGCAGTAAATGAATGATGCAATTAGTACTACTGTCCAAGACAGCCAATAGTTTCTCTTCCTAGGTTCTTCGGCCAAAAGCATCCAATGCATACATATCAATCAATGAACAAAACATCAAAATCCAGTAGTTAGGACTAGAGGACTATTATATGAACCGTCCATATCAATTCCACTCAAATCCAAAACATTCGATGCATATCTTCCCAAAAATATGTAAGACAGTTAAATCGCAGAGGAAGATCATTTGATGGTTGTTATCTTCCTTTCTAAGTCTAAATGCCTCTTGAAGGATGATGCTACTGCAGAAAGATAAAGACCACCTTTTGTTACAGCTATAACTACATGTTTGCACCACAGTAAATGTTTCACAACATTTCAGTAGTTATTGCCCTCTAGCAGATCTCTTTTTGCCTTCATCTAACAGCTCTTTGGTACCACATGAGTTTCAGAAAGAGAGGAAACAAGTCAAAAGTAGAATGTGTTTTCTTTATCCGACTCCTCACCCACCAAAGACTAAGAGGAAAGTTTATGCACAGCTTTCAACACAATGTGCCAATGAACACAAGTTATCGACCTTTTTCAGACTTGAGGAAGGTAAAGATATCATCCATGCACATAAAATGGTGCAAAAGGAATTTTATTTCTAAGTCATCATTAGGCCCTTAAGACTTGGGTTACATACTAACAAAGATTGTACACAAGTATAAACTTAAGAATTGCATCAAAAAGGGAAATGCTTGTTCAATCAATTTGAAAATGAGTTCAGTAATGTGTTTATCGATGGGCAGATAACTTCTTTTACAAATAGTTCATTGATCGGGCAAGAGTATCTATAAGCTAAACTAGTATACAATGACAGACTCAGGTGAGAGAATTGTAAGGCAGTTACACCGTAGAACACCCATACCATACTCATTCATTGATAATTACATCTACAAGCAATAACCCACCGAAAATACAAAGATATCAAGCTCCCAATACCAACTTCGACAATCTAGATCTGGCCTCGCATTTAGAATTTGTAATGTAATTCCCCTCTAGCAATATAAAACTCCAAAGATAGATCAAACCAACCAGTAGTTCTAGCAACATATCAACTGCCAACATAATAGGCATGCTTCAATCAATGATGTACACAAGAAGGCACAATAACCTAGGTCTAGACTCAAGCTATGTATTCCTTCATGCCAAATAGTCAGTCGCATAGTTGTAAATCTACACCTTGAATGGATCGATACACAGAGCCAAAAAACACACAGTTCCAACCCAAAGCTTCCTAAATTCAATATCCAAGTCAAGGAAAGTAACATAAAAACATTGGGATACGGCTGATCCGACTACATGAACTGATTCAAAATCCCAATTCCAAATCCATTACACTAATTCATCCAATGATCCAACTCTGCAAGCAAATCAATTGAACCAAGTTTAAACATGGTCAAGGTCAACGCATTAACAACCTAAGATTCCAGATTGAATCTCAATTACAACACTCAGCAGGTCAGCCTTAACCATAAGCTCTAACCATGGTAGGCAGGTTTATCTAGCTATCCGCAAGAGACCATCACCAGAGGCAGACGTGGCGTGCTAACTACATATTTTTGAGACGTAGTATATAGGTATATATGTGAAAAACTACTATAATAAATTCGGAACCCAGTAAGCTATGACCTGCCTCTGCAACCAATGCAGGACACTCTAAAAACCCACAAAAAAATGGGCGGATCCGCATGCTAGCTAGTACAAGCAAACCAACAAGGTTGCAACTTGCAACACGAACCATATTTTCTAATTTTTGAAATTTAAATATATTAGGTCAACTCGGTTTATCATATTTCGTATCAACTTAAAATTCTGGATCCATCTCTGTCTCTGTAAGCAACGAAAAATAAATCTAGCTTCCCTCACTATACACAAAAATCCATACATCAAACCAAATCACAAACACAGATAACTAAATGCAATTAAATAAAAATAAAAACCTAGCTTTCCTCACTATACACAAAAATCCATACACTAAACCAAATCACAAACACAGATAACTAAATGCAATTAAATTGAGATATGTAGATGCTGAATACATTGATGTGCGTGAAAAATACACGAAGTACAGGTGAAAAAAGAAGAGCAGATCTGAAGAGAAAAGCTTACTCTTGATAGGCGGAGAGAACGAAGACTGATACGAAGAGAGCTCTTCCAAGGAAAGATACGAACGCCATTACGCAATGCTTCAAATTTCTCTCTCTCCTTTCTTCTTCTTCTTTCTCTCTCTAGAAAACAGACAAGTTCAAACTAGAGAGAGAGACAACAGGGATCTTGTTTGAAGTAGTTTTCGTTTATTTATAGGTAATAAAACAATAAGAGTAAAATTATAGAAATACGTGGAAATAGGCGGTTTTTGTTCTTTGGTCCCTTGAGTAATGGTAAATTCAAATTTTGGTACTGAAAGATTTTTATGAGCATATCTTAACCTTCGATTATTCTATGGGGAATATATAGTGACTTTCTTTTCCAATGAATAAGAAGATGTACTGAGAATAGAAAATGTGTGTAATGTAACTTCTAAATCAAGAGAAATTTATTAACTTTTCAATTATTGCTTTGTTGATGCTAGGTGTGTCAATGGATATTTAAAAATCGACTAAACTGACCGAATCGAACCGCATCGAATCAATTTTTAGGTTTCTTTTAAAAGAACAGTATGTTTTTATATAAATCTATAACCTTACAGATAAGTAGGATAGGTTTTTTATTTTATAAAAATAAATCGAAAAAATATCGAACCGTACCAAATATATTTACAGTGTAAAATATATTTATATAATAAGTTTAAAAATAATAAAGCATTGAATTTTCTTTGGGCCTTGGAATTATGAAAACGATTACAAGCCAACAAGGTAATTAAACTCAAAATACTAATTCCTAAAACCTATTATGCTACTTCTACTTTGAATTAAGTTATTTCCAACATCTTCATTAGCAAAATACAAAGTATTCTAACGATTATGAATAGCAAACTATAATGTATTGAATATGTTTCCTTTCATATAATTTAAATTTTTATTTTTGAATATTTAATCTTCTATAGACTTGATTCTTGAGTCCTATATTAGTTAATATCTTTCCAGTCGTGTGATTTATACTTTGTCTTTGCTTGGTTCTTTTTAAGTTACTGTAGAATAGTTGATTGATCTATACTCTGGCAATCTTTCATATTTTTTTTAATTCATCACCCTTTAAACTGTAAAAATGTCTAGAGAGTTTTGTTAAGTCCTATAAAATAACGTATGTTATACCATTCTACTTCTACTGGTGACTTTTACATAACATTTACAAAAAAAAAAAAAAAAAAAAATTAACTGAACCGTACCGATACGGAAGAGAAACCGACATGATTGGGATGGTTTCGAAAAGTCTAATTTTGGTTAATACATAATAGAATAACCGAAAAATTGGTATGGTACAAATTTTATAAAATAACCGGTCGAACCGAACCATTGACACCCCTAGTTGATACTCCCTCCGTCTCATAATATGTGTCATGATTACTAAATATAGTTGTCTCAAATTATTTGTCATTTTAGAAGTTCAAGACAAAATTGGTTATATTTTTCCCTTTTTACCCTTAATAATCAATTGCATTCACATTTAGTAAAAATATGGATGATGTCACTGATAGAGATGACACATAAATTGAGAAAATATTTAATAAGGGTAAAGCAGTCAAAAACTATTCTTTCTTAAGAGGCGTGCACAAGAGAATCACTGACACATATTATGAGTCGGAAGGAGTAGGATTTTAGTTATCATTAATAGAGATAATTTAATAAAACAAACTATTAATAAATAACTTCTTAGGGGAATGCCAAGTTAATACTAAACTAATAAAAGGAAGCAGAGGAAGTACCGTCTTAGAAAAGTAAACACTATTTTTTGGGAATTGAAAAAATAATGTTTAGTTGGATTAGTAAGGAAATTTAATCTTCCATAAGGTCAAGCGTTAATTAAACCAGTATTTGGTTGTTGTTTTTTTATAAATAATATTTGCATAACTTATGGGAAAAAATTATGTATTAATTTAAGCAAGATAAAATATGGAATAAAAATATGGCTACTAGTAATACATTGATTAAAAACACCCAAAAAAGATACATACATAAATAATGTTGGAATTTGTATATTATTTATGCGAGATAGTATAAAAATAAGAATGTGATTATTAGTAATATATAGATTAAAGCAACTGAAATAAAAAGACTAAGTATTACAATATTAAGCAAACTCTTTTCTTTAAAAAAGTATATACATATCATAAAGTATACATTGTATAGGTAGGGGTGTTCATAAAAACCCGAAAAACTGAACCAAACCAAACCGACCAAAAAAACCGATACTTTTTTATTTGGTTTGGTTTTGGTTTTGAATTTTAAAAACCGATCAAATTTGGTTTGGTTTTGGTTTTAATAAAAAAATAATCGAAAAAAAACCGAACCAAACCGACTATATGAGCAGCTATTTCAAATTTATTATTTCACCTATATATATGTATATTTTTATACAAAGCTTCAAAAATTTTATGGTGAATGTTAATCGTTTGCACTTTTAGTACAGTTCTTTACCTTTATATTCTAGTTTGATTGGTAGTTTTCTTTTGTTAAGTGTAAGAATCGATTTCATGTTAAAAAAATATATTTTTAATTGAGTCCTTAAATTATTCATCACTATTTGATTCAATTATCATCAATATATTTTAGTAAATAATAGATTTCACAAAAGGCAATTGATTTGATAGTGTTACGTCGAAAATGTGGTCGCCGGAATATGTGTTTGGTAGTGTATGTCTTATATTTAAGAAAAAACCGACAATTAACCGAAAAAATCGAAAAACCGACAAAACCCGACATAAACCTAATCGAGAAAAAACCGACTTAATTGGTTTGGTTTGGTTCTAATATTTGAAAAACCGACTTACTTGGTTTGGTTTCTTTTTAGGGAAAACCGATCCAAACCGAACCATGAACACCCTTATATATCGGAGTAATGTAATATATCTAGGCTAAATATTCTAACATGAAATAACTGTTGCATCTCTACATTACAATTCATGCACTATTAATCTCTACATAATTTATTTAGTTGCTATTATTACACTAAAATTATAAGTTTTGTCATGCTTAGATACTTGTATGCTCTTTTTTGTAGAGATAAATGTCATACTTAGAGAATGCATAGTTTAAAAAAATTTAAATATCTGTAAAGATAATTACGTATTTAATTGTAGAACGCATAATAATAATTGATATGTTTGGAAAAATAATATCGTCGAGCTAAATTAATTGGGTTTGACGCATACTTTATTAAGTGGCATATCTATTACGTGATTCACTATTTAAGGATCGATTAAATTGGTAAAGAGTTGGAGCCTTGGAGGGAAGGAGAAGGATAAAAATGCACATTTTGATTCTCTTTGAAAGTTAAAGTTAATCTCATAATTAACAAATTTGAAACTTATTAATAGTTGAGGGACTAAAATCTAAAATCACAACTTTTTTCGGAAAAATTCACATCTCTTTTTTCTCTTTTGACTGCTTAATTGAGTTTTATAATTCCCTCCACTGTCGGCTTTGAGTTTCACTATTCAGGCGGCTAACGCTCGCGAGTGAAATATAAGACTGTACTCGCTTTGTCGTTAATTGATTTGTTCAAACGAACGGTTGATTGAAGGAGACACGTTTCACAACCAATAGCATTTGGTTTAATGATGTAACATTGAGAAACGTGGCAGTTGGAATGAGCGAGTAGCTTACCAGTAAAGTAAAAGAGTATGGAAAGACTATTTTTGTGTCCTTCTCGAATGTGTCCCTTTTTTAGAGTATTTTCTTGTTGACCCTTTATGGCTTTTGTTCGTTTCATTTTGGTCCCTCTCTTTAGAATTGGAGTTCCTTATGTGATTTTTCATTAGTAAAATTATTAGCAAATTAAAGAGCATGTTTGGATAACTACCTAGGAATTAGGTTTGAGTGTAATCATATAGTTTAATATGTTTATCTAGCCAAGTAATTATTTAGTCAGTATTAAATTGAGTGTAACTGAAGGGGTGCAACTACATTCTCCAATTCTCAAAGAAGATGCGATAATTGGTTGTAGTTACACTATGCAATTATAAGCTAATACAACCTTTTTTTAATATAGTTAGATCTTTCTATAACAGGCATCTTCTATAACAAGGCAAGTTTTCTTTGGAACCATTTTTAATATTATGTTATAATAGAAGTAATCTATAATAGCACTTCACTGTAGCAGCCAAAAAAATATCGAAACAAATGAAGTTGTTATAGAAAGATTTGACTCTATATTAAGTACTATAATTTTAAACTTCTCTTCCATTTCTCTTATCCTCCTATTTTAACCTTCTAGTGTGTTGCTTATGGTGTGCTTTCATAATTTACAACTTCTCATATTTTAATTTTTTATTTTCTATTGTTCGTTATTATTTTTTGAGTTGTCAAACACAACTTCGTATTTTCCTAACTTTATTTTTATATCTCAATATAAATAATTAATAAGAAAAGAATATCTATCTTTTTGATATTTAGAAAAGACAACAAATCATGAATTTCATATTGTAATCATGTGAGTTGGTAAAAAGTTAAAATCATAATTGAAGCTTTTATTAGTTAGTCTAAATTAAAATATTAGTAATTATTTAAAAGATAGTCAAGTTATCGATTATTCTTTACTATATTAAATTACCAATTAAAATACTTTTATTTTTTTAAATATGTAATCTAAATACTTAGTTTTAGTAATGTCTATATATATATATATATATATATATATATATATATATATATATATATTTGTCTTATTTGAATATGAATATTTTACGAGATGATCACTTTTTCAAAAGTCTCCATTTCATGCATCACGATTAGTTGCATTCATTATCTTTAACGAGGAGTCCTTCCCCTAGTAGGTCATACATGCATTAATGTAGTTGCATTAATAGGATCAAATATAAATGAATTGGGTCCTATCCAGTATCCAACTCACATCAACCATCAGGGAGTATAGTCTATGCCCTCTTCCTTCTTTGACTGTTTTTTCCGTTTTCAATAAGTTACCTCGGACATCTATCCGATTTTGAAAATTAGGGGGGTCCCGTAAAAAAAAATTCTAAAGGAATGTAGTATATGTCTTTGATTATTTTATCTTTTTGATTCTGTAATAATTATTTTTAATTTTTATATGTCTATACTCTGTTGAGTTTAATAATTTTAGTAACTTAGACGATCTCAGCAGTTCAAATATAATATGAGTTTGAGTTTACTGATATATTTCATGTATGAGCAAAAGTGCAAGCAAATTTACTACTTGTTAGAATTCAGCTATTGAGGGAGCTTCAGAGAAAGGAAATGTCAATTTCTTCATTCAACTGTAAATGGGACTTTCTACAGATATTTATAACTAATCAACTAACTAATTCTGTTATAACTATGCTAAATAACTAATGCATACATCTAACTTCTAATATATATAAACTGACCCATGTACCAACTATGCTTATATACAGCACTCCAACACTCCTCTTCAATCTGGAGGGAGTAAAATGTTGAACACTCCCAGCTTGCCTAGTAAGCAGTGATGTTGTCCTGAGCTCAATCCTTTGGTCAATAAATCTGCCGCTTAATCCTTAGTAGGCACATACTTAGTCTCCAACAGTCCTTATTTTTTTTTTCCCCGTATAAAATGACAATCGATATCGATATGCTCGATTCTCTCATGGAATATGGGATTTGTCGCGATTTGCATTGCAGCTTTGCTGTCACAACAAAGGGTGACTACCTTTTTTAATGTGGTCCCTAACTCATGAAACAACCCAGTTAGCCAAATAATCTCGGCAACTGCAAAAGTCATGCTTTTGTATTCTGCTTCTGCATTGCTTCTAGACATTGTATGTTGTTACTATGATTTCTAGAAAACCAAAGAGATTCAAAACTTCTCTACATATCCACTGAATGACCTCCTAGTGACAGGATAGGCAACCCAGTCTGAATCACAAAATCCTAGCAGTGTGTCTGTAGAATCCCTGTGCATAAGAACTCCCGTGCCAGGTGCTGCCTTCAGATATCTGACCACTCTAATTGTTGCATCCATATGAGATTTCTTTGGAGCTTGCATGAATTAGCTAAGATTTTGTACTACATAGCTTATATCTGGTCGAGTGACTGTCAAATACAAAAGATTTCCTATGAGCTTTTGATATCTTGTAATGTCAACCATAGGATCATCTCCCTGCACTCCAGCTCCTTTATCATACTCCACTCAAGTTAACTTCTGATTGATCTCCAAGGGTGTGACTGAAGGCTTTCCTCCACTCAATCTTAACTCTGAAATTAACTCCAAGGTGTATTTTTTTTTATTCGGCAAAATACCCTGTTGTGATCTCAAAACCTTTATGCCTAAGAAGTATCTCAGTTCACCAAGATCCTTGACCTTGAACTGCGGATGTAGAACTTCCTTGGCCTCATTGATCATGATACTGCTGCTTCCAGTAATGAGCAGATTATCCACATATATGAGAATAATAACTATGTCACTCCTAGATCTTTTGGTGAACAAGGAATAATCAAAAGCACTCTGATGAAAACCTGCATTTACTAATACCTCTGTGAGCTTCAGGTTCCACTGCCTTGATGCTTGCTTAAGTCCATACAAAGACGTCAATAACCTGCATACCTTTATCTCCCCCTGCTTTTGAAAGCCTTGTGGTTAGTCCATGTACACTTCTTGATATAGATTTCCTGAAGAAATGCATTAAATACATCCATTTGATAAAGTTTCCAATCTCTGGAGGCTGCAACAACTATGATAAATCTCACAGTCACCATTTTGGCAACTGGAGAGAATGTCTCATAGTAGTCTAAACCTTCCTGTTGATTGTATCTATTTGCTACAAGTCTTGCCTTAAATCTTTCCACTTCTCCATTTGACTTATACTTGATTTTGTATACCCACTTAAATCCAATGATAGACTTCCCAGTAGGTAGAGTCACTCAACCCAAGTTCTGTTATCCTCTAGAGCCTTCACCTCTTGCTGCATTGCCTCATTCCACCTCTTGTCTTTTATTGCCTCCTTGAAGGAATGTGGCTCTTTCATTACTGAAAAAGCATGCAAGTAATCTATGTATTTCTAACTTATAGTGTCATAAGATAGGTAGTTAGAGATGGAGTAGGCACACTGTGGATTTTTGCTTCTTTGTAACATAATCTTGCATCCATATAGGTGTCTGTTTTGTTCTGGTTGACTGCCTGATTTCTGCCGTTGGAATTCCTTCAGATCTTGAAATTCTTTGCAAAGTTGGAACAACTAAATGATCTGCATTTTCTGCAACAGGATCTGCGACAGGAACTGTTGTCTCCTCAGTTAGAGCTCTAGGTGCAACTGTTGTCTCCTCAGCTAAGACTACACGTGTTGTGGAGTCCATGAACTCCTTTACCTGTTCAAAACCTTGTGTCATGCCTTCAACTTCTCTTTCATTAGTTGCTGGTTGATTTGTTAAATTTTCATGTGTGGCTTCTGCAGATTGTTCCAATGGTGTAGTCATAACTGGCATTTCTGTTGCTTGACCATGCTCCTCTGGGGTGTGTACTTCCACAACATGCCTGTTGTCCTGCTGCAGACATATGAAATCATATTGATTCTGCATCACCGTATGTGGATTGATCTGCAGTTGAGTTTCCTTGAAAGGAAAAACAGATTCCTTGAAAGTAACATCGCTGCTCACAAAAAAATAATTAGTTTCTAAATCAAGCAATTATATCCCTTTTTGTGTAGAGGAGTATCCCAAAATGGCTGCTTTCTTAGCTCTAGGTGCAAACTTATCCTCCTTCACTAGGTTTGTAGCATAGGATATACAACCAAACACCCTCAGATGATTAAGTGATGGTTTTCTTTTATCTAATAGCTCATAGGGACTCCTGCCAGCCATCACTTTAGAGGGTGATCTATTTATGATGTAAACAATTGTCTGTACACACTCTCCCCAAAACCTTTTTGGTAGATTTGCTTGAAACTTTAGTGCCCTTGCAATATCTAATATGTGCATGTGCTTTCTCTCCACAACTCCATTTTATTGTGGATTGTAAGAACATACTATAGAAGAGTGTTCCATTGATTGTTAAATAATTCAGTTCTATTGTCAGTTCAAATTACCTTAACAGAAGTATCAAATTGGTTCTTAACCATGCATAAAAACTGCTTTAATAAAACAATGGCCTCACTCTTCAATTGCATTAGAAATATCCAAGTTGCTCTTGAGTAGTCATCTACAACAGTAAGAAAATAGTACTTTCTATCATGAGTAGGCACTCTATATGGCCCCCAAACATCCATATGTACAAGTTCAAAAGGTTTAATGTTCTTCTATTCACTATCAGGAAAGGCAAGCCTAGATTTCTTTGCCATAGGGCATACAGAACATCTATTATGCAAACTACTATCTACATTATTCTTCAGGAATGGAATGTGTTGCAACACCGACATTGAAGAATATCCTAGCCTCATATGCCATGTCTAGCTTGAATCTCCTCCTTTACTTTCATGTTTAATTGCAACTGCTAATTGTCTCACCCTTCTTCCTTTCAGCAAGTACAATCCTTCACTTTCCTTACCAATCCCTCTCGCCTTGCCATTATAGAGGTCCTGAAACACACAAAACTCAGGCAAGAAAATAGCAGCACATGATAGATCTCTTGTTAACTTTGATACTGACATCAAATTAAACTTAAAATCTGGCACATGAAGGACATTCTTTAATATACTATCAGTTGATAATCGTTAATTACCAATATGAGTAATATCAGTACTAGTTCCATTAGAAAACCTTAATGAATCCCTTTTATGCTTGTCAATACTCTGAATATTGCTTAACAAATTCAAAGTAGAAGCCATGTGGTGTGTATCACCTGAATCAATAATCCACTAATCTGGATACATACTCGATGAAAGTGAACAAATTATTGAACAAATAATACCTGCCGTATTAGCCTGTGGCTGCACTGATCTGTCACTAGGTCCTTCCTTGTTAAGTAGGCTCAAAATCTGTTGATATTGAGCCTCAGTGAAAAAATAATCACCTCCTTTGCTTTGTGAATTCACTACTGCATGTGTCACTACTGCAGGTGGTCCTTCTACATTATTGATTGTCATAAGACTTGCTCTTGGTTGATGCCCTCTCTTCGTTTTGAAGTCATATGGATATCCAATAATTTTGAAACAATTTTCCTTTGAGTGTCATTTAGCTTTGCAATGCTCGCACTGTAGGAACTACTTCCTTCCACGATAACCTTGGCCCTTTCCTACTTCCATAGCCAAATGATCGAGTTTTTCTGCCATTGATAGGTTTCCCATGGTTTGTTGACTTTCATCTTGAGTGATCAGTGCATATGCTTGATTAAATGTTGGTTCAATGGTCTTCATCAAAATCTGGCGACGTGCCTGATCATATGTATCATTCAACCTATTTAGGAACTACATCAGTCGTTGCTGATGTAGATGAACAATGTGTTCCTTAGCCTTTGCAAAACCACAATTTTGTGAAGGCACCAACACATCGTATTCTACCCAGAGCTCTTTCAGCTTAGTAAAGTAAACAACAACAACAACAACAGACTCGGTTCCTTGTGAAAGCCTTGAGATTGCCCTATGTATCTGAAAAATCCTCACTTGATTCACTTTATCGAATCGTTCCTTGAGATCTTCCCACACGCATACGCATCAGAAGCGTATATGATTCCACTAATGAGATCCTTCGAGATTGAGTTCATGATCGAGGATTTCACTATTGTGTTCCAAGTCTCCCATTCCTCATGGAGAGCATCCTTGAACGATTCATTTGTGCAATCCCATGTGATGAATCCTAATTTTCTCTTAGCCTTTAGAGCCAGTCGCATCGATTTACTCTACAGACCATAGTTTTTCAGAACCTGTGAGAAGAATTGGAATTAAAACCAAGTCCGGTGTGTCCGAAGGTTGAAGAAACAATGGATGTGTGTGGTCAATCTTCTCAGTTTCCATTGACGGTCAATTCAAGATAGCAATTGAACTAATAAACGATAAGAAAGGAAAACCGGACTAAATTGAAATCTCTATGCGAAATTCAACTTTACCTAATGAATTAAACGAAAGTTTCACAGATCGATCTTCTCTACTCTAATACCATGTTAGAATTCAGCCATTGAGGGAGCTTCAGAGAAAGGAAATGTCGATTTCTTCATTCAACTGTAAGTGAGATTTTGTACAGATATTTATAACTAATTAACTAACTAATTCTGTTATAACTATGCTAAATAACTAATGCATACCTCTAACTTCTAATATATACTGTCGGCCAAATTGTATTAGTATTTTAAAAGAATCTATATATTTGGCATTTGACAAATATCTTTGCATGAAAAGGTAAAAGACAAGTGGTCTTACTACCAAAACATGGCAGCCAGCCTTTAAGCCTTTTGATAAATGGCACATTCCTTCGGAGAAGTGGCAAATGAAGATAGCCACTTTGCAATCATTCACAAGGATAGAAGCATGCACTTATAGTTATAAATAGCCTTCATAAGCCATTCATTCTCATCATCAGAAATCCTTCTTATACGTCCCTCTTCTTCCTTTTAATTCCTTTTCTATAATATTTAATTAACATTACACATGAGTTGTTTTTCCTTTTTTCCTACTAGTTGGAATTGTAATTTTATATTTTAATTCATGTATCCTCTAAATAAAATAGAGGTAAGCTTGTTTAATCCTGGAGAAACATTTCACACTGCTGAAATAGTTTCTTAGGACAATGCCTAGCACGACTCAAGCAAATTCATGTATCTACTTACAAATAATATTGAAGCAATGATATTATTGAAATTTTTGCTCTCATTTCCTGCATATACAAACTAACTCTATACCAGCTAGGCTTATATACAACACTCCAACACTACTGGTAGGTTATATAACAAAAATCCCACATGCACCATTTGAAAAGATCCAACCAATAGTGAAGAGTTTGTAAATTATTACTAGTGAGGCTAGCAAAAATAAAATTGTAAACTCCGTCTTGTTTTAGCAATGCAGAACAAAAGCACTCATTGCATATATCTATTAATAGATTTAATATAAGTTATGTACACTTCATTGATCAAAATTAATTTTTTTCTTTTCTTATTTCCAGTTTTCTCTTACTTTGATGCTTTTTTTTGGTGAAGAAATATGAAATTTTCAATCATCTCAGCCAAAGTCATCTCAAAATCAAACATTAGATCGTCATAATCGCAGTAGTTATATTAGTATGTTTAGTTTAAATGAATAACATGGTAAATACTGTTTACCCTCAAAATCGGATAACAATTGAATTTGTAAGTGGTTTTATGGATACGCGGATTAACTTGATACAAAGTGATAAATTGAGTTGCAATTGAAATAATGATAAAGTAAATTCAAACCACACGAATTGAACAGCTACAGTCTTGGGAGATTAGCCACCCTCGAATTGGATGCACTTCGATCGGTATGAGGGCATAATTGAATAAAAGCTTAAAGAGAAAAATTAATGCATTGCTTGGAATTCGTGTTACAATATTTCTTACAAATAATAAGACCCCCTTTATATAGTAGGGGACTCTTATATTAGGTATAACTCTATAAAAGGTAAAAATTCCCTAATTAACTGATTGTCGATCTCACGTCGATATATGCCGAGATCTCCGCCGTGACATTCGATCGGTCACGGATATCACGGCCTTCTGTTGGCCGAGCTTGACTATCTGACAACATTCTTCAAAGTTAATCAAGGCCAGGACCGATCCCGAATCACGACCCTGATATCCTCGAAGGCGGGCGTTATGGTCCGAACTCAGAATTGATGAGATATTGACCTCGGTCTAGGCCCTCCTGTTACCATATCTCGAGTTTAGCTTATTATGTCGGAGAACGGGATGTACTACGAGATCGGTTTTACCCGTATACAGATAGTCCCCTCATTTTTCGGAGAGTAGACGATGGGAAACTACATGAGCTTCCGATTCTGACTTCGATACCCCGCGTAAGAAACGACAAAATGAACGAAATGTCTCGTCAGTAAAGTCTTAATGGCATCAAATGCTCGTCAGTTGCCGATCGGCCACTCCTGGATGCGAATCATCGTTGAAAAACTATAAATACCTCTTCCTTTGTTCATTCCAACTTTACATCCAAACCTTCTACCCTCGTACCTTAGAAATCTCAATACTTTCTGGCACTTATATCCTGGTTTTTTGAGATCCTTTGTGAGAACTTTTGCTCGTCTTCATCCCAAATCATGAAGTGCACTCCTTCAACTTCCTTCCTTCCTTTATTTCTCCTCCACTTTTTAAAGAAATGGCAAAGACCTCAAAAACCATTCCCCAAAAAGAAACGCCTTCTACTTCGCGACCGGCTACTAAGGCCGAAGAAACTGTTTCGCGTACTGCCGTCGATGAACCAGTACAGGCACCCCCTTTGAAAATGTTCATCCCTGGAGGATGCTCGGTAAATAACGATTTTAAGGTTGAAAAAACTTCTTCCGTACCAAGTCGGTGCGAAGACTTCTCGAGGTACATCTGTTCGATTACCAAAGAGATCCTCCCAATGATCCGGATAGATTGTGACTGGGCCAACAAAACCGTAGTGTTCCCCGACCCCGAGGAGGCCATTACTACCCATGTCGAGGGATACTTGAGTATTTTCACTTATCCATTTACATTGGGACCGGTGGACTCGGTCATCATAGATTTTTGCAAGAGGTATGAAGTTTGCCTCGCTCAGATCCACCCTTCAATGTGGAGGATTGTGATCCTCCTCCGGTTCTCCATGAGCAAAATCGATGGCTGTCGGTTCACCGTGGATCATCTTCTTCGGCTTTAAGTCCCTAAATATTCCGAGGGGGGATGATAAAGCTTGTGCGTCGGGCCAGTAAAGCCCCATTCTCTAACACCGATGAGGACCGGAACCGAGGCTGGCAAGGCCGTTTTGTCCGAGTGCTGAATTCGGACCTGATTCCGACGGAATGCATGCCGTTCCCCGAGAAGTGAAATACAAAACGTAAGTAGAGCTCCCCTCTGAATGTTAATTTTACGCTTGCTTTTCTTTTTTTTTATTGATGCTTATGGTGGTGCAGCCATTGCTCGGGTTCCAAATTTTGTCCCTCGACTCACTACTCCGCGTGCTCGTGGCGCGAATTCTCGAAGGGCCGTTGGGAGTCCCATTCCCATAGTAAGATCTCTTTTCCAATCAGGTTGAGTTAGGCTTTTCTTTCTACTATCAAGCTCTTACTCCCTTTGTTTTCTTTTTCAGGTTTGCCTAAGGATGTCGAGCTTAGGCCTCCGGTTGGTAATGAGGACTTGCCCGTCGAGTCTCCTACTCCGGGGTAGGCCAGAGAGAAGAATATGAGGAGGGCTTTGAGCTCCCCGAGCTCGGAGAAAAGAAACCGAGGAGGAGCCTGGTCCACAAGCCAAAAGAAAGCACCAGCGCCCGAGTGCCCTCATCGGACTCACTCGCCTTCGTCATTCAATTCCTTGGTTGTTTATTGGAACCTAAGACTTGGTTCTCCGACTTCAAACGGTATTAGAGCTTCGGTGCCATAAACCAGCGAGAACGGGGTGGCCCCGGTACTGGACTTTGAGGTCGTACGGTACACCCATAGGACTTCGGGCAGGATTTCCTTCCATTTTCTTTTGGCTTCGGTTAACTCTTTTCGAGGTTTTGGAGTATGGTCTTGTTGGTCGATTCTGCTTGTCCGTTCCCATTAGGGTGGTAGGGTGTTGATAGGATCCTTTTGATCTTTTGGTCTTCAAGAAACTTGCTTACTTTGCTACCAATAAATTATTTCCCGTTATCGCACACGATCTCGGCCGGCATTCCGAACCGGCATATGATGTGGTCCCAAATGAAATCAATGACTTCCTTCTCCCTGACCTTCTCGTATACCTGGGCTTCCACCCATATAGAAAAATATTCAGTTATGAACAATATAAATTGAGCCTTACCGGGTGCCTATGGGAGGGGACCAACGATGTCCATTCCCCACTTCATGAATGGCCATGGTGACAAAACATAATGCAAAAGATCCCCCGGTTGATGAATCATCGGAGCATGTCTTTGGCATTCATTACATTTTCGTACGAACTCCTTTGCGTCCTTTTCCATGTCGATCCAGTAGTAGCCAACTTTGATTACCTTTTGAACTAATAATTCGGCGCCTGAATGATTTCCACAAGTGCCCTCATGAACTTCTCTCAGAACATATTCGGTATCATCTGGCCCTAGACATATTGCTAGTGGGTCATCGAACGTTCTTTTGAACTAATAATTCGGCGCCTGAATGATTTCCGCAAGTGCCCTCATGAACTTCTCTCAGAACGTATCCGGTATCATCTGGCCCTAGACATATTGCTAGTGGGACTCATATTCGTCCTTGTTGTTAGTCAATTTCACAGTCCTAATAGATTGTTTAACTACATTTCCCGTCGGTGGCTTCAATACGATGCCAAGTCCGGACCCTTTTACGTTCGAGGCACCGTCCGTAAATAGGGTCCAGATCCCCGAAGACGCCCCCCAATTCACCGACACTCTCTTTCGACCTCAGGTATTAGGGCCGATATAAATTCGGCCACGCAATTTGCCAAAATTTGAGATTTAATGGTTGTCCGGGGTCGATATTCGATATCGTACCCGCTGATTTCCATGGCCCATTTGGCCAACCTTCCCGAGGGCTCGGGTTTATGCATTATATTTCGCCATGGGTAAGTAGTCACAACACATATATGATAACACTGAAAATATGGTTTCAACTTCTTAGAGGCGATTAGCAAAGCGAGCGCTAATTTTTCTAGGTAGGTACCTAGTCTCGGCCTCACCTAGAGTCCTGCTAACATAGTAAATTGGAAACTGCGTACCTTGCTCTTCCCGGACCAAGACACCACTTACGGCTATCTCCGATACTGCCAAGTACAGGTATAGTTGTTCGTCTATCTTTACCGTGTGAAGTAGTGGTGCGTTCGATAGATATCGCTTGAGTCCCTCCAAGGCCCGTTGGCACTCCGGGGTCCATGAGAAGTTATTCTTCTTCTTCAGTAGCGAGAAGAATCGATGGCTCTTACCGGAGGACCTCGAGATAAATTGCCGTAGGGCTGCTATGCGTCCGGTTAATCATTGCACGACCTTCACGTTGTCCACAACCATGATATCTTCGATGGCTTTGATCTTGTCGGGGTTTATCTCGATTCCCTTGTTGGATACCATGAATCCGAGGAATTTACCTGATCCGACTCCAAATGCACATTTCTCCGGGTTCAGCTTCATATTTTACTTCTTCAATATGCTGAAGATTTCCTACAAATGTTTTAAATGGTCATCTGCTCGCAGGGACTTAATCAACATATCGTCAATGTAAACCTCCATTGATTTTCCTATTTGTTCCTCGAACATTCGGTTTACTAGGCGTTGGTAAGTGGCACCTGTATTTTTTAATCCGAATGGCATCACGTTATAGCAGTATGTGCCGTACTTAGTGATGAAGGAAGTTATTTCCTAATTATCCGAGTTCATCCGTATTTGTTTGTACCTAGAGTAGGCATCGAGAAAACTAAGGATCTCTTAGCCGGCCGTGGCATCGATCATGCGATCGATGTTGGGCAAAGGGAAGGAGTCCTTAGGACACGCCTTATTCAAATCCTTATAGTGTACACACATTCTTAATTTATTCCTTTTTTAGGGACTACCACTGCGTTTGCTAACCAATCCGGGTATTTAACCTCCTGAATGGATCCTATTTTAAGGAGTATAGATACCTCGTCCTTGATAAAAGCATGTTTGACCTCAGACTGGGTCTTCTCTTCTGCTTTGACTGGGTGGAATTTTGGTCCAGGCTTAGCTTGTGGGTGGTTGATATCCCTGTCATATCAAGGTGGGACCAAGCGAAATAATCTATGTTAGTTATAAGAAATTGAATGAGTTTTTTCTTGAGCTCGAGACTTAACCCCATGCCCAGGTATACCTTTCGATCGGGTAGGTGCTCGATCAATATGACCTATTCCAGCCCCTCGACCATCGATTTAGTGGCGTCGGAATCACCGGGGACTATGAAAGATCTGGGACTCTATAGTCATCGTCCTTGTCTGCCCCTTGTTCCTCCGATTCTGCCGAGGCTGGTATCGGTGATTGCTATATGGCCCCGTCTTTGACTATTCGGTTTAGATCCTCCGATGTTGAAAGTGTAGATGCCAGGATCACTTCATCGACCACGAACATTTCCTTGGCATCCGGTTGTTCCCCATAAACTGTTTTGACTCCACTGGGTGTTGGGAATATCAGAACTAGGTAAAGTATCGAGGGTAGTGCTCTCATGTTGTGAATTCATGGCCTCCTGAATAAAGTGTTGTATCTCATATCTCCCTCGATCACATAGAATTTGGCTTGCTATACGGTTTACCCATAATGTTATCTCCCCTTTAGTGGTCTCGCATGCCATGTTGAACCCATTCAAGACTCAGACCGCAGATCTGGTCTTGCAGGCCGAGTTGTTCCACGGTCCTTGATCTGATGATGTTGGTTGAGCTACCTGGATCAATTAATATACACTTAATTCGAGATTTATTTACGAGCCGATATTAATAGTGTGTCGTTGTGGGGCTGCACGATCCCCTCAGCATCTTCATCGTTGAAAGACAAGGTTCATTCCGGTACGTAATCCCGAGTTTGTTTCTCCTTTCTGATGGATACTTTGGTGCGCTTTAGCATCGGCCCCTGGGGAATGTCGACCCCACCGATGATCATGTTAATGACATATTGAGGTTCCTCCTGCTCGATCTGTTTGTTGGAATCCCTATTCTTGAAGTGGTTCCTGACCCGATCACTTAGGAACACTCGGAGATGCCCGTTGTTGAACAGCCGAGCCACCTCTTCTCTTAATTGTCGGTAGTTTTCTGACCTGTGGCCATGAGTGTCGTGATATTTGCACATTAAGTTGGGATCCCTTTGGGCTGGATAGGATTGTAGAGGTCGAGGCCATTTGGTGTCCTTGATGCGTCCGATAGCTGATATAATGGCTGCAACATCGACGTTAAAGTTGTATTCCGACAACCGCGGTGCTTCCTTAGGCCCAATAGGCCTCTTGAAACCGTTCATGCTCATGAGTCTCCGGTTGCTCTGACCTCGATCACTTCTCCTTTTATTTCGCACAGAATTCCGCCCGGGCCCTCTGCTTCTTCAGTCTCCATTGTACGGCTAGTAGCGATCCCTGTTTGACCTCGGTTCACGGTCGATATCTCTCTTGACTCTGTCGATGGGTCTGACGGGATAAACGGACCCCGAAGGAGCCCCAAGTTGATCATCTTCGGTTTTGATTTTTGATTGATACCAGTTATGCACGTCGGCCCAAGTAACAACCAGATATTCTAGTAGATTTTGCTTCAACTGCTGTGAAGCCACCGAGCTTTGAACATTGAGTCCCTAGGTGAAAGCTTGAACGGCCCAATCATCAGCGACTGGTGACAGATCCATCCATTCCATTTGAAACCGAGACACGAACTCTCTGAGCATATCATTATCCTTCTATTTTGCTTTGAAAAGGTCCGACTTCCTGGTCTCGACCTTGAAAGCCTCGGCGTGTGCTTTCATGAAAGAATTTGCAAGCATAGCAAATGAGTCAATAGAATTAGGGGGTAAGTTGTGATACCATATCATAGCTCCATTTGACAAGGTCTCTCCGAATTTCTTCAACAAGACAGACTCGATCTCATCATCCTCCAAGTCGTTCCGTTTGATGGCACATGTGTAGGAGGTAACATACTCGTTTGGGTCGGTCATTCCGTTGTACTTAGGAATATTGGGCATGTGGAACTTCTTAGGGATCGGCTTTGGAGCCGCACTCGGAGGGAAAGGTTTTTGCATGAACTTCTTGGAATCCAGGCCTTTCAGTATCGGCGATGCTCCCGGGATTTGGTCGACCCTGGAGTTGTAGGTTTCTACCTTTTTTGTCATTTGCTTCGATTTTTTTCTCCTCTGATTCTACCCGTTTTGTCAGTTCCTCAAGCATTTTATGATCTCGGGGTTAGTTTTCGATTCGTTTTCATTTGGCCTCTCAGCGACCGGTTCGTCCCTGCGGGTGACTTCCCGGGGTGGATCGAGTTTAATTCTGCTTGGTGTGTGGCTTTGGTTCTGTAATTGAGCTATCGCTGCCTGTTGAGCCTATAACATTTCGAAGATCATCCGTAAATTGATCCCGTCTCCCCCATTGTTTTGTGTATTTTGAGCTGTCGATCGGGCTCCACCACAGACGCTATTCTCGAAGTCAGTAGGCAGATTTGTGGATAGCCACATGCGATTTAGCGTCAAACAGGTCCGCGACTGGAATTCCGATGGAATCAACGGGCGGTACCTCGTCACCGGGCGATACGTTGTTATTTTCACCGTGATGACCGGACTCATTGTCAACATGTAGGGGTGCTGATTGAGAGTTCGACATTTTGAGTTTTAACCTGAAATTAGAGACACTTCAAAGAACAAGTGTAAAGTAGTGTGTGTTATGGAGATTTGTATCAAATAACCACTATTATCCTTAGTCCCACGATGGGCGCCAAACTGTTTACCCTCAAAATCGGATAACCATTGAATTTGTAAGTGGTTTTAAGGATACGCGGATTAACTTGACACAAAGCGATAAATTGAGTTGAAATTAAAATAAACAATGATAAAGTAAATTCAAACCACACGAATTGAACAGTTACAGTCTTGGGAGATTAGCCACCCTCGAATTTGATGCACTTCGATCGGTATCAGGACATAATTGAATAAAAGCTTAAAGAGAAAAAAATAATGTATTGCTTGGAATGCGTGTTACAATGCTTCTTACAAGTAATTAGACCCCCTTTATATAGTAGGGGAGTCTTATATTAGGTACAACTCTATAAAAAGTAAAAATCCCCTAATTAATTGATTGCCGATCTCAGGTCGATATATGCCGAGATCTCCGCCGTGATATTCGGTCGGTCACGGATATCACGACCTTCTGTTGGCCGAGCTTGACTATCTGACAACGTTCTTCGAAGTTAATCAAGGCCAGGACCGATCCCCAATCACGACCCCGATATCCTCAAAGGCCGGCGTAATAGTGTGGACTCAGAATTGATAAGATCTCTACCTCGGTCTACGCCCCCCAATTACCATATCTCAAATTTGACTTATCATGTCGGAAAACGGGATGTACTACGAGACCGCTTTTACCCGTATACAAATACCTTTGGCCATTTGGTAATACCACAAATGTTGTACTTTCTGGTGATTATATTTTTACCACCGTAAAGTCGGATAATTATAATTCTTCGTTCATCTCCATATTCTAATCGACAAGCATTAGAATAATGATTGGGGAAAGGCTTTGCAACTGTAAGGTGGTTTGAATGGGATAATTGAATCTGCTTCTAGTTTATTTTCTCATTGTCCCTACGAACTTCTTGGTTTTGAATGGACAGGAACAAGGAAATATAAAATTGTTATTCTTGGAAATGTTCGAATTAGACGTGAAGGATGGTTTATCGGTCTAAAAATTAGAGAAATAAACTTATAATCCATTTTCAGAAGTCCGGTTGAAGCAACATAAGGTAATTTTTATATCTAAATTTGGTCATGAAGTTTTGGGTTTCGAATGTGAATTGTAAGTCTTTTTTTCACATAATAGGAAAAACTAGTCAGTTTCAGTTGAAATAATGGCAGGAGCGTACGCAGATATTTTTGTAAGCAGTGTCGATATTTAAAGACATGAGCAAATAAACATATTATAGTAACAACGACATATTTAGAAGAAAATATAACTTAGATACTTTACTAAAAGTCTCCTCGATATGCTTTCATCGTTAAATTACATAATGAGCAGCTTTGTTATTGTTGAAATTAAAAAATAATTTGTTCCAGTATGTTATTGTCACTATAATAGACGAAATAGACCACAAACCTATTGGTTTTTCTTTGCTCTTGCCAGTTGAAAGAGGTGGTTCAACCCTTGTTGACATCAAACTTTACACCGAAGAGAGGCTCAAAAAATTATTAAAAAAATTGCAGCGACAAGGTTCGAACCACCATTCTATCATACGGAGTAGTATCACTTGACCAGTGAACTAATGCAAATTTTCATGACAAGTTGTGTCATTTGGCTTATTTTTTATAATTAATCTGTTTGGATTTCAATTGACTGTATATCAATATTTAATACAATTTTTCGGCGAAACGATGTCGAATGACTCCGCATAAACCAAGGTGCGTGCGTCCTTGAATAATGGGCTAAATTGTACAACAAATATTGATTACAAATAATACTTCGAAGTTGAAATAATGAAATAATTTTTATGGCTAAGTTGATGTTGAGAAAAAGCTTGTTTAAACAGTAAGTTTGTGATGTTAAAATTTGTGAGTGGAAACAAATATTTTATTTGAAATATTCTTTCAAGCCACTGTTTCAATATTTCACTTAAAGTATAAAACTTAGCTCTTGTTTAGTCATAGATTTTGGCTACTTTTTTCAATAACAATTTTAAAAAATATTGTTTGTTCATGGAATATGATTGTTAGTATTCTGTATTCGAAAATATATTTAAAAAAATAGAAATAATGTAAAATCAGAAATGCAGAAGAACAGAATTGATCTGAGCCCACTGAATTCACAGTGTTTCCTTAAGGAACTTAATCCTCTTCTAGTACCCGAAGTTTAGGATTATTTCCTCCCAAACCTCATTGGTGTAGTGGTACTTCAAACCCCAGTGACAACGAACGCAAAGAACAATAGTAAATCACATTTACTGCTTTAACAATGCAGAAAGAAGAAGGAGAAATCAGAATTTTGGTAAGGAAAATCTGAGGGAGAGTTCATGTATTTATAGCCAAAAACGTCGGGTTATACTGAAGAGTTCAACTCTTCACGTAAGGTTGCAACTCAATGGCTGTTTTATAAAACGGCCATTTATGCAAACAGCCAAAGTCAAATTATAACGGGAAAATTAAAACAGAGAAAAATTGAATTACCGTTATAGTAACGGTCTAATTTGGATTAATTAATATTGTGTTAATATTAAAAAATAAATTTGGTCAAAAAAATTAATCAATCAAATTTTTCGAAGCCGAAGTCGAGCCGAGCGACGACGACAGCGCGAGACTTGCCTTATTCTCAACTCTTTAAAGGGTCGTTTGGTAGGAGGTATTAGAAAAACCAATGCAAGCATTAGCTCTATGCATTACTAATACCTTATTTGGTATATTTTTCCAACCTGTGTATAACTAATACAAGTATTAGTTATACATCATACTTGGTATTATCCCATGTATAAGTAATGCATAGAAAACCATGACATTAGTAATACCAAGGTTATTAATGCATGTATTAGTATGGTTAAAGGTAAAATTATCCTAAAAGTCCCTTAAAGTAAGAGAATATGGAGAGCATTTTTTGTAAACAACTATTTTTCTTAAAACTTATGCAATGCATTATAATTTTAATACAACACACCAAACAGTAGATAAGAAATAATATATGCATAACTAATGCTTGCATTACTAACCCATGCATTACTAATGCACCTTATTCCGCACTATTCTTATACACCCTACTAAACGATTCTTAAGAGTTAGAAGAAGTGCAATTGTATATATACCCATCAAAACTATTTTTCTTCTCCAATATGGGACAATGTCCCTTTGTCAAAGAGAGAAACTCAAAAAATTTCTTTTTTCCTCCATTTTCCGTTCACTCTATTTTAAGCTCTAAGAAGCTTAAACCCAACATATGATCAATTTTTGAAAAAAAATTTAAGTTCCCAAAAGCTGCGGGTGAAATTTTTCTTTCACTCACAAAACTTCAATTTTTCCCCCCCAATAAAATGCATGTCCAAACACAACTTCAACTTCCAAAAATTATTTTTTAACACAACTTTAAAAACTTATTTTTCGACTTTCAGCCAAAACTATGTCCAAACGCTAGCTTAAAATTTAGTATTTACAAATACTCATAACTAGTATGCAAATGCATAAGTTAAAATATTTTCTCTTCAATTAGTTATAAGCTTCCATCACAATTCCTTAGAGAAAATCTCACTTTATACACATTAATTCCAAATTATTTACCCTTTAATGCCCAGGCCCAAACTATTTATTCCTACCCATGGTCCCCAAACTATTTACCCACATTTATTATGTATCTCTTCTTCTTCTTCCTCATTTTACCTTCCTCAAATTCTCCGTCTCTTTTATATTTCTTCTTATTTATTCTTACTGTAATCGCCACTAGCTAGTCACATCAGCAACACGTAATATTCGTTCTTATTCGACCTTAATTTAGTTTTAGTTTCAATGGAATCTTAACAATTTTGATATTGTTTTCTCTCGCTCGGTTTTCTAATGGAGTACTAATTAATTGTTGAAGTGGTGCTATTATTTGAAGATTTATTATTTAATTCGATGTGGTGCTATAAAATATTGCTTATAGTATCTTCGAGTAAGCTTTCCGATCTAAATTTTTATGTGTATTTGAATATCCACCATTGTTGGGCTTGAAGCTCAATTTTATTTTTGAAGATTTCTTGTTTGATTCAAAGTGGGTGCTGTTAAATATTGCTTATAGTACCTTATGGAAGTTCATACTGAAATTTGATAGCGTTTGGAGCTGATTTGAGGTGATTGAGATCGAAATTTTCAGTTGAAAATTAAATCGAAGAAGAACACAGCTACAATATACCGCTACGGTATACAATATGCTGTAAGAGTATATAACTATACTGCAACACTATACTATTATAGTTTACAAAATAATATACCGCTACAGTATACTAATATACTATAGGAGTATATAGTTATACTGCAACAGTATACTATTATAGTATACAATATATTGTTATGGTATACTGTAATAATATGCAAGATACTGTAACAATATGCTGTAATAGTATACAATATACTATAATAGTATACTTATTACCCGTAAATTCACTTGTCTTTTCCCTTTTAATTTGTTTTAAGCTTTTACCCAAGCGTGAGGGGCAAACTGAAAATGCAAAAAATAAAATAAAATATATAGTATGCTATATGATATAACGGTATACTCTTACAATTAGATCCTTTTAGAATTTTTAAATTTTTTATTTCAGTTTAATAATTGATTAAAATTTTTCTAACTCTTTGCGTACAATTGTATACCCTGTTGATATAGCTATATACTATACTGGTATCATACGTTAGTTAATATTTTTTTGGTTATATTAACTACATTTAATTGGTACATAAAAAATATTGAAAACAGTAAATGAAATTAGATTATGAAGAGAAAAAGAATATAAAAAAATAGAAGTTAAATGAAATTAGACAAGGAAAAAAGAAAAAATAAGAAGAAAACGAGAAAAAAAAGGAGAAAAAAAAAAGAAAAAAGAAAAGAAAAGAAGCATAGAAATAAAAAAGAATTGGAGAATAAAAAAAAATTCCCCACAAAACCTACTATGGGTAAGAAATGTAATTAGTTTATGGGTAGGAAAACAAATGGGTAGATAAAGGTAAATAGTTTTGTTATTGTGGGTAACTGTGTCAAAACTCCAATTCCTTACTTATACAAAATTAATTTTCAAGTGAAATTCTTATCCAAGCATAAATTTTCACAATTTTTTCTAACTTATACTTTAAATTAAGTTTTTTTATTTCAATCTCAACTCAAATATTGCCAGGCATATTTCATTCGAGTCAATTTCAAGGAGTATATAAGGCAACCCGCTTAACATCACGTTTTCTTCTTCAGTTCAGTAGCTCCTGTTCCCTCGGCACCAACTCAAGCTCTTTTCGCCATGGTACTTACTTTCTCCATTGCTAAACACACACACACACACACACACACACACACACACACACAAGAATCTAACAATTTTCGTTAATTGCATGGTACACAGGATTACATGAAAACAGTAGTCCCTACGAACCTCTTCACCGAGCGTGGCTCCAATATCGTCGTCATTAATCCAGGTCTTAAAAACCCTAACTCCTCTCAATTTCGACCTTTTGTGTGTGTTAGTTAATTAATTGCTTAATCAGTTGGTAAATTATGTCAAAAAAAATTTGCACTGTAAATTTAGGTTCCGCAAATATCAGAATTGGATTGGCTAATCAGGATACTCCATTCAATATACCTCATTGCATTTCCCGTCGCACTACTCAATTACCTAAACGACATGTTCAAGATCAAGTAAGGCCAAAGTTTGAATTTGTATACTCGCTCTATCCTATTTTATGTGACATATTTTCCTTTTTAGTTCATCTGGAAAAGAATGACACAGTTCCATATTTGAAAATAATTTAACTTTAAACTTTTCATTTTACTGTTACCAAGATGATTTAGGGGCATACAAATGTTTATGACTTGTTATGACTTTTTTTTTTCTCTTGAAACTCCGTGCCTAATCAGACAGTGCCACATAATTGGGACGGAGGGAGGAGTTTTAAAAAAGTTCTAACTAAAGTTTGCAATTTCTTATGATTTTTCTCTAACTTGAGTTTGATTTTAATTTATTTTTATTTTTTATTCGGATTTCAAGTTTGTAATTTTATGTGATTATTTTGTTTTGATGATATCTTTTTTGAAATTGTTTTTTTTTTTTGGGTGTTTAGATGCTGAATTCTCAGGTTACAACTGCACAGCATATGGAGCGGGAAAGAGCGTATGACATGGTTTGTACATGAATTATTAGTACACAATGTTCAACTTGATTTATTTCTGTGAATTTGAAAAACAGAAGTTTAATCATATGTGTGAGCATGAACCTTTTAATCAACAGATTGCTTCGCTGTTGAGAATTCCATTCTTGGATGAGGAGGTAGCTAACAGTTCTTATCCACGCAAGGTACCTGGGAGAATTCTTTATGCTTTTTAAATATAATACGAAATTTGTCTTTTGGATTCTGTGAGATCTTCATGTACATGTGTGATGAGAGCTAGTTGTTTGAGCTATGGAAACTCGATTTTTTCGGGAACAATTTCTTGGAATCGAAACTAGTGCAACTAAAGTATCTATAGTCATGCTTTTCCAAATATATCTATTCACAGTCTTTTGTGTGTATCTTATGTGTGTCTCTGCAGATGGGACATGTGGATGCATATCCTCCGCAGAATAACACGAAAGAGCCAGAGTTCACTTGGACTGATGTTTTAGAAAAAAATGTCCCTCATTCTTCAACAAAGGGTGAGAACTGTAACCTGTTCATTCTTGAGTGAAACATTATCATATTGACAACTTCGTTTAGGTTTGGCTCTTGTGCTCTCGATGCTGAATGTTATAGTGTTGTATAGTTTTGTTATAAACCAATTATGATATGTACAGATTCACAAATCTTTGTGTTGCATTTGATTACTCTTTGGGGTCTACATACATAGCCTGCTCGTTCTTCTTTGCTTGCTAGTGATGTCCTAGCCAGTTAGTTGGTTGGCAAGTAGCCCTATGTTTCAGTTGGCATGACAATATTCACTGCTGTTAATGTCTAAAGCAGCCGAGTCGTGCCTTCTGAATAATATACTGCATAAGCTGCTGTGGCTGTTCTAATACCTTAGTATGTATGGCAGATCTTTCTGCATTTAACTATTATCTGATATTCCTCTGTCAAGCTTCTTGGATGAACATTACGATAAGGATATTGTACGACAGTCCTGTTTTAAAATTTATTTGTTATTTTCTATAGTTGATTACCTAATCTTAAATTGTGGACTTGAAAATGTTGTCTTTCTTTTCGACATTTTGTTCTGAATACTAAGGGCTCCTGTTTGATTATATCTCTACTGGAAATTTAGCTTTTATCAGCTCTGTTATTAAAACATTCAATGCTTATACTCAGTGAGAAGACTACTAACTGATCAGAACGTCCATGTCGGAGAGATGATACTTTCTTATTAGTTCAGTTTTTCTTTGATTTTTAATAGTAGATGATACGAGAGCATGCTAAATTTGCTTATTATGTTAGTTTCACTTTATTTCAAGAATGAGTAATTATGTTTAGCTATAGCAGTAGAAGCCGAACCAAACGAGGGTGGTACCAGCGAGGACCCCACTCTGAAGGAAAGCAAGATTAAGGTTGAATATAATTCCAGTGAACGTAAATATAGAGAGTACATATGTGGAGAGGAAGCTCTACGAATATCCCCAACTGAACCATATTGCTTGTGCCGTCCTATACGCCGAGGTCATCTTAATATATCTCAACATTACCCTACGCAGCAGGTAATATCTTGTTTCAAAGTTTCCTTTCGATGCACGGAAAATTTGATGTACATCTGTTTCTTCCCGTTGTTACTCACAAATTAGTAATTTTACTTTTGAAATTAATGTTTTTGGATTGTGCATTCCAAGTTTTGCATCGAGCATTGACATTTCTTTGGAAATGTTGTTTATTGATATTCCAGTAAAGGTATATCAATGTAACTTGTTCATATTAACTAGAGTTTCAGTGTTCATTATTTTTGATATAATAGTCGGGGGTATCTTTTAGGTTCTTGAAGACCTGCATACCATCTGGGATTGGATTTTGGTTGAGAAATTGCATATTCCTCATAGCATGAGAAACATGTATTCTGCAATCCTTGTTCTTCCAGAGACATTCGACAGTCGTGGTACACATACTCTATTTTTTCCCTATTTGTTCTTTTCTGTGTCTGAAACATAACTCTGGTAAATTTATCTTTAGGCTAGAATGTTGTTGTTCTGGTTAAATTTGCAATATTTGGGAGAAAAATGAAAAGGTGCATGTTCCACTAGATCTTGGAATTAAGCTGCTCATAGGCTAGCTAAGTTTGCTATTTCTCTTCTGCATGAGGTCTCTCTTGGGAGCATTCTCCCAGGGTTGGTTTATTAATGCCACTGTGTCATCTGTACTTTTGTTTTCATTTATGAAGAAATGTGAAGTTTCAGTGTTCTACGGAAAAAGATACTCCACTAACTAAACTATCAAGAGAGATATTTGAGTGTGTGACAGTATGATTACCCAGCTGCTCCAGCCTTAGTGGGCAGGGATACCCCACATTTGTCCTTGTGTGCTCTAGTGGGCTACCTGGTGGATTAGTTAAGGTTTTCTCAAGTTGGCCAACACCACCATAATATAAATAAAGAATGTGACAGTGTATCCTCTTACTCGTGCACCGTCCTGTTGGACTGAGAAACGAGGACAGTCAATTTAGTTGACAATAGATCAAGCTGAATCCAAAGAGCTGTTCTGGTCTAGTTGCTTCTGATTTTAGAAACAGGGAAGGTAAGGCAAAGGAAGGCAGAAGTATTAAAAGAGGGAATCGAAGAGGAAAGGGAAATTAAAATTAATAGGCTCGAAAGAAAATTATATCTCCATTTTCTTTCCTATTCATACTGTTAAGTGTTAACACCAAACAAAGAAATGGAAATATCCGTGAGAAAGTGATTTCCTTCTCCTTTCTCTTGTCTTCCCTAGTTTTCCTAGCATTAAAATTTCCTTCCCACCCCTAATGCCGAAGATAGTGACCCATCATAAAAAGGCCTCTCGAAGTAACTTCACTACTCACCCATTACGAGGAACTTGAAATGGAAAAACTAGAATTCAGAACAAGAGCTTTGAAAGAGGGTGTTGTCAACCATGGAGATGCCCAACAATTTGGTGAAGTGGAAATTTCCCTACCGCTTCCTCTGATTGTCATTTAATTTCTTTGGCAAGATTTCTTAGGTATTGCTTGTACGTGACTAATCTTCAGATTGATGGACCCAGGCTGGACTTCAGCAGTAGCAACATTTTAAAAAGATTTTAATTTCATCAAATTGAATAAAGAAGAAGAATAAGACTTTAATTTCATGTCAATCTTTGCTAACTTGCCTCTGGTGGAGGTGACAAAAATGTTTCTGCATTTTACTTTCTTCGCCTGGAAATATTTTCAAATTTCACCACCTTCAATGACTCATCAATCAAACCATCCATTATCCTCTTAGTGCATTCACAAGGAATCTAGTCGCTAACTGGTCACTGGATCTTTTATGTTTTATATCTTGCTTGTTTTGTGTCCATTTCCTTGAGAGTGCTCTGTCTTTCATAAAAACTCACTGGAGGCTTCCTAGACCCATGCACAACAAAGTAAAAGAGGTGCAAAGGCTGTAGACTAGATGTTTCTGATCTGTTATGTGGCTTTAACATATGATCACACCATTTCTTCTTTGGCATAACACTTCTTTGTTGTTTATGCAAGCAGAAATTAAAGAAATGCTTTCTATCGTGTTGCGAGACTTGCGCTTCAGCTCAGCAGTAGTCCACCAGGTGATGTTATGTTCCTGAACTTTTTAATTTTAAAATAAAATGATTCCATGTTCACAAGTCAGATCTAAACCTTCATTCTTGCTTGAAATATATGCATAAATAGTTTAAATACCGACCTTTTATTTACCCGTGCAGAACTCTTTTACTACCGTCCTACATGACATTGCTTCTTCATTCTATTTCTAGGAAGATCTGGTAAACTTGTCCTTTGCATTTTAAACAACACAAAATCCACTTTTTTAAATTAAAAATGCTATTAAAACACTTGTGTGTATAGGTACGTATCGTCACGCAGTGCCATTTAGTAGCTCTAATTGTAGAAGACCTTACATATTACTACCTTAATTGCAATTTTCTAGATAGGCTTGCCGCACTTTCTAAAATGGGAGTTGCACTTGGCTTTCTAAGGGAAATTAGGCTACTATTTAGAAGTTGTTTTTGGGCTATTTAATATCAATCAAAGTTAATACATCCAATTTACCTTTTCTTTAACCTTTCTCAAAAAAAAAAAAAAACCCAACTTTTCTTTTAATAGGAGACATGATTTAGTCATGTCCTGCGTCGCCCTAAAGATGAGCAGTTCTATAGGTGTGAAACTATGGTGAATGAAGGCGTTATAAGGGGACGTGGTAGACCTAAAATCACATGGAAAAAAATTGTCTCGAAAGACCTACAAATCCTTGGAGTCAATGCAGATTTAACTAAAGATGGGGCAAATGGAAGAAAAAGATCTCTCTCTAGTAGTAAAACTTATTTTCACTACTATTATTTTATTTTGGCATGATTTTAATATGAGTTGAGCTTGAAGAAAGAATTGAGGATTCATATTGCCGACCCAACTTTGTTTGGGATTGAGGCGTAGTTGTTGTTGTTGTTATCTTGTACCCATTACATTTAGCAATAACTTACCCGCGAAAGGACCCGACTTGATTTCTCATAGAGCACCTACTTTTTGATAAAATTGAAGAGGGGGGCAGAATCTACTAATAGAACTTACTTATTTGAAAGTTGGGCATAGTGGTTCGTTTTCGGGGGGCGGAGGTAAATCTATGTAAGTATTATGTAACTTAATTGCTCCCCAAAAATTCTACGTTTAGGGTGTCACTGCTCTGTTATGTTTCTCCTACCCGCTTTGCTCTTATCATAATCTCAAGATCCTAAGTATTACTCCCTCTATCCCACCTTATGTGAAGGTGTGAGTGGGCACGAAGTTTAAAAAATTAGAGAAGATTTTTGACATGTAACCCAAACATATGTAAATACCAAAATTATCCTTTTTAAATGAGTGGTATCAGAGAATTGCTTTTGTTTCAAATCAATTTATGTCTTCCAAATTAACAAGAAGACAAGGCTTGCTTTTCGGATAGCTTTATTAATTTTCAAAGTGCCATTACTCATGTGGCGATTTGAAAACCTGGATCTTTCATGGTTATGAAGTTTTGGTTGCACAACTATAATTGCAGAGGTTAGAAACTTTCTTTATTTTTATTTACTAAGGTAATTTTACACATGTTAGAAACTTTTCTGGAGTTCCTATTTCGCCTGTCTTTTTGGATCGTGGAGACTCTCTTACCATCCATTGTCCTTATTGATGAAATATTCTTATTTACCCGAGGGCTAATGAAGAAACATTCGTGAAGATGTGGATGTTAAAGGGTTTGCTGAAATGCGGAAAACTTTATTCTTGAATATGTAGTCACCTGCTCTTGGAAATGCAGACTACTGAAATAACTATAAAGAAGTGCTAACTGTACCTTGTGTAATCAAACAGTAGGGATGAAAATGTTGGTTAAATCATTTTGTTTATTCATGTTCTGTTTAAATTGGTTGAACCAGGAAGGTCTTGCTGCAGTTTTTGGAAATGGTTTATCAACGGCATGCATTGTCAATATTGGTGCTCAAGTGACATCTGTTATCTGTGTTGAGGTATGGTCATTTTATTTCTGCCTGCTGTATAGTTGGGAAGTAGCACTTAAGACCCCCTTTTCTATTACGGCTTAGTTTATAGCACCCCAGTATCAGAAACGGGATCCAGGATAAGGATTCTAGTGACTTTGATACTGCAAGATCTTTTTCCTGTGTGTGAGAGAAAGGGGGGGGGGGGGGGGGTATGGTATAAGCATGATACATACCGAAATATATCTAGTACTAGTGTATATA
>NC_031997.1:44832382-44839602 GCF_001879085.1 Nicotiana attenuata | reverse complement strand
GGGGGGGGGGGGGGGGGATGGGTTATAAGACATGATAACATCCCGAAAATAATAATTCTTGTTACTAAGGTGTTATATTAATGATAACTTTCCTCTTTATTTCTATAATAGATTTCCCAAACTACTCTTGGCTGTAGTTTCACAGGATAGTAGGCGGGGACACTGGACAGTGGGAATCTTGTTAACCCCCATTCATGTGCTTGTCCAATTATGGCAAGTCATGATTAATAATTAAAAAAGGAAATTGACATGTCATGATTAATACATCCAACACCATCAATGCTAGTGATGCACACCCAAGTATAACCAAATTTCTTATTACCCATAGTCTCGATATTAGGTTAAATTATACAAATGAATTGGGATTGCGAGACAGCTATTCTATCATTGCCATGATATCTTTCAGTAGAATCATTGCTTCACTGTGATTACTGCTTCAACATGCTTGCACTTGAGCAAAAATATCAGGTGCAACCACGCCTTAGTTTCCCCAAATACTTTGCGAAGGACATACAGTTTATACATGTGCTGTTACTCAAATCATGAAGCGGAGAGAATCCTGTGACATTTTCTTATGCTTTTTAACAAAGACCATCCTGAAAGTTTCCGTTTGACCAATTTTGATCGTCCACGTGTCTCGTTATGCTAATGGTTGATGCTGTTGGACAGGATGGAGTGACTATACCCACGACACAGATATCTTTACGTTTCGGCGGAGAGGTGAGAATTCTGTGGAAACTATAGATATAATTCTTTGTATCTTTTATGCTTACTTATACTAGAAAGTTATTTTCATTTCTATTTCTTGGAGTCTTGGAGAAGTCGTCTGATTTTTTAATTAGGGTAAACCATATAATTGACAAAGAACTAGTTAAATGAAGTTTTTGTTGATTAGTTTTGTTGTCAATAGGCTGCTTATGCTTGATAAACTCAAGAGGGCAGAGAAAATAAACTGAGCTCAAAGATCAAGAATCTTAGGGTACCTTAAAATTACTGACCTCAACATACGTGTTTTATCCTTGTTCAATCAGTCGATCAATTATGCCCTATGTTGCCCGAACTCTTCAAAAATGTTCTGGTGCATGTCGGATCCTCTAAAAGTAGTGCAGTTTTGAAGGATCCAGTATGAATGCGGCAACATTTTTGGAGAGTTCGAGCAACATAAATTATGCCTCAATGCCAAACTAGTTAGGCTTATGTTTATGAATTCCTTATATCCATTCCTCTCTCTTTGGACCCTTTTATTCCAATACTAAATTGTTCATCTTGTAAAGCAAATTAGGGGGTCTCAAACCTGGATATTATCTAAATCTCACACTTATCCCTATACTTGCATACAAGTCTCTGACCAGATAACGAAAAGTTCAGATATATACTGTACTAATATGTAACTGTAACAACAATAACAAAAAACTCCAACTAATTGGTATCGCCTATATGGATCCTTTGCTTCCATTCTGTTATGTTCTTAGACAAGTCTATATTGATACTGAGAGATTGTAGGTCTACAAAGGACATGGGCAAACTATTTCAAGTAGCATCAGTTTATCCTCTGTGTGTTACTTGTATCTTTTGTCAGATTTGATTATTTTTAATTACTCTGGTCCAATTCTGTATGATTGTGCATCTATCTTAACATTTGTATTTCTCTATATGACATTGTTGGTATCATAACAATTTTATACTACTTGTCTTTCACTTTGTTAGGCATCTTTTTATCGCAGAGTTGCTCCCATAGCAATCTTCCTTTTCAACCACCTCATTTTAGTTTAATGTGTAACATCGTTATCTATCATGCTATTCTCGTAGAATATTGAGTGCATTTAAATAATACAGCCTCGTCCAATCTCACTCCACCTGCAATGTTACTATAGGGTTTTAAAACTGCAGTACATTTATTCTGTCTTATATCTACATATGCTTCTCCATGGTTGATTATTCCAACTTCTGGTTGGCTCATTTGCTAGTTTCATCTGCAAATCGCATGTACCATGAAACCTCAATATGTATGCTATCGGTTAACTCATCCATAACTAGGGTTCTACGGGCTCAAGGCGATTCCTAGTGTAAAGTGTAAACTCACGGTCATATGATTCCTTTGTATCTCCTTTCACAATTCTCACACTTGTCACCGCTCTCTCATACATACATATCCTTAGTGAGATATAAATATTTTTTATGTGTTTCTTTCTTCTATGCGCTCACCAAAAGGACTGTCAGTTTGCACCTCCTGATTTCACCATCTACGTCTGTAGACCTGATAAGAAAGAGCTTGCTTGTTGAACCGTCATTCTTTTCTTCCGGAGCCGAGAACCAGCTGACACAACGATAAAGGAAGTCATAATCTCTTCGAGCCCTTCATTTATGTGCCAAAATAGACAGAGAGATTTGGTAGGAAAATGGAAGTACTTTTTTCTGTTTGATGTATCATAATCAATGGGAGTTGGAAAGCTCTAAGGATTTTTTTTGGAAAAACCTGTGTCTCTATCTTCGAGCTTAAAGCAATGTATTCAGTTCACTCTTCAATTTTTTTCTCAATGATATTTTAATTGGCTTTTGTCTTTCTTACTGAAAATAATTTCTTATTCTTTTTAAATTATAACAGGATATATCAAGATGCCTTCTCTGGACGCAGAGGCATCATCAAACATGGCCACCAATTCGGACTGATGCCCTGTCAAAGCCTGTAGATTTGCTAATGCTTAACAGGCTTAAGGAGTCCTACTGTCAGATCAAAGTGGGTTTCCTAGTTTTTTTTTGGAAATATAAATTCAAGGTTTTTAACATTTATATGCTAGTAAGGTATAGCCCATTACTGGATATTCCTCGCGTTGGTAATCAAAGTATGACGCGGGGAATGTATATCCAGAAATGTCTTCGGCTGAACAGAGACGATTAGTGGATGATCTTTAGTCTATTTTAATCTGACCATTTATAATAACCCTAGTTATGAATTGATGCATCGTCCAGGAAGGCCTAAATGTTTAATTTATTCCACTGTCCAGGAGGGGGAAGTAGAAGCTGTTGCTATGGTACAATCATATGAAGATGGAGTGCCACCTGGATCTCATAAGACAAGGCTGACTGCTCTTAATGTATTCATTTTAACTTCAAAATACTCTTGTATTTATTTTGCTTTTGTTGAATATGACATGTGATTCATGCCTTTTCTTTTACTTTCACATTCTAACTCTCCGGAAATAGGTTCTGCTTATGCCTCATAACTTTCTGGAACAAGAGTTTCAATTGCAATAGATTGCATGTTTATTGCTAACAAGGGAGTGCAGCTAGTGCTTTTTGTCATGGTAATTCAAAGATATTGAAAAATTATATCATGACATGCTTTTGCAATTTAAGCTAGGATTTCATGTGAAAAATTGGGACACACTTTTGCTGTTGACTATGAGATCCATGTTAACCATTGGCCAAAGTGCAATCTTTTACAGTGTATCAAATTCCATCTGTATTTCAATATAAAGAGGAAGATTTGGTACTTGCCACTGATGACCCGTTGAAACAATGAGGTGTGATAAGTGTTTTTGTCTGATAGTTTGTTATTACAGGTTCCTCCAATGGGTTTATTTTACCCAACGCTTTTGGCTCCAGACGTCTATCCTCCGCCACCACGTTCTTGGTACGTTAAGTACATATGATATCACTAAATCCTTTCTCCCTCCTTCTATGCTCAATAATTCCATCTAAATAGGTTTAATGATTATGATGATATGCTTGAGGACACATGGCACATGGACTTCCCTGGTGGTAGTGCATTTCCGATGTGGGAGAACTACCCAATTTTTCAAACAAAGCCAAAGAAAGAAGATAATATTGGTCTAGCTGAAGCTATTACAAAGAGCATTCTTTTGACAGGTGATTATGGAAATATCTTCTATAATGTGGTAGAATTTGAATATACACTTCCTGAACCTTGTTTTATACAATTGACAGGGCGTATTGACCTGCAGAGAAAATTGTTTTGCAGCATGCAACTGGTTAGTTATTTCAACATTCAACCTATACTTATTTTGCACGTGGTTCGAAAACATGACATTTTTCAATTCTCCAGATTGGTGGAGCTGCACTGAGTGACGGTCTCATTCCTGCTGTGGAGGAAAGGTTTGTTTCAAGTCCAGTTTTGCTTAAACATTAAAGGAAAAAAGAAAACAATGCCCCTGTTGCTAGAAATTGGACATACTAATATATACATATAATTAATGAATATGTCACCCTCGGTTTGGAAGAATGTTAAATCATAACTAGAGGACTGCATTTTAGTATATTATCAGGTAAGTGTTCACAAGTAGAATATAGTTCACAATTTCCTAAGCTATGGCTAACGACTTCAGGGGATCACTAGTTTGCTTTGGTGCTCTTATGGTAACTGTTTTCTTTCTTATGCAGAGTATTACATGCAATCCCTTCACATGAAGCAATTGATACTGTGGAGGTGAGTTTTGAGCTTCTGAATTCTGATTTCTTTTCTATTCTAGTTGTTGGTCTTTCTTCTGTATGCATTTCTGAACAATCTTGTGGACCTTTATCTTCTCTTTGTGAGATACATGTGTCAGCTTCTTCATTTAACCAAATAGACTTTATATCAGTCCTCCCCCCATTATCATCCTGAAGTTTCATTATGTGTTTGGCCTTCTCAAAAGTATCCTGCAGATGGTTAGGGTTTTTTTAGCATGCCGAGGACAATAAATGGGGAAAACGAATGGAAAAGGGGAAGGAGAATTGAAAACGAATATATGATAGTTCTATGACATTTTCTTAGGAAGCATGGTATGAAATGCAATTTTAGCCTATTTAGAGCCCGTTGGGGTTAGTTGACCGAAAGTAGCTAATAAGCATCAACTGTTAATAAGCACTTTTAAGTGTTGAAAATTGATTTTATAAATGAGCAATTGAGCATTTGGATAAAAGTGCTTAAACTGATCTTAAGCAATTGATGTATTTGGTGAAAAGGAATGATAAACACTTTTTTCAGTTAAAATGACTTAGATCTTTTGCAAGTTGTTTAAATGAAAACGGGGTTGGTTATTGAAAGATTCTCTGCAAATTGATATAAATTATTTTGTGATAAATACAGTAGGACGTTAGAGCAAAAAGGAGAAGGATGAACGGCGAAAAAATGGAACGGAGAGGGAGTTAGAAGTTTTGTTTAAAAGGGTATTGCGGGGATTTAAAATTGTTGGTGTACAATTTAAAACGGAACGTGTGCGGGTAAATATTGATTAAGTGCAATAGAAACTATTATGTATGTATGTCCATCCTTTTTTTTATGGATTCACACTGTCCTTGTTGACTTACGTCATTCTGTTTTCTTATTTTTCCCCCTCTTTCTATAGTAAGTTTCTGTCAGGAATTTGCATTTACATTTTGTGTACATATTAGGTCTTGCAATCAAGAACGAATCCAGCTTTTGTGTCATGGAAAGGCGGAGCAGTAAGTAGATGCTATTTTTATAAGAAGTTCTGCTTTATGTTCATCACACTATTTTTTAGTTGCTAAATCATACCATTCTGGTAATATGACTGTGATAAAATCATGAACCTTGTATAATAAGGTGAGTTATAAGGAGGTGATAAATAATACGAAACTGGCCTCCACTCTGCAGTAATCAAATAAGAAAAAGGAGTTATGAATAATACTTCATCCATTTCAAGTTATGTGGCATAGTTCGACTGGGCACAAAGTTTATGAAAGATTTTTGGATCTTATAATTTTAAATATGCCATTAGATTTCTGTGGCTATAAAAGCATGCCATTGTGGGTAAAAAAGGAAGTTTAAAGTTAAATTGTTTCTAAATATAGATAGGTGTCGTTCCTTTTGTGATAGACTAATTAGGAAATAGTGCCACATAAAAATAGAACGTAGGGAGTAGTATCTATTGTAGCATTACCTGATGGTGTGTCTTTGCCACCAAGGAAATAAAAGGTCACCGAAGAGTATTTCTCTTAACGAGTAATGAAGCTGTTAATTGCATCAATTGACCTGTATTACTCCAGCTATATAGTTTAAAGAACAATTGATGCTACAGACATTGAAACTACTCTGGTGCATAATTTTTGAATAATATCTCTCAGTTCAACATTAGGAGCCTTAGAAGGACAAGCATTGTATTGTGTCATCCTCTGTGTTTTAAACTGTAGTTCCTTAAAATAACTAAGTAGTACAATATTATAATAAGTGGAATTCTTCTTTTCGAATGACCACCAGTTCAATTTGTCTTCGCTATGTCCAGCATACTAAAAAATATATAGCACGCAAAAAAAAACGAATTTCTTTTAATCATGCATAAGGTGACACCTGTTCAACCAAATCCCAGTATCATACTTCATTTTAAGTGTGTATGAGGACTCCTTAAAGTTAGTTTCACTTTTATAGTCTAAATATGTCTTTGCAGATCCTCGGCATTCTTGATATTAGTAGGGATGCGTGGATTCATCGAGAGGACTGGATTAAAAATGGGATCCACATTCGCAGTGGGAGAAAGTACAAGGATTCATATTATCTTCAAGCACAGGCAATGTGTTATATAAATTCATAATAGGTATAAATGACTCTTGCTCACCCCGTAGTATATTCAGTTGAGACTACATCACAGTTTAACAACAATCTCTGCAGGTATTATGTGTTGGCTTTTCTTTTTCTTTTTCTTCTCTTTCTCTCTCTCAGATTGAATGGGACGGGCAAAGAGAATGGGAAGGGGGCAGAAATTAATCTAGAAATGATGAGGCTATGGGAGGGTAGGATTATTATCTTTCCTTTTTATCTTGTCAAAACAAGATTCTTGTCCTTGCCATCTGGTTTTGTCTTGTTATTGATATATTGCTGGGGTTGTGATGATATGCTTTCATATTGTGGTAATTGTAGAAGAGATTTTGAGAGATCATAATCGGAAGTACAAAAAATAAGCAAGTTTTGGTCATCATAATTTTGTGTCATGCACATGTATCCGGAATTTTTGGAGATAGGAGTACTCGACTGACACACATTTAAAAAACATGATGACATTTATATGCATTATTATTTCAATAAAAACAAGAATGCAGTAGATAATTTTTTTAGGTACTTAATGTTCGATATCCTCTTGTGCTTCTTCATCTTGCTTTTCCTTGTTTGGATTGTGGATGCTCTCAAATGTTTTTAGAGGTGGTTTACACCTTGCTTCTCATAGGGGGGGGGGGGGGGGGGTATTTTTAGAGGAGAGGAGTAG
>NC_031997.1:44807623-44832362 GCF_001879085.1 Nicotiana attenuata | reverse complement strand
GGGGAGAGAGAGAGAGATTTGGTCATGTAAACATGAACTCTCTGACACACTTGCAACCAACAAGCTTCTGGATCCAGGAAACTGGAAGGCATTTCTGCAGTAAAAAAATAAATAGTCAGATATGTTGAATACACACCTACTGGGTCATACAGTAGTAGCCTTTGAAAAGTGTGCATGGTTTCTGTAGGTTGTGTGATGTTATTGCTTATTAACATTTCTCTCTCAATTCCTTTATTGTTCAGCTTCCTGCAGGGTTATGAGATTGAGAAGACGGAAACTGGGGCTTGAGGGCCACATTTTCTTCGGTCTTTGTGGCTTCTCTTGAAGACAGAGGAACTGAGCGCCTGACTCCTCCCTCCCGACTCATTTGATTAATGCTTGTTATCATCTCATTCTGGAGTACATAGTAGCACTTGTGAAAGAGGATATCGACAGTCCTGAAAATCAGTCAAGAAAAGTTATTGCTGATCGAGTCCAATCTGGAGTACATACTGGGTAACTAAGTCACTTATAACGGGTAATTTAAATCTTGCTAACCATTGTTTTCTAGTAGCTGACATATTGAGCGCCTATTGCCGACCTCAATGTCATTCAACTGAATATCAATTTGATAAACGATTCAAAATCCTATTAGTTGCACGTTGTTGTTCATGCTAGTTGCTATGTACCATTGTTGTTCCGCAGCCGACATATTCACTCACTCCATCCAGATTTGTTTACCGATTTCCTCTTTTTTTAATCAACCATTTGACTATTTTAACATATTTTTAATTACTAGTCTTTTAATAGACAAGTCCAGCAGATATATTAAATGTCGTACTCTATCAAATGATTTCACAGAAAATGCAACGCAAAGAGCAAACGAAAGCTATATTTTGGAAATTGAGATTATCATGCCAGTACTTGGTCTGTTCAATTACTTAGGGAGAAAGAAAACAAAACAAAACTGCTTGACTTGAAAAGAAGAGAAGGAAAGAAAAAAGTCTCAAGTTATCCCACATCGGTAAGTGAGCAAATATGAAAGCCAGGAGCTGAGTATTAAAAGGAAAGAGTGAAGAATGTTGAAAACTTAAAAAGGGTCGGTTGGCTAAATATGCCACACTCGCCCGAGTGGTGAGTGCCGTATGGATATCAAGACATATGGCCGACATAATTTGTGGAACTATTATAGGGTTGGCTCGTCGGCCGACCCTCCATTGATTCTCTCCTAAACTTTAGTAAAATTTCTGATGGGTTCTGCGCTACTTTGTGTTAAAATATGACTCTTTCGTCTAATGAGCTACACTTATTTTTTTTAGTCTGAAAAATAAATAAATTTATATTTAGAATATTTTATAAACTTTCTTTCTTTTTTAATTAATGTGATGAGATATAGTGTTATAAGTATTTATGGTTTATTTTACGTCATTAACTTGTAAAATTTGTCTTTTTTGTTAAATTTCATCACCTGCCAAATTGCAGTACATAGAATGGGACGAAAGCAGTTAGCAAAGGGACAAAAGCAGTTAGCAAATCTCTCATATTTTCATTTGACTAACGTAGCTCAAACTTGAAGTAGCACAGAGGAGAATTTTAAATTATAATTCGACGTTTAGGAGTAAATTTGGACATTTTTTCTGAAATATTTTGGTATGTGAAATTCAGTTAAATCATGATGAAGCTCCGTTTAGACAAGGACAAATATATATAGGAGAATTTGTGAAATTATAGGAACTCGATCAATTTCATGTGAGTTTGTGAATTGTGACTAGGGTTCTTGTTGGGGAAACTAGAGAGAGAGAACATGAGTTCATTTTATTGAAAAAGAAAGAATGAGTCAGTCGTCTTTTGTCTAGAGAGTTCTACTCTCTTTATTTACATTGCGCCTACTCTTGTTATTTACATTGGGCCAAAATACCCGGAAAAATAAAGAGGAATTGACACCGTATAACAACCCTTCAGTATAATTGGCATTTTATTGGCCATAAATTTAGGTTGGCACTAGTAGCCCAAAAATATTGGCATAAAATAGCCAAATTTCAAAAGACACGATTATACAACCCCTCAAAAATAGGGGGGTTTTATCCCCCAATCACGCTTGCATGATGTATCCCTTCAGAAGCGTAACTACCCAGTCGACCAAAATAAAACCAAATGCAGAAAATATATTTCCTTCTAAAATCAAAAAGGGTTCGAAGATTTTTCAGCCAGCACGGTTCTTTCTTTGGCAACAATTTTGTTTATTTTTGAATCGGCTGAAGAAGGGTTTGAATCTCTGTATATAGAATACAGATTCAATGGCTACTTTGCCGATTTTGATACAGCACGGGGGACACTAGGATAGCAACAATCGATTTGTGGATTACTCAGTTGAAGGCGTGGTGATCCTCCAATAATAGATGATCCTCTAAATAATACTGTTTCGGAAGGCCAACTTTACAAGGACAAGGAGACACTGATGATGGTGTTAAAAAATTATGCTATTCAGAAAAAATTTCAGTTTAAGGTTAATCGATCAAGGCCAACTTTATAATATTCATCATGTATATTATTGCATTGAAATGTAAACAGTATTATGGCACATGATCTTTACAATTTAATCATTTTATATGAAGTTGAATTACTATGTTGTCATACTGAACACTGAATTTTATTGACATGGAAAGATATAACAGTACATAAGGATAAACAAGTTTGGATATACATCTCTGTGCTTGTTGCACATACAAATATAAAATAAAATGTATACATCTATTTGAACGATTAAGTATTGATATACATTGGGATAGAGTTATACAAAATAATAGTGTTGTTAGTTGAAGGATATACACACCAGGATATACATGTTAGATCAACTAAATGTAAACATGTATTTGTACAGGTATTGATATACACGGGAATGGAGATATACACAAAACTAGAGTAGTAGGTTCACGGATATACATAGTAGGATATACATGTTATCTCTATTAAATGTATACATTTATTTGTAAAACTAAGTATTGATATACAGGGGATAGATATACAGATAGTGGTGTTGTTAGTTTAACGATATACAGAACAGGATATACATATTAGCTAAAACAAATATATACATGTATTTGACAATAAATTATTGATATACATGGGGATGAAGATATACACAACACTGGTGTAGTTACTTTACGGATATAAATATCAGTATATACAAGTTAGCACACTCAAATATTTACATCTAGTTGTACAATTAAGTGTTGATATACATGTGGATAGAGATATACACAATGCTAGTGTGTTAGTTTACAGATATATAGAACTATATATATATATATATATATATATATATATATATATATGTAGTAGTAGTAGTACAATTATGTATTAATATACATGTGGGTAGACATACACAAATATGCTGGTGTTTGTTTATGGATATTCATTACCTAGTTCACGATATAAATGTTATTTATAGCATGACACAAAATAATTCAATATTAAATTATACTATGTATTAAAGAAAGATAGTAAATGTGTACAATGGGACTTGATTTAAAAAAAGAGTTAAGAAAAACATTAAGAAGACACAGTAGAGAGTATATCACGGATAAAAATGGAGAGAATTGGGGGATTTGAAGATTTTGATTTTTGAGGAAGATAGAGAAGAAAGCGTGAAAGAAGGAGAAAGGGGAGGAGAGAGGGGAAAGTGAAAAGCGTGAAAGAAGGAGAAAGGGGAGGAGAGAGGGAAAAGTTGGGGAAAGTGCTGAAGTACGATAAAGTTGGCTATGCTATACCAATTAAAACAAATAAAAAATTAAAGTAGGGCTATAGGGTGCCAATATGTAAAACTAGGGCTTTTTTATGCCAATTTTCTTATTAGGTTGTTATACCATGCCATTTTTTCAAAAATAAAACTAGCCTAACCCAAAATACAATATAACATAAATATCTAAAAATCTAAGTTGGGCCATTCTCCTTGTCTGTTTGGGCCTTGTGTGTATCAGCAATTATTCCAACACCCCCCCTCAAGTTGGAGGGTGGGAGAATCCCCAACTTGGGTAAGAGAGCATGATGTAGAATCCCACTAAGAGGCTTGGTGAATATGTCGGCCAACTGTTCAGATGTGGAAACATGGTGCAAAGAAATGAGCCCTTCAGTAAGCTTAGTCCGAATGAAATGGCAATCCACCTCAATGTGTTTGGTGCGCTCGTGAAAAACAGGGTTCTTGGCTATGTGGATCGCAACTTGATTGTCACAAAATACAGGGACAGCAGTAGTAATAGGAATGCCAAAATCAGATAGGAGCCTAACCACCCAAGAAAGTTAAGCAACAACCTTTGAAATGGCGCGATATTCAGCTTCAGTGGAAGAAAGGGAGACAACGGGCTGTTTCTTAGCCTTCCATCCAACAAGACAACCTCCCAAAAAGATGCAAAAATCAGTAACAGATCTGCGAGTATCAGGGCAAGCAGCCCAATAACTATCACAATAAGCAGCCAAAGTAAAGCCCGGAGAATTACTGAAGAAGACACCAAAATCAGTAGTGCCTTTAAGATATCTGAGAAGATGAAGAGCAGCCTGCATGTGTGGAAATCTAGGAGTTTGAAGAAACTGACTTAAGTGCTGGGCTGCAAAGCATAAGTCAGGCCTTGTGTGTGTTAAGAATTCGAGCTTCCCAACCAAACTTCTATAAGATTCAGGTGAAGGAAGAAGGTTACCACAATCAGCGTTCAACTTTGTCGACTGATCCAAAGGGAAACCACTAGGGATACCAGTTCACAATAATAATCATGCAGCAGATCTCTAATAAACTTTTTTTGATGAAGCAAAATACCAGAAGAAGAGTAAGAGACCTCTATCCCCAGGAAATAGTTGAGAACACCCAAATCTTTGATTTTAAACTGAGAGTCCAGAAAGGCTTTCAAAGAAGATATCTCATCCAGATCATTACCAGTGAGAATAATGTCAACTACATACACAACACTCAATACAATAGAAGACCCTGACTTTTTGACAAAAAGAGAATAAACATTCAAGGAATGGGAATATCCTCTGGAACATAAGGCATGAGATAATTTGGCATACCACTGCCTAGAGGCCTATCTGAGTCCATATAAGGATTTTTGTAATTTTCACACTAAAGAGGAAGAAGGCAGAGAAGCAGAACTAGCAACTAAACCAGGGGGAAGTTTCATGTACACTTCCTCATCAAGGTCACTATGCAAAAATGCATTATTGACATCCAATTGAAACATGGACCAATTCTGTTTACTGCAACAAGACATTTAATTGTAGAAAATTTGATGACAGGAGAAAATGTCTCATTGAAATCAATCCCTTCAACTTGGGTATCACCTCTAACAACCAACTTAGAATTATACCTCTCAACTGATCCATCTGCTTTATATTTTGTAAACCCACTTACAACCAATGGGTTTCTTACCTTGAGGCAATTCAACAATATACCAAGTGTGTGCCTCAAATTCCTTCTTCATGGCCTCTTGCCATGCTGGAATAGAGGCAGCTTGGTTGTAAGATGAAAGTTCAGTAATAGTAGTATCAGCTAGGGAATGAAAACAAGTAGATAAAGAAGTACTAGGGCCACAAAATGAAGTGGGAAGTTGACAAACATAAGGCTGAAGATGAGCAGGTGGATGGTGATCCCTAGAGGATCTTCTAAGTTGTGGAACAAGAGGAGGAACAACTGGTGAAGAAGTGGAAAGAGGAGGTGAGGGTGGAGGAGGGGAAGGGCTAGTGGATAATGGGGAAGAAGACTCAGGAACATGTGTTGGAGATGAGGGTGGTGGTAAAGATGAAGATTTTTCTGAAACTGGCAGAAAATTAGGAAGAGGAGGAGAGATAGATCTAGCACAAGCAAAATGAAAGACAAATTCATGAAAAACAACATCCCTGGAGATCAAAGTTAGTCTAGTGGTCAAGTTATAAAGTTTGTAGCCATTCTTACCCAAAGGGTAACCAATAAAAACACAAGGATCGGCCTTAGGCTGAAACTTGTCTCTATTACATTTGGGGATAGTGTGATAGCAGAGGCAACCGAATGACCTGAGATGTTCATATGTAGGAGGCAGTCCATATAGTTGTTCAAAAGGTGATTTATTGTTTAAAAGTTTGGAAGGAAATCTGTTGATCAGATATGTGGCTGTCAAAACATAGTCACCCCAGAACTTTAAAGGTTATTTGGATTGAAAAAGTAAAGCCCTTGAGGTTTCCATAAAATATCTATGCTTCCTCTCCACCACCCCATTTTGTTGTGGTGTGTGAGGGCATGAGGCTTGATGTATGATCCCATGGTCAAGGAAGAATTGAGTGGCCATGTGACTGGAACCCAACTCATAAGCATTATCACTTCTAAAAGCTTTAATGGGAATATTGAATTGTGTCTTGACCATGGCCACAAAAGCTTTTAATAAAGGAAAAGCATTGCTCTTGGACCCCATAAGGTGAGTCCAAGTAGCTCTAGTAAAATCATCAACTAAAGTAAGAAAATACTTGAAACCATTATAGGTTGGACTAGGGTCCCCAAGTATCTACATGAACAAGTTGGAAAGGAGAGGAAGTTTTAATAGAGCTTTCTGGGAATGAGAGTCTAGATTGCCTAGCTAAAGGGCAAACAGAACAAATAAAAGGCTGAGTAGCAGAAAACTTGCATGGAATAACAGAAATATCTTTCATTCTAACAAAAGGAATATGTCCTAATATATTATGCCATAAAATCTCCATTTTATTAACAACAGAATGATTTGTACAATGAGAATCAGAAGTTGCAGAAAGTAATGGAGAATGGTATTTACAAATGATAGAAGAAGAATTATCAGAAATGGAAGCAGACAAGGCAGGCACAGGTGAAGACTCATCTGGTCCAAGCTTGTAAAGCCCATGTTCCACCTTACCAACTTCCACCGGGCTCTTCAGTGAAGGGCCCTGGAGAAGACAACAACACTTGGTGAAAAGTAGGTCACAGTCTAAATAAGATACAAGCTTGTAGACAAAGATGAGATTGTAGTGAAAGTTAGGGATGTACAATACATGATGAAGGATGAAAGAAAGAAAATGTATTGAACCAGTGCAAGTTACTTTAACTTTATAACAATTTGGAAGAGTGACTAGGTAGGGCACAAGGGGTTTAATATCGAAGAGTAGATCTTTGTTAGAAGTCATGTGATTAGTGGCCCCAGAATCTATAATCCAATTGTAATCATTAACCTTAGTTAACATACAAGTACCATAACCAATTCCTACAGATTCAGAAGGAGGAATTATACCAGCAAAATTTGCAGAAGCCATGAGATTGGACTGAGGGCCTTGTCTGATACATGACTCTGTTGTAGCAGGAGCATCAGTTGTGTATATTGCTCTTTTGTGAGACCAGGAATCAAAGAGGCAGATTCAGAAGAATGCTCAGATAGAGAGTTGGGATCAGGATTGCCAGGAGCCTGTTGAACCTCAACATTAGCAGCCACTTTCTTCCCTTTAGTAAATTTGAAGTTGGAAGGGAAACCATGAAGCTTGTAGCATTTTTCAATGGTGTGACCAGGCTTCTTGCATTATCTACATAGCAGATTAGATTTACTTGGATCAAAATTAATTTTCTGAAAGAACTGACGTGGAGGATTGGCTAGTTTGCTCGCAGGGTTATTGAAATTTGCATTGAAAGAGGCTGCCTGAGCCTGAAACTGAGAAGAAGGACTGATTTGCCTTTGCCTTTCATCTTGGAGAAGGATATTATAAACACTATCAAGAGAAGGTAGAGGATGCATCATGAGCAGGTTGCTCCTCACACCAACATATACATCATTAAGTCCCATAAGGAACCGATGCACCTTATCCTCCTCTTTTTCTTTTTGAAGGTCAGACTTGACATGACAAGAGCATCTGTTTGCATGATTAGTACACACGTAGCCTAACTCATCCCACAATTTTTTCAGCTTGTTAAAATATGAGGCTATATCTAAGGACCCTTGGAAGGTTGAAGCAAGTTCCTTTTTCAACTCAAACACCTTAGTCCCATCGACTGAACCATATCTTTTATTAAGATGAGTCCAAATACTCTCTGCAGTCTCAGAATACTGGACAATTTCAGCAATATCAGGTGAAAGTGAACTGGTCAACCAAGAGATGATCATATTATTGCACCTATTCCATTGTTCAAGATGGGGGGAATCCTCACCAGGTTTAGGACAACTTCCATTGACAAAAGCTAATTTATTTCTAGCTAAGAGGGATACAATCATATTCCTACGCCATCTCCCAAATCCACTACCAGTAAAAGGGACAGTAATAAGAGATACCTAAGGAATACCAGAGGAAAGTAGGTATAGAGGGTTAGTGGGGTCAAGAATGAACACTGATGCATTAGCAGGTGTAGTACTTGTCTCTACCATGATGAACAACACAAACAGACACCGAAAAAATACGATCGAAAATATTGAGCAGAAAAATTAGACATGCAATCAACGAGCAACTAGAGATGATGCTCTCAATCCTCAGAGATGTATGAAGAGACGAAAGGAATGTTACCAGCCTTTTCGCAACCGGAAAAGGTACGGCCTTCAATCAAACGACAACAAATTAGTAAAATAAAACCCTAGATTTCGTCGCAAACTTCGTGATTCTTCAAAAAATCCTCAAACAAGAGTAATACGAGTAGAATGCAACAGAAAATCCAAAGATGTACGAGAACACTCCGCTGGAAAGATGAAAAGCTATGAAAAGCCCTAAAATAGCGAAAAAATCCATCAATCATCGGAAATGCTAGGAACTCCGCGAACACTGTAACTTCAGCGGAAATTGATGAAATTACAATCGATCGAACGGGAAAGAGAAACTAGCAGATACTCTGCTCTGATACCATGTGAAAATTACAGGAACTCGATCAATTTCATGTGAGTTTGTGACTAGGGTTCTTGTTGGGGAAACTAGAGAGAGAGAGAATAAGAGTTCATTTTATCAAAAAAGAAAGAATGAATCAGTCGTCTTTTGTCTAGAGAGTTCTACTCTCTTTATTTATATTGGGCCTACTCTTGTTATTTACATTGGGCCAAAATACCCGAAAAAATGAAACTAGCCTAACCCAAAATACAATATAACATAAATATCTAAAAATCTAAGTTGGGCCATCCTCCTTGTCTGTTTGGGCCTTAAGTGTATCAATAATTATTCCAACACCCCCCTCAAGTTGGAGGGTGGGAGAACCCCCAACTTGGGTAAGAGAGCATGATGTAGAATCCCACTAAGGGGCTTGGTGAATATGTCAGCCACCTTGTCAAGGGTGTGAATGACCTCAAAGTATAGTAATGAATACAATTTAGATATTTTGGGTAGTGAAAATGTAAATTTAGATATTTTTCTCCATTTTTAATGCAAGCACCAAACATCGGACCAAATGTACGTAGATTTAAGAAAGCATCCTTAGCTTTTATTAGGTTAAGTTATAAAGAACGTACGCGTTTTTCTGGCTAGTCTTTCTTATTTCTATCACCATAACTAGATCAAACATGTGACTTGATTTTTAAATTTATTACTCGACTTCTTCATGGTTGTTTTACTTGGTCTTAGTGTCACTTGTAAATATCATCTGTTATCTGTTTCCTAAGATACAAAGAAGAAAGGTTCAAATCTTTTTCCGAGTAGCATTGCCAATTTGTATGTTGATCATGTTATATATATACACTAGTAAAGTAATATTTGAAGGAGATGAATGTAATATTGATGTAACTTACGTTTCTTTGTTACAATTTTCTTTCCCAAAGTTAGATTTCACACCGGCCAGGGGGGGGGGGGGGAGGTGTGGAGAGGAGGAGAGAAAACAAAACAAAAGAATAGAGAGATTAAAATAGTAATGAAGATTTGAGAGCTTCAGTGAAGACGACAATGTCGGAAAGCAGAAGAGAAGGTTCTAGAGAGAATTTTCTATTTGGGAGAAAACTGGCTTATATTATTGAAGCTCTATCTTTACAACGAGCTGATACTATGTATATATACAGCTCTACAATTGCATCTAATCTACATCTTTACATCACCTAAACTAACCAATCCCATAATTAGTTATAACTAACTAATCCCTCTTAACCAACTTAACTACACTCACGTGATTGGCACGTGACTACTCCTATCTTCAACACTCCCCCTCAAGCTAGATGGTGCAAACAAGTTCAGCACCCCTAGCTTGCCTATCAGGTAATCATGTTGCGATCTTCCTAGGGCCTTTGTGAACAGGTCTGCTTCTTGATCTCTAGACATCACATATCTTGTTTTGACAATTCCTTGTTGGATTTTTTCTCTGATGAAGTGCAAGTCTATTTCTATATGCTTCGTTCGTTCGTGGAATATAGGATTTGCAGCAATTTGGATTGCTGCCTTGCTATCACAGAACAGCTCCACTGGCAATTCAACCTCAGCACCCAGTTCCTTGCATAATCCTGTCAACCATAGAATTTCTGAGACTACAGCAGCCATGCTCCTGTACTCAGCTTCTGCTGAGCTTCTTGATATCGTGCACTACTTCTTTGACTTCCAAGACACCAAAGAATCTCCTAGTTTCATCACGTACCCTGTCACAGACTTTCTGGACACTGGACATGATACCTAGTCATCATCACAAAATGCTGTGAGTTTTTGGCACGACTTTGAGCTCATCAGTAGACCAAGACCTGGTGCCCCTTTTATGTACCATACAACCCTTATTGATGCCTCCATGTGTGACTTCTTTGGACAATGCATAAATTGGCTCAACACATGCACTGCATAACAAATGTCTGGTCTTGTCATAGTGAGGTACAACAGCTTCCCAACCAATCTTTGGTATGGCCCTGCATCTGACAACTTCTCATCATCTTTCTGCTCCAAGTGTTGGTCATATTCTACTATTGTGAATCTCTGATTGCATTCCATTGGAGTTGCTACTGGTTTTGATCCTGCCATTCCAAGTTCAGTGATCAATTCCATTGCAAATTTTCGTTGATTCATTAGTATTCCTTCTCTTGATCTTGCTATCTCAATTCCCAGAAAAAATTTCATCTCCCCTAAGTCTTTGATCTTGAAGTTGCTTTGCAATATAGACTTTGCTTCTGAAATTACGCAATGATCATTCCCAGTTATGAGGTGATCATCCACATATACTAGAATGATCACTAGACTGATCCATTGCCTTTTTGTAAACAAGGAATAATCAAATCGACTCTGCACAAATCCTGAATTGATCAAGGCCTCAGTCAGTTTCAAATTCCACTGTCTAGAGGCTTGCTTCAATCCATAGAGGGATTTATGCAGCCTACATACTTTCTCCCCCTGGCTGTGAAATCCTTGGGGAAAGCACATATACACTTCTTCAGTAAGGTTGCCTGAAGGAAGGCAGTGTATACGTCCATCTGATACAAATTCCAATTGTGTGTTGCTGCTAAGGCAAGAACCGCTCTGACTGTCACCATTTTGACTACAGGAGAAAAAGTCTCCTGGTAGTCGAGGCCTTCAATCTGGTTATACCCTTTCGCAACCAAACGAGCTTTGTATCTTTCAACTTCCCCATCTGCTCTATATTTTGTTTTGAATACCCATTTGCAACTAATGGGAACTTTCCCTGTTGGAAAATCTACCAAGGCCCAGGTCCCATTTTCTTTGAGGGCATTTAACTCTTGTGTCATAGCTTCTACCCATTGAGGATCTGCTGCTGTTTCTTCATAGCTGCTAGGTTCCTTCAAGCTAGTTATCTTGGAATGATAAGATTTGTACTTGACAGAAATACCATCATGGCTCAAAAAATATTGCATTGGATACTTGCAAGATGATTGTGAAGTTGAGCTTGCCAATGAACCATTGCACACATTGTCTTGCATCCAGGCAGGTTCTTTCACATTCCTGCTTGATTTTCTGGGCTGGTTGTCTGAGTGTGAAGGATGGACTGCTTCTGAGAGTATTCCTTGTAGCTGCTGTGGCTGTTGTGTGTCTTCAAAATTTGATGAAGGCAAAGATGGTGATTCTGCAGCAGGTACTGTCTCATGTTGGAATGCATCTGCAGAAGGAGGACTTGCAGCTTCATGTGGAGGATCTGCATCTATAGATGAAAGAGATGGTGTTGTTGTGTCATTGCCGGTAACAGATTCTATGACTCCATTGGGAAAAACCTGCAACTTTCCTTCCTTTAAAAGCTGGAAAGGAAATATGTTCTCCGTGAACTTTACATCCCTGCTTACAAAAAAGGAGTTAGTCAAGAGATTATATAGTCTATATCCTTTCTGAGATGAAGAATATCCCATACGAACAACTCCAATGGCTCTTGCTGCAAACTTATCTCCCCCTACTAGAACTTTGGCAAAGCACATACATCTTATGATCCTCATATGCTGTAAAGATGGTGCTCTCCCATACATCATCTCAAATAAGGACTTCCCTGATAGCACGGACAGGGGAAGTTTATTAATGATATAAACTGCTGCATGCACACATTCACCCCAAAACTTGAGAGGCAAATGTCCTTGCAGTCTAATTGCCCTAGCCCCCTCTAGTATATGTCTATGTTTCCTTTCCACTACCCCATTCTGTTGTGGGGTATGGACACAGGAACTTTGATGAATCATTTCATACAATTGAACAAACTGCTACATTCAGAATTGGAAAATTCAGTCCCATTATCACGTCTCAGAATTCTGACTGTTCCTCCAAATTGAGTTTTTATTAAAGAAAAACTGTTTCAAGCATACAATCGCATCACTCTTACGTCTCAACAAGTAAACCCATAACATTCTACTGTAATAATCTATTTATAGTAAGAAAGGATTTGTATCCATTGTGACTTGATACTCTATATAGACCCCATACATCTACATGAATCATCTCAAAAGGTTTATTTGATCTACTTGTACTCTTTGGAAATGGTAATCTTTCTTGTCTATCTAGAGGACGTATTGTGCAATCTCTTATTCCATCATTGTGATCTTAAACTTCATGTTTGGGATTTGTTTCACCACTTTATCAAGGGCATGTCCAAGTCTCCCATGCCAGACCCCTATATCCTCTTATTCTTGGGAATGATCATGTGTTTGCACAGCTGCAGCCTTGGCTTTGTCCTGCTGATGATGCGGATTATACAAACCTTCATGCTCTTTACCAATCCCCTTCACTTTCCCATTGTGAAGGTCCTGCATGATCCTGAAGTCAGGATAGAAAGATAAAAAACATTGTAAGTCCCTTGTAAGCTTAGAGACTGACAACAAGTTGTATTTAAAATCTGGAATGTATAGTACATTCCTAATAACACCACATTCACCAATCCTACTTTCTCCAGTACAAGCAATATGTAGTGAGGTACCATCAGGTAAATGAACCTTAGATCCAGACTTTAGGCTATTACTATTTATCTTGTCAAGCAATTCTCTGGTGTGAACCATATGATTGGTTGCACCAAATCTACTATCCAGTTTTCATTCTTTGTTTTGTTAGCTAGTGTAGTGGCCTTAGTCGTACCTACAAAATGCTTTAAATTGTCACCTGTGTCTTTGTTGATCAATTTTAAAATTTGATCATATTGTTCCTGAGTGAACATGATTGGCTGAGGCAGTGTAGGTGTTGGATTTCCAACTGGCGAGTTCAGCATCTGCTGTCCCTCTTGAGATACTGCATTTGCTGCTGCTTTTCCCATGTACTGCTGTCCTTCATGTGTTGTGGTGTGAACCATTGGTCTTTGTGGAAAATTGTTGGTTTTCCTCCTCATTTTGAAATAATTTGGATAGCCATGTATTTTGTAACATGTTTTCTTGTGTGACCTTTATATTTACAGTAACCACAAAACAGATTGTTTCTTCTGGGCTTATAAGTTTTTGCTATAATCATGCCTCCTTTATTAGTGAACAATGCTGTACTGTCTCCCATATCTAATGCCTGTGTAGATTTTTCCAGATTTCTTTGACTTTCTTCAGAAACTACCATGGAATACGCCTTGTTGACAGAAGGTTCTGTGCTCATCATCAAAATTTGACTCCTAGGCTATGCATATGTCACATTTAGGCCCATCAGAAACTGTAGCAACCTCTGATATTCAAAATACTCTGAATAACTCTTAGATTCTGGACAATCACATCCAGGACATCGCATCAAGGCATCATATTCTTCCCATAAATCTGTCAACCTTGAAAAATAGGCCGACACAATAGAAATTCCTTGCGACAAAGTTGCAATTTCTTTATGTAGGAAAAAACTGCGAGATCCATCCACTTTATCATATTTATCCTTCAAATCTGTCCAAACTTTATGTGCACTTGATTTGTACACAATACCACCGAGCAATTCCTTGCTCACAACATTCATAATCCAAGATAAAACTATTGCATTACACTTCTCCCAAAGTTCATGCAACGACTGATCGAACTTATCCTTAGTGCATCGTCCATCAACAAACCCTAGTTTACTTTGGCTATCAATCCTATTTTCATAGATCTACTCCATAATGCATAGTTCTCAGTTCCAGTTAGCTGAATTGAAATCAAGGAGCTACCTGGAGTGTCGCTTGGCTGTAAAAACAGAGGGTGATGATGATCGATGGTTATTGCGATTGTTCCTGTGCTGGTTCCAGCTGAAGCTTCTTCTCCAATTGCCATGGCTATCAATTCAAGTAAACTAAGTTTTGAATTCCACAATTAACAGAGTTTTCAGTCGCAAATTGCAGAAAAGTTGTGTGCCCTAGCTTAATCGATTGCAAAAATCACAATCGATCTACAACAAAAATTTGTCGGAGAAAACGAGGAATGACAATTGCAGTGAACAAAAATCTATCATCCCTGCTCTGATGCCATAGTGAATATTTGAGAGCTTCAGTGAAGACGACAATGGCGGAAAGCAGAAGAGAAGGTTCTAGAGAGAATTTTCTATTTGAGAGAAAACTGACTTGTATTATTGAAGCTCTATCTTTACAATGAGCTGATACTATGTATATATAAACCTCTACAATTGCATCTAATCTACAGCTTTACATCACCTAAACTAACAAATCCCGTAATTAGTTATAACTAACTAATCCCTCTTAACCGATTTAACTACACTCACGTGATTGGCACGTGACTACTCATCTTCAACAAATAGTCATTTCGCAAACGATTAATTATTCTTTTTATTGCCCTTTCGCACTTTAATTTGTTCTCTACTGCGAATTTTTAACGGTTTTCTTCTGTACTTTTTGCATAATATGGCTATATGTGTATGTGCGTGTCTTGTTTGAATATTAGTTGGTGCACCAATATGGAAGTGGCTCTAGGAAAAGTTGGAAATATATAAATGCTACAAAATCCAAGTAAAGGATGATCTCTGGAGTTTGGCACTTAGTTAACACTTATCATAATCGAATTGTGATTTCTTAACCATTAAACTATTTTTATTAATAATTGAATTAGAGGACTCAAGATGCTCTTGTTTTTTTCGTTATTTGACTAATCTAAGAAGGAGACTAATTAAAAAGCATGCTTTAGGGGGTGGATAAATTATTTTAGTAGAGTCAGAAATATTCTTCCAAATCCTGATATAAAGTAAGAAAAACTAGTGTTAGGGGTCGATTGATTCCATCTTCTGTCTATGCCTTTTTCATTGAGTCCATTCATTTTTGTATATTCTTTTTTCGTCAAAGTTGGTTCAACAATGCCCCCACAGTAGACACTTTGACTGGGGCACAGAAAGAATATCTAGAAATACGTATGTTTATTTTGTTCTAAATTGACGTACCTTAGTCACGTTTGATTGGGTGTATAAGACGTTATCATATATGCATAAGATCCCACATAAATAATACTTATAATATTTGGTTACTACTTCATACATGCAAAAAATTCAGTATACAAAGTTTATTATATTATTTTTATTTATATAGCCTCATAATTATATTTATACTAGTTTCTCGACGTGTATGCCAAGTTATGTAGTACATGTTTTTCTAAAATACACAAAAATAGCGCGTTGCACGTGTACCCCTTATCAGTGAATACAAAATTTTAAAAATGACATAGATATTAGTTATAAAACAATCAAATATAAATTCCTCAAAATGATAAGTTGTTCATTCTAGCTAAGTTAAGAGAGGAAGAAATCCTGCCATATATGTGAAGTCCTTTGGATATTCCGATCCATAGTGTAATTTAGTTTTATGATTTTTTGTATGTTTTTGTGTAGAAGGTCGAACCAATAGGAAAAATATGTTGGCTTATATGTAAATCTAAAATTTGTATCGATTAAGATCAATGGGTGAACTCAAATAAGTGGAACTTTAAAAATGAAACTCATTGCCAAAGTGCTCCATAATGTTGCAGAAAAAATTGTAAAAGGAATTTTACCAACTATTAAAATATTTTAACAGAGGCAAATTTTTTCAAAAATATGAGTACTAATTAATAAGTGTACAAGCACTATCATCAAGAGATTGCAAAAACGCTTCAAGTTATCGGACGATTACCTTTTGGAATTACAGTGTATGGAGGTAAACATCCTAATTAAACAACCCAAAATTTACCGATAGATTCATGCTACATATAATTCTGCAGAGAATATTTTTTTAAAGTATTCTATATTTGACGTACCTGTAAAGAAGCAAAATTTGGTCAAAATATCATCATTGAAAAACTTAATATACCTGAGATCACCAGAATAAATCAGTGACATTGCAAAATATTTGAATTATAATCCACAAAAAATTAGTAATATTTTACATATAGTCCCAAAAATAAAGCAAGATGAAGCACAAGGATTAGTCATAATTGTTGGCAAAGTGGGAGTAGATGATCGAGTTCTTCCAGGATCGGAAGAGAAAAAGATAGTCGGCGACATCTTTTGTCTAAATTATAAGACATAATTGGCAAATTCTTTTGCCTTGAATTATAATACATTAGTGCACATTATTAAACATAAATTTGGGAAGTGGAAGAGAACCAAACTATTTTTGTTAATATTGCGTAAATGACAGGTGCAAATTTAATTTCATGTGCTTGAAGAATTCAGAAGTTATTAATTACCCAATTAAACATTATTATTTTTATTAGAATATGGAGTTAGTTGTTTGTACAAAAATGTTTCTAAAGTAATATTTAGTTCAAGGACAAAATGGTCATTCAATTTTACATGACCATTTTAGTCTTTTAACTTTGACATAGGATCTTCACACTTATAATATAGTATGATAAGTTATATAAAAATCTATGTATTATTTTAGATGTGACAAAAGATGGAACAAAAACATGATTTTTTTTTTGTGGGTAATTATCAAATTTTATTACCAGGGAAAAAATGTATAAGTATATCAAAAAACCCTAGAGTTGCCATAAATCCCAACTCTAGCACTATCAAACTATCACTAAGTGTATCTACTTCATCTTCCGCCTACTTCCCTACTCACATTACAGACTCGAATAGAAATTTAACTTGTGTAGGTGAGTTCTTAACTTTGACTTAATTCTACCTCTACTATGAACTTCTTGCACAATTGTTCTTGCTATTTCTTCTGGTGTCCTCTTCTTTTGTTGAAATATTCTATAATTCCTCTCTTGCCATAGTTGATAAGTTGTACAAGCCAAACTCATTCTGTAGATTACACGAATTAAAATTACCCTCATGTATTAAATAATTTATGTTATAACCATCACATAAAATTCATGCATCATTTATCCCCATATTCATTATTATTGATTATAACATCACTATTGTATTACTATACTTAAATAAATATATAAAACTTGTCTCTAAATCAAACGGCATCTTAAGTGCAATTTATTATTGGTTACAACATTAAAATATTTGTATTACTACACAAATCCGAATAATAAGTGTATACATAACTTGTCTCTAAATCAAACGACTTCTTAAGTGCAATTTATTATTGGTTACAAAATTACAATATTTGCATTACTATACTAATCCGTATAATATGTACATATATAACTTTCTCTAAATCAAACGACTTTTAAGTAAAATTTATTATTGGTTATAACATTACAATATTTGTATTACTATATTAATCCGTATAATTAATGTATACATAACTTGCCTCTAAACCAAGGGACAACTTAAGTGCAATTTCTATCCTGGCAGGAAACATCAATACACAATAAGATCCAAGCTGTGCCAGCACAACCACAACCGGACAATGAATATAACTTGAAATCTCCGATCCAACGTGCGTTGTCGTTTTAAGGGTCAGAAATAGCCACGTAGGTTCAATCATAGCCGTGCCATTATTACATCAGACAATTAACGTTAATGATATCGCATTTCACGTGTGGGTTAAATCCTTTACTTTACCATGCAGTTAACGTCCGTTTTCGGTGTCTGTAAAAGCTAACGGCGGGAAAGCTGAAAAGGACAAAGGGTTTGTTTGGCACGGAGGAAAATATTTTTCTAGAAAAATAGTTTCTTTAAAAATAAATAATTTTTTAACTTATTTTTTGGTATTTGTTTAAATAGCAAAAAATATTTTTAAAAAATTATATAATTTAGGCAAGCATTATATGAGATAAATGGAGCCAGAGTGACGGAGGCAATGTTAGGGAGGGTGACAGTGGAGAGGGAGGGATTGGGATGGGGAAATATATAAAATTAAAAAAAAATATTTTTAAAAAATATATAATTTAGGCAAGCACAGAAAAATATTTTTACTCCTTTTGATAGGAAAGTCTTTATCTTTCAATTGGAAGAAAATATTTAAGCCAATCGAACATGAGAAAATTGAAAAATATTTGTATCAAACACAGCCAAGGACATTTGTTCTTAAAAGAAATGCTATATTTAAATTTAATTTAGTTTTAATTTAATTTATGAAATTCTGAAAAGGGCCAATGGTGTTTTCAATTTTTGTACATTGAAAGAATCTGTTATACCTATTTTTGGGAAAAGTTGGGCGAAGATTGGCCCTTAATAGAAAGAGTGACGTTAAAGGATAATAAAGGAGGCAGAGATCCAGTCAGCTATGTAACGCTTTTTGACGAAGTGATTGAGCTTTTCTTTATGTGCGGTGGGAAGTTAACTCTCATTTGGCTTTGGCTGCTTAGACATATGAGCTCGGCTTGTTCTTGTTTTCTTTCCTTCCAATAAGAATGAGAAGATCTAAAACACGAGTGACAACTATATTTTGAGAAGGTCGTTTGACATATTAAAAAGTAAAAATAGCACGGTTTAGTCATTTTTCGGATTGGTAATAAAAAAATAGCCAACATTTGTAAAGTTATTGAAAAATAGTCATTATTTTGTTGAAATGCGAAAAATTCCATCATAATATGCGAGATTATGGAGCTCCTACGATAAACTTTGTAACGACCCGACTGGTCGTTTTGCTTTCTAGAACCCCGTTTTCCTAAATAAGACTTCCCGTACTTGCTTTTACTAATTTATTACTTGCGGGGATGGTTGGTTCGGGATTTGGAAGAGTTTGGGTTGAAATCGGAACACTTGGTTCCTTAAGGTTGGCTTAAAAGGTCAAGTTTGACTTCAGTCAACATTTTGAGTAAACGACCTCGGAATCCAGATTTGAAGGTTCCAACAGGTTCGTATGATGATTTCGGACTTGGGCGTATGTCCGGATCGGGTTTTGGATGACCCGGGAGCGTTTAGGCGCCTAATAGTGAAAGTTGATTCCTTAAGGATTTTGAAGTTCTTAAATATTTGGTTGGAGTGGGTTTTTGTGTTATCGAGGTCCGAATGAAATCCCGAGATCGGGAACAGTTCCGTATTGTCATTTATGACTTGCACGCAAAATTTGGTGTCAATCCGAATAGTATAAGTGTGTTTCGTTGCATTGGATGTGAATCAAAGAACTTGAAGTTCATAAGTTTGATCAATTGGTTTTAGGGGGTGATTCTTAGATTTAGTGTTGCCTCGGGCGTTCCGAGGGTTCGACCGTTTTATGATTTCAAACTTGTCGGTATGTTCGGGCGGGACCCCGGGGGCCCCGAGCGTCAATTGGACGAGGCTCGAGTTGAGTTAGAAAAATTGGAAAGAGCTGAAGCTCCTGGTTGCTGTCATAACCGCACCTGCGGTCGGCCAGCTGCAGGTGCGAGACCGGAGAAGCAGTCAACCCTTCGTAGGTGCGGCCCCAGGGGAGGAGCCCAGGAACCGTAGATGCGGCTCCTTTTTCGCAGAAGCGGCCCCAGACCGCAGATGCGGCCCCCAGCCAGCCCAAGCAAAGTCCAAAGATGCGGACACTTCCTCGCAGAAGCGAGACCGCAGATGCGGTCCCCTAACCGCAGGTGCGAAAATTGCAGAAGGCATTGCCTTCATTTAATACAGGAGATGTGTCATTTTTGACACATTTCATTCAATTGTTGGGCAGTTTGGGGGCTTCCAAAGAGGGGATTTCGGCCAAGCATTGTGAGGTAAGTTATTTCTACTTAATGTGAGTTTGATATTTGGTTTTTGGGTAGATTAACACACCAAGATTAGTGAAAATTATGGGATTGGAGTAAAACCTAGGGTTTTGATAAAAACAAGATTTAACAACGAAATTTGTTATGAAATGGAGTAAAAATCATATATTCTTGATCTTTAGGTTACGGGTAGCAACTTTCTTAAAAAAAATTCGGAATCCGGGCACGTGGGCCCGGGGATGAATTTTAGCAATCTTGCCTTTGGGGTTGGGTAGTCACTTTAATAGCTAGAATATGAACTTGTAAGCCTATAATGATGGATTTTTACATTATTTGAATAGTTTCGGATTGTGCGGCTCCGATTTTAGGGTTTGAGAGCATTCTTGAGTTGGAAGTAGGCCTGAAACGAGATAAGTCTCCTTTCTAACCTTGTAAGAGGGAAATTTCCTCATAGGTGAACTTAACTAGTATGTGATATAATTGTGGGGGCTACGTACGCACGAAGTGACAAGAGTCCGTACGTAGCTACTATTTCTGATAAGTCCTGATAGTTCTAGACTTACACCATGCTTTGTGGGTACTTTTATATGATTTTAAATTGTTGAATTGCATTGGCTGAAACTTCGTTGAGAATGTCATGATTTCAAGGATTTCAAGTAAATAATTAATTTGAAAAGAATCAAGGAAGCCCTTAAGTTGTATTTATAATTAACCGCGTCGCATGTATATTCCGCGAGCGGGGTGATTATTTTTACTACTCTCATGGGAGCGGGCCGTTCGCCTCGGCAGGATAGTAAAAGTATATATGGTTCGGGCCGTTCGACCCTCGGCGGTGCACAGTTTACTTTTATATTGGATCGGGCCGAACGCCTTCGGTGGTATTTGTGTGTGATAATAGAACCGGAACCCTTATAATTCGTATGCTTCATTGCTTGAAAGATCACTTATTTTAAATGAGGAAAGTTCCTAGTTGTATTAAGTGGATGAAAGGATTTTCAATAATTATTCTTGTTTGAGCTCGTTGTTATTTACATACCTTGTGAATTAAATATAGTGAACTTCATATTATTATATTGTTGGCCCTAGTAAGTGTCGGAGTCGATCCCTCGTCACTACTTCTGCGAGGCTAGGCGAGATACTTACTCGGTACATATTTCTATGTACTTATGCTACATTTCTGTACTTGATTGTATAGGCTCTGAGGCAGGTGCATCTGGCCATCAGTCCGGCGCATAGAGTGGACTCCTCAGCTCGAGACTTTCCGGTGAGCTGCCATTTTGAGCAGATCTGTAGCAGCTGGAGTCTCTCTTTTGTCTTTATGTTCCTGTCTATCTCTTTTTCAGATAGTAGGATAGCATGGTTTTGTATATTCCACTAGATTGCCCACACACTTGTGACACCAGGTCTTGCACACACATTAGTAGGATTATGATGTTTTGGCTTGTCTTCATAATTGAGATTTGTATTTATTTCCTTCATTTAAATATGCGTAAGTTTTTAAAACTATAAATTTCTTAAATCTATAATGGGAGTTATCATGTACTAACTACATAAATGAGAATTTACTATTTGATTAGTGTTGGCTTGCCTAACAACGGTGTTGGCGCCCTCACAGCCTAATAGGGAATTTGGGTCGTGACACTTTCTTTCCAACCCATTTAACACCAAGAGAAATGCTTTCTCAATATAAGCACATTCACTTTTCTTTCTACCACCAATGAGGGACACTTTGCTCTTTCCCAAGCAAAAGGAAGCTCACTTTCCCTCTATTTTCCATTCACCAATCTTTAATCCTAACCGTTACGAGGAAACTGCATGTATTTTCAATAGTCAACACTAGGGTGTACATGGACCGGGTTGGTTCCGTTTTGATAAAAACCGAACCAAACCAACTATATCGGTTTGGATTTGTTCGGTTCTTTCGGGCTTTTCGGGTTCTTTTATAATATGAATATTATTTAAATCTTACCTTGCTAAATTTTTGACAAGTAAATATGTGTTTAACAAAAATTGAAAAAATTGATAAACATATGATCTATTAAAATATTCTTATGGAAGAATTTTCTTAGTAACACATGATAGTTATTTTTCAGTCGTCTGACAATAATTTTATGTTGATGTACACTTTCAAGGTTAACCGAATTTAATAATTAAACATAAAATAAACATGAACCTATATAATGATATGTTCTATTAAATTTTAAATTGTCGAAATACTATTTCAAATTCGAAAATGATATAAAAATTTAATAGACATATGAATATGGAAGAACAAAGAGATTGACGTATTTCACAAACACTTGATAAGAAAGTGATCATACAACCCGTTATTTAAAGTTAATAAATATGTACCACTTCATATTTAATTAAATATTACATCTCATAAGAGAATCCAAATCTTCTAAAGAAAATTCTGTAAAATGTCTTTAAAATATATATATATATATATATATATATATATCGGTTTGGTTCGGATTTCTTTACTCAATACCAAACCAAATCAAACCAAACCTACTCGGGTTTTTTAATCGGTTTGGTTTGATCGATTTAGTACGATTTTCCGGTTCGATTTGTACACCGTTAGTCAACACATTATAGACTTTCAAACACAAGCTATTGCTATTTTTCTCATCACCTTCTTTTTGAGGGGGAAGTGCACGGTTAGCCACTAATAACACATGTATTTACTTTTAAGCCACAGTTTAAAATGTCTTTAGTCTTTAGCCACTGCTTTAATAAACCTTAACTGTCCGGACGAAAATACCCTTCTGCTCATGTCCTTAACTTTTGAACTTAACTTCAGGACTATATGTCCTTAACTTTTGACTTGGAACTCTAAGTTCAGGACTTCAGGACTACATATCCTTAATTTTTGAACGTGGAACTCTAAGTTCAGGACTTCAGGACTACATGTCCTTAACTTTTGAACTTAACTTCAGGACTTCAGTACTACATGTCCTTAACTTTGAACTTGTAACTCTAAGTTTAGGACTTCAGGACTACATATCCTTAACTTTTGAACTTGGAACTCAAACTTCAGGACCAAGCGTCGTTAACTTTTGAAGTTGTTAGTCTAAGTTCAGGATCAAATGTCCTTAAATTTTGAAATTGTAAGTCTAAGTTCAGGACCAAGTGTCCTTAACTTTTGAACTTGGATTTCAAAGTTAAGAACCAAGTGTCCTTAACTATTGAACTTGGAACTCAAAGTTAAGGACCAAGTATCCTTAAATTTTGAACTTGGAACTCAAAAGTATTCTTAGAACTTATGATTTAAATACATTTTGACATTTCTATGATTATAAAGAGCATGTTAAAATAATTTCAAATATAATAAAGCTAAAAGAACGTCATATAAAATAAAAAACAGGCAGTACGCTATTAGAAAAACAAAAATTGGAGATTCAAATACCCAAAATAATTGATGCATTTCAAGTCAGCAGTCAATGTTTTCAGTTTTTATAAATTCGATTTTGAATTTTGCGACTCATTTGATTTCTGTATAGTGGTACAAAGTTTTCTGTCTCCTTGTATAAACTATAGAACAAAAAAGAAAAAAAATATTTTCCATCACAAACTCATGCTCTTATACATTATTCCCATCTTTCTCGCTTGTATTCTCTATTAATGAGGAGCTCAATTCTTATCGCATGGCATTTTGGTGGAGGCTTCAAATATAAAAGGTCCAACACTATATAAATCAGACATGGGTGGTTGGACAGGGACAACGGCAGGGGTAATCGGTTGTTTAGGTGGTAGGAGAGGCTTCAATAAAGCACCAGATTTTCCACCATTGAAATTTGTTAGGAACATTGCAATTCGATTTGGTGATTTCACTAAATACACCTTGCACTTGCTAACATCTGCTGTGGTTAAAGATTTGGGTATGATCCGAAACTCACCTTTGTTGTCTGTCGTGGCCGATTGAACCATTGCTTTTTTTCCGTAGCAAACTAGTTTCACAACAGCTCCTGCAAGAGCAACCATTGAATTATGTAAGCTCAATCGGTCAATCCCAAGAGAAAAATTGATATAAGAAGGAAGGCAATGATATACTATATTTTATTTTATTTAAGTTTTATGCACGTCAGATATAAACCTATTTCCTTTTTAGTTCTTCTCTAAAAGAATGACCCATTTTCGTATTTGGAAACAATTTCTCATTATGCAATGATTTATAGCCACACAAAATATATGTGTCTCATTTTGTACCACAAATTCAAAAGTCTTCTCTTTTTTCTTAAACTCCGGGTCCAATCAAACAAGTTCCAATAAATTAAAAAGGAGGGAGTATAAGCTTTTAAGATAAGTGATAATTAGTAACCAGGTAAAAATTTATAGGCTAAAACTATACTGATTGTGGCGAATGTGACATTCACTCAATGGGTTCAGGAGCGTAGCAACTTTGTCACGAAACATAGCATTATGCTCCCCATATATATATA
>NC_031997.1:44791371-44807605 GCF_001879085.1 Nicotiana attenuata | reverse complement strand
ATATATATATATATATATATATATATATATATATATATATATATATATATATATATATATATTTCTAATTTCAAGAGTCAAACAAATTTATTTATTTTTTTATATTTATCGAATGCCTTTAAATATTTTAAATTATTAATTATTGTAATTTATTCTAGTATTTTTAACGTAGTTTTTCAATATGTAAAATTTATTCGTAAAAGGGTCAAAATTATTCTGTCGTTTCGTAAATGATTTAGAATTACTATCCGTACACCTTTTGGTCCAAAAATACACCCATTGTTATTTCTATCGCTAACCCCCCTTCCCCCCCCCCTCCCAATTTTATAGCAGCAGATATGGGATCCACTTTTAATGAGCTGACAACATTTTATTGGGCCACGTGAGTTCTGGTTTTACTTCATATATATATATAGAGTAAATAATCCGCCCCATTTATTTGATCTGCCCCATATTTTTTTTCTTTCTTTTCTTCCTTGTCACCCAACACATGCACTCCCCCCAACAATACCCCCCCCCCCATCCACCCACCATGACCCCCACCTCATTCTTTTCCCTATTTTATAAAAAATTTATTTTCATGTCCAAATTCACTGTCAATATTAAAAAGTTTGACTCTTAAATTTAAACCGTGCCAGATAAATAGGGACAATAGTAGTAGCAATATATGCGATAAGTTAGTAAATTTTAAATACAAATAATGCATTAATTAGTAAACGTTAATCCATGATTTTAAAAGTGTAACTGAGTTCAGCAATAAAAGTTTAGATATTTTAACCCATCAAATTTTAATTCTAGACCCCTTTTTGTACAATAAAGGAGTAAAGTTATAACGGTATATATAATTTAAATTACTCTCATTCTTGTAGTAGCTTTCTGTGTTAGTAATTGAAAATATATAAGTACTGAAAAGGTTTTGAAGTACACTAACCTTGGAGTAGGGAGGCGTTGAGCAGAGTGGGAACCCCATAGCTGTTGCAGGATTTACAATAAACAAGGCCATTGACGATTGGGGGCTTCCCCACAGGTGGAAGCGGCTTAACTACTGGTGGTGCTGGTCGACGGGGAATAAGGGGTGGATTCGCTGTTGGTGATGGAAATGGTGCTATAATAGGTGGCTCAGCAGCCGGTGACGGAGATGGCGCCATTACTGGTGGATAAGCAACTGGTGGCGGAGGAGGTGGCGGAGGCGATTTCTTAGCACGTGGTGGTGGGGGCGGTGGCGGTTGCTTTGTAGGTGGCTGAGTAGCTGGTGATGGAGATGGTGCCCGAGGAGGTGGTGGTGATTGCTTTGCTGGAGATGGAGATGGTGCCTTAACTGGCGGTGGAGGGGGTGGTGGTTGCTTTGCTAGAGATGGAGATGGTGCCTTAACTGGTGGTGGAGGAGGTGGTTGTTTTGCTGGCGGAGGTTGTGGTGGTTGCTTTGCAGACTGATCAGGTGGTGATGGCTTACATGGTGAAGGTGGTGGTGGTGGCGGCTTAACTGGGGGTGATGGTGCCGACGGCTTTGGCCGGTTAACAGGTGGACCACCACCTATGGGAGGCACATCAGGTAAGTTGGGAATCAGAGGCAAAAGGCCAGGAAGCTTAGAGCCGGGCAAAGGAGGCAAAAGGCCGCCGGTTAAAGGAGGAATAAGTGGTATTAATGTCGACGGAGGAGGTGGTGATGGAGATGGCGGAGGTGGTGATGGCGATGGCGGAGGTGGTGATGGTGGTGGTGATGGTGGTGATGGTGGCGGTAGCACGAATGTAGGCCCATCGTAATCAGGCAATGGGATCTCCACTGGTGGCAAGTCGAAAGGCAATGGGAGTTCCAGCCACAGCTCCCCATGGCTGAGCTTTGAGAATGAGCCAAGTACTAGAACGAAAAGTTGTATAAGTAGGACCTTCGATGAAATAATAACAGCCATAGTTGTTAACTGGATTAATCCACCTGCGTTGAAGGAAGTTTAAAGGGAATGAATTTATAAAAGCTAGGCAATAGAAGTTTATTTGATTGGAATATTAAGAAAAGAAATGAAAAACTGAAACCATATACAAAATTATAACAAGCCCTCTCAATAATTTGACTATCAAAAGACGTAGATTTGTGAAAGAATATTAATTATGAAGGATTTGTGATGATTTTATGACAAAATTCGTCAATTTGCGATGAATTTAAGTCTGTTTTATGACTCCATCACAATTCTTTTGGGATGATCGAATTTGTGAATTTTTTTGGACCAATTCTCCGTCACGATATTGCTTTTTCTTACTGTATACTTTCTTCGATCACTACTAGAAATTCGGTAATTAGCGACAAAAAAACCGACCAACTTTGATCGGTTATGGCCAATTACCGACCAAAATGCAACAAAATACGCTTGGACGGTATTTGGTGGTCGCTTTAGTATACCGACCAATGTTGGTCGGTAATTAAATGTTGCCAAAAAGAACCGACCAAAGTTGGTCGGTATTTTAATTATGTAATCAAAAGATTCACCGTCTGGGAATCGAAGCGGAGCGTGTATTGTGGCAGGATATTATTCTACCACTAGACCATTGGTGCATTTTGTTTTAAGATTGTCTTATTTATTTATTTATTTATTTATACTATTTAATTGTATTTTCGCACGAATAACCGACCAAAGTTGGTCCGTTTTATTAAAAAATAAAATTACCGATCAAAGTTGTTTTGTGAAATGATCGGCGGAATTTACCGACCAAAGTTGGTCGGTTTTTATATTAATTTTTATTTATTTTAATTGCATTGATTTTTGGCCGGTTTTTTTACCGACCAAAGTTGATCGATTTTTGCCGAATTTCTATTAGTGGATCCACTTTAATTAATTTTTTGGCTTTTTTTTTGTCCATAATATTTAATTTTTTTAGATATGAACAAAGAATTTGTTATATTTCCAATGAGTGGAAATAATCTCCTCTCCAATGAACCTAATATCATGTTTGGCCAAGCGGCAAAAATCAGTTTAAAAGTGCTTTTGGAGAAAAAATATTTTTTTCTGCTTCTCCAAAACTGCTTCTATTTCTCCTCAAGCGTATTTCTTTTTCCTTCTAAAAGCTTGGTCAAACACTTCAACTTCAAAAAAAAAAAAAAATACTTTTAAAAAAGAAGTGATTATTGAATTGAAGAAACTTGGCCAAACAGTTAAAGTTGCTTCTTAAAAGTGGCTTAAACGGTTAATCTCCTCTAACGCTGTTTTTAATAGGGGAAGAGCGGAAGGTCAAGTTAGGCTGTCAACCTAGATCAATTTTTCTTCGCAAAAGAGAAATCAGTAATTAATTACTGTCTTGTTTGCATTTTGCACCCTTATGTCTGTAATATTTTTTATTTACACATATCCTTTACTTTGTACTATATGATTCTTCAAAGTTATGCATTTTCTTGCAAAATATTCAACAAAGCCATTTTATCAGGAGCAAAAAAAATTATGCTATTAAAACTTGGGGGATTCTTTGCACTATTTTGGTCTTCCGGACTCTCTGTTTTGTCATCTTAAAAAATATTTTTATTACTGTTTAGTTTAGTTTATAATATTCCCTTTATTCACCATAGGAGAAATTAAATTTGATCAAACATTAGGCATGGCCATGATCAGCATGGCCTTTCGTTCCAGAAGCCATGTGGTGAGAGTTTTTCAGTTGGCAGAAAATTGATCGAACATGAGACATGGGATTGTTTTTCTTTTCTCGTTTTGTTTATTCTTAAAAGAGACATACTAATTTCTCATGAATTTTAATTGACATTACTTTACTTAGAATATTACTGTACTAGTAAGCGCTCATTACAATTGATACCCTAATCTTAGATGTAGTAGGATTTTTTTTGAACGGAAAGGGTCCATACTATGATTTATTTTTTTTACATATTATCTCGTTATAATTTGGGTTCAAGTATATATCTGTTGTGATATTATTAGTTCAAATAATATACCCCTCTTTTCTTAAGTTTGTTCAAGGTGGACATTCAATCCTACGTGGCACTGACAATTGATGAGGTGGATGCCATGTGGCATCATCTCATAGCCCCTAATCCATTTTACTACTTCCCCCTATTTGTTTTTCCTCCATTAAAATTTTCTTCCACTTCACTGTTATTTATCTGTATTGCTGTAAATAAATAAAACAGTAATCTTTCTGAAAAATAAAACAGAAAGTTAGTAGAAACAATTCTGAAAAATAATATTCGAACTTCAAAATAATTTTTGAAACGTTGAAGGAACAAATCGAGCCTACTGAATACACAGTGTGTCCTTAAGGAAATTATTCCCCTCAAGTACCCGAGGTTATGGAATATATCCTCCCAGGATAGAACGATTTAACTCACCAGTGTATCGGTACCTAAAACTCTGGTGATCGGCGAACCACTCGATGGTCGTAAAACACACTGGAATATTTTGTGCAGAAGAAGAAGAAGAAGAAGAAGAAGATTCAGAAAAATTTCGTAAGTAAATATTCTGGGATTTGAAGGTCTATTTATAGCCAACTTGGTGATGTTTCTGAAGAGGTTTGCAACATTTCAGAATAGTCATGACTATTGGAACAGGTGTGACCCTCTGAAGAGGTTTGCAACCTTTCAGAACGGTCATGGCTGTTGGAACAGGTGTGACCCTCTGAAGAGGTTTGCAACTTTTCAAATAGTCATGGCTGTTGGAACAGGTGTGACACTGTTTCAGAACAGCCATGGCTGTTGGAAATTTTTGCGGGAAATTTAAAACGAATTTAAATTAATCCGGGAAAGAAAAACGGGCTAGACCAGACCGGGTCGCGGGTCATCCCTCCATTTCTTTTCCCACCATTTTCCATTCACACCTCTTTTGTTATTAATTATTAAATAACAAACCCAAAAATCCCCCACATGAATGGGGAATGGCTATAAACTTAAAGGAATGCACGGACATGTGTGTGTTTTACAAACAAGAATCGATTGCATCTGGATAAGTGGGTTTCCCTTTGAACTTTCCGTAGTGAACTTATATCGGATATACTCGGTCAATCGGTAGATTTGATATCTTTGAACCGTCGAGCTTTGTTGTATACCTAGACAACATATATCACACAATCAATCCTTAACCATCTATGGTTCTCACGGTTGTGTTCGTTTCAGCCATGAACACCGCCTGGTTTCATGAGTGCTTAGAGAATGAGTCTTTACTTTCATTCTCCTTGAAGCGGCTTACACTTCACACTCACATAGGTGATTCCTAAACGTGTAATCCTAAAGACACACTATCTGGTCATATCCTGCCAGACTTAGCAAATCATTAAAAAGCTTTAAGCTTTATTGACTCATCAAAAAAGCCTTAATGCTTTACCTCGTTTTTGAACATTGTCTTCATCATTGTTATATATCTGTATTGCTGTAAATAAATTAAATAATAATCTTTCTGAAAAAATAAAACAGAAAGTTAGTAGAAACAATTCTGAAAAATAATATTCGTACATCAAAATAATTTTTGAAACGTTGAAGGAACAAATCGAGCCCACTAAATACACAGTGTGTCCTTAAGGAAATTATTCCCCTCAAGTACCCGAGGTTATGGAATATATCCTCCCAGGATAGAACGATTTAACTCACCAGTGTATCGGTACCTAAAACTCTGGTGATCGGCGAACCACTCGATGGTCGTAAAACACACTGGAATATTTTGTGCAGAAGAAGAAGAAGAAGAAGATTCAGAAAAATTTCGTAAGTAAATATTCTGGGATTTGAAGGTCTATTTGTAGCCAACTTGGTGATGTTTCTGAAGAAGTTTGCAACCTTTCAGAATAGTCATGACTGTTGGAACAGGTGTGACCCTCTGAAGAGGTTTGCAACCTTTCAGAACAGTCATGGCTGTTGGAACTGGTGTGACCCTCTGAAGAGGTTTGCAACTTTTCAGAATAGTCATGACTGTTGGAACAGGTGTGACACTGTTTCAGAACAGCCATGGCTGTTGGAAATTTTTGCGAAAAATTTAAAACGAATTTAAATTAATCCGGGAAAGAAAAACGGGCTAGACCGGACCGGGTCGCGGGTCATCCCTCCATTTCTTTTCCCACCATTTTCCATTCACACCTCTTTTGTTATTAATTATTAAATAACAAACCCAACATTCACTACCATAACCACCACCATGAACAATATTGAATTTCCAGCTAGTCAACTCAAACCAAATCTGAGTATTTGAACAATATGAGACTGAATGTTGGCCCTCTGTATATGCTTTGAGCACTTGGGTCTGCAAAACAAATACTTCAATTCGTCACACAATATCATGCACGCTAATAGTACATAAAGAGATTATCTAGTTTCTTGCGGAAGAGAACTTCACCTGTAATTCGAGAAGCTTCTGATTGTATTGAATCCAATGCGAGCGATGAGTGAAGAAACAAACATATAAACGACTAAATTTTGAAATACAATATTGTTCATGGTGACGGTAATAGGGACAATAGTGGTGGAGGGGAAGAAAATTTTTGTTGTGAAAAAATAGAAAGGATGGGTAAAGGGTTAGGGTAGAGGTGAGGTGGCATTCCTGATTCCACGTAGCATCTAACTTATCAAATGTCAGTACCATATAAGATTGGATGTCCACCTTGGACAAACTTAACAGAAGAGTGGTATATTTAAACCAATTTTATAACGACAAAGATACATTTGAAATCAAAATATAACGAGAGATATATTTAAATCTTTTCTCATTATACATGGATATATTTAGACCTTTTCCATTTTTTGAATTTCTTCAAGCTAGGCAGTTGCGGTACCATTTCATCCTAAACATACAGAAGAAAATTATCTAAAGATAAGAGGAACATACTGTTTTCTTGAGAATGTACAATTTAATTAGTTAATATTAATATTTTTATTTTTCATCCAATCAATAGAAAATTTTATTCTACGTAAAAAATCAAAGAAAACAATAACAATAATCAAATGTTATTGACACAAAAGACAACCATCACTTTTATTACTCCCTCCATCCCAAGTTAGTAGTATCATGTTTCGCTTCCGAGAAGCAAACTACGTAGACTTTGACCAACATTTTAATATGTATTTTTTTTATCATATTGAAATGAGATAAATTACAAATTATTACGTAGTACTTTTCGTATATTTTTTGGATATAAAATTTTGATTATAAAATATTGAGTTGATCTAATCCAATTTAGCTTCCAATACTAGTCAAATTAGCCATCGAAAAGCGAAACAATGACAACTAATTTTTGGACGGGACGATACTATGTTATCTTGAATATTTCATTTTTGTATAAATATTGGAGGTCCGACAGATGATTTTGGTAACAATTGATATGTTTATGCCTTCTAAAAATGTTGAATAAATTAATGAGACCAATTAAGTTTTGCACTCATAAAAATAGTGATAAGGAGGTCATATGCAATGCATGCTATTATTCGAATAGATGCATGATCGAAATATGTGATGAAAATTAATAGATAAATTAAAGATACTCCATATTTGTAGAGATTGAGCAATTTCAAACTGTTGCTTGTAAATTTTTTATGTAAAGACGTAGTGGAAGAGTTGGAGCTTAGAAGGTGTTAAATGCCTAGCAAAGAATGATTTGGACCGCAAATGTTCATGAAATTTTTTGTGATGAAGGATTGCAATGAGATTTGAACACGCATTCTTTGATATAAGGTTATTTGTGTGATTGTCTTATTCAAAAGTTTAAATTGTACTGTCTTAAATAAGACACGCTTATATATATTTATAAATTATATGTTCTTAGCATAGAATATGAATATAAAATTTAATCTTAAACAATGTATTCTTTTCATCCACTAATTCCTCTAACAAGTCTGATTATCTCCGGCCCTTTCGATGTTGTTTATGTATTTTGTCTTGTGATTAATTAGGAAAGCAAAGGTAGGAAAATGATATTTAGAGATTCAAATTCTAGAAACACTCACATATTTGTAGTAAAGGACTAGTACTTTCTTTTTATTTTCGTAAGTCTTAATTTTGGACTTACAATAGAAAATGCACATCCGATTTTTATTTTAACAACGGACATTTTCTTTCTCAATCATTTAATAAAGTTGTTACTCCTTCCTTTCTTATTATTGTTTTCCATAGTAATTAATGAAGGCCAGGAATAACCATATTTCCAGCGAGACGAGCTGAGGGTCGCAACAGCATATCTGGTGGTATCGGTGCCGCAGCCGGTGATGGAGATGGTGCCATAGCTCGTGGAGAAGGCGGTGGTGGTGACGGCAACGGTGGTGGTGGTGACGGTGATGGAGGTGGTGGAGAAGGTGATGGAGGTGGTGGAGAAGGTGGTGGTGGTGACTTCACTGGTGGTGGTGGCGACGGCTGTTGCCGCTTAGGTGGAGGGCTACGGGAAGGGCTACTTTTAGGAGAATTTTTTGGAGATTTCCCAAAGGAAGGCCACTTAAACTTAAAACGCTGAAGAGTTGCATCAGGCAAACTTTCAATGCCATGATCTCCATTAGTGAGCTCTGAAAATGAGCTAATTACTAAAATAGAAAGTTGTAAAAGCAGTAGGGCCTTCACTGAAATAACAGCCATACTTTTTATTTAAACTCAAATGTGCATAAAAGAATGCCAAAGGCGATAGGATTTATAGGAGCGGGAAATAGGATATTGTGAAGTTTTCGATCGGTGAAAAAATATGTGCTCTCTTTTTTACCCTTCTTTACTTAGTTTAATTAAGGTTTTTGTTCGCAACGAGGTAGGTAATTAGGAGAAAACGTTTTACTTCCAAATTAAGACAAACAATTAAATAGGTTAAGTGTTTCCTTAAATAGAACTCATTTGCAGTAGATGAAATAGTTTTAGCCTATAATACAAACATACGAAAAGACATCACATTTTATGAATAATTCCACAAAGACGACGCAAATTATATACAAATAATAACAGACATTCTTGTAAGATTACCGCAGTCATAGCAGAGATTAAGACACATTGTGGAATCAATCTAGAGTCAATGTTTAAAAAAGCGTACCGTTAAATTACTCCATGGATAAAACAGCGATAGCGAACGGCGATTAAGCTTGAGACCAACTTCCACGATTCACTAGCTACTCGCTCTCACAGCCCGGAAAACTTGACTGATGGAACGTCTACCGTTACCACGTATTCAAGAGGCAGAATACGCTAGGGTTTTTGTCACGACCCAAAACCCCGCACTAGTCGTGATGGCGCCTCTCGTGAAGACAAGGCCAGCCAACTAACCCAATTGGTCCCTTTCAAAGTAGTTAAACATAAATGAATAGCAAAAATACGACTTAAGGACATTAATTGACAAAGTTTACAACCCAACACAGCCCGACCGGGGTGTCACAAGTCACGAGCATTTAGGGAAGTCTAAATACAACTACAGGGCCAACAATATACAGAATAAAATTTAGAACCAAAGGAAGTAATCCGGTGCCGCGAACGCTGGCGGTCCCCCTGCTCAGCTACGATAGCAATACCTTCAACCAGCTCAAAACCCGCTACCGGGTGAACAATACATGCATCTGCACGCGAGGTGCAGGGAGTAAAGTGAGTACTCCAACTCAGTGAGTAATAAAAGTAAATAATAACTGAGCAGCAAGAAATCACGTAAAGCAAGCCATCATGCTATATAGGGGCAGTGTAACCTTTTGAGAAAAACAGTGAAACCGTGAAATCTTTAGAAATATCTTGGCTCAGTTTAAAACCTCTTTTGAAAATGTCTTTTTCCAACAGTCAAGCAAATGAATGCGAAACAAGTAGTGCAAGCCAGCACAAAAGTCAGCCCCTCGGGCACAATACTCCGTCAACAAATAGCACCAAGATATCAGGTAATTAGTGCAAGAAGTAGCATGGAAGCCAATGAAATGGGAGTGCTGAAATGTCATGACAAGTAATACAAATAGGAACAAATGCATGAGTGCAATGCAATGCATATGACGGTACGCTCTGGTACCCACTGCGGCGTGCAGCCCGAGCCATCCATATATTTAACGTCAACGGCGCTCACTGGGGGTGTGTACAGACTCCGGAGGGGCTCCTACAGCCCGAGCGCAATATCAAGCCATCTCGTGGCATCAACCAGGCCCACGGCCTCAATATCAATATAACCATCCAGGTCCTCGGCCTCAAGATCAATGTAATCAACCAGGCTCTCGGCCTCAATATCAATATAACACTGCTGCGGCGCGCAGCCCGATCCATGCTCGGTCCAGAAATGCACATAAGCCACTTGGGCAATATTAAAATAAGAGTTCTCAGCTCAAAACGTCAATAAAATATTGTTTAAGTTTTCAAATCTTAGAAAGATGGCTGAGTTTGCGAAACAGTATTTAAAACCTTGGACCGAGATCAAATAATATGCAAAAGTGATGCGAAAACGGTGATATCAATCCCTGAAGGATTCAAATAATTGGCACGAAGCCCAAATACGGCAATCAGCCCAAATCATGAAAATATCAAATAAGTTTCAGTAAATTACGCGGTAAAACCAACAACCGGGACGGACCAAGTCACAATCCCCAGCGGTGCTCTACCCCACGCTCATTATCCGGCGTGCAAGTCACCTCAATACAGCATCATGATGTACAAATCCGGGGTTTCAAACCCTCAGGATATCATTTGCAATCATTACTCACCTCGAACCGGCGAAATCTCTAGCTCACGACGCCTTTGCCCCTCAAATCGGCCTCCACGCGTGTCGAATCTATCCAAAATCAGAGCGAATACATCACAATATGCCAATGGAACAATACCCAATCGAAAATAATTGGAAAGTAGCAAGAATCTTGAGATTAGCAAAACCCGAGCCTCGGACCCACTCCTCGAAAAATCAGAAAATTAACATCAATGGATTCCTTACCTCTCCACTAGTCCATACATATCAAATTTACCAAAATCCGAGCTCCAATGCTCCCTCAAACTCCAAATTTCCATTTCAAAAGTCAGCCCTAGTTCTTCCATTTTTAATCAAATTTCCATGAATTTAGGTGTTGATTCTTCAATAAAATGATGATTCTAGGTCACGAGACTCACCTCCAATCAATTCCTGTCGAAACCCTCCTTAATCCTCGTCAAAAAGCTCCAAAGGTTGCTCAACAATGGTGAAAATAAGATCTAACTCGCGGAGGAAATAATATAAATCTGCCCAGCTCTTTTCGCTTTTGCGGTCCCTTTCCCGCTTATGCGGGACCGCTTCCGCGACTTTTCTTCCGCTTCTGCAGAAATTCCAAACTCGAGCTCAACCGCTTCTGCGGTTACACAAACGCATAAGCGATACCGCTTCTGCGGTTAGACAATCGCTTCTGCGGAACCGGCGCCCAGGCCTCCTCACCGCTTCTGCGGTCAATCCTTCGCACAAGCGTGTCCGCTTCTGCGGTCCAAGATTCGCAGAAGCAAAAATACCAGCTGCAGCAGGCTCAGCAACATGAAAAATTCCAGAACTCTCCGTTTAACCATCCGAACTCACCCCGAGGCCCCCGGGACCTCAACCAAAAACACCAACATATCTTAAAACATCACCCAAACTTGTTCCAATCATCAAAACACCACGATTAACACTAAAACCATCAAATTACATCAAATCCAAGCCTAAGTTCTCCCAAAATTCTTCCGAAACTCGCATTCGATCAAAAACCCAACCAAACCACCTCCGAATCATCTGAAATTTTGCACACACATTCCAAATTACCTAACGAAGCTACTGCAACTCTCGGAATTCCATTCCGATCCTCGGATCAAAATCTCACCTATCAACCGGAATTCGCCAAAACACTAACTTTGCCAATTCAAGCCTAATTCTACACCGGACCTCCAAAATCAATTCCGATCACACTCCTAAGTCTCAAATCATCCCCCGAAGCTAACCGAATCACCGGAAATCACATCCGAGCCCTATAACTCATAAGTCAACCTTTCCAAACCAAGCCTTCCTTAAAGAGACTAAGTGTCTCATTTTCTACCAAAATCAATCCAAATCGACTCTAACACCAAATACTGATAATGAAACATGAAGAGGCATAAAATGGGGGAAACGGAGCGGTAACTCATGAGATGACGGGTCGGGTCGTCACATCCTCCCCAACTTAAACAAACGCTCGTCCTCGAGCGTACCCAGAATTGTCCTAAAAGCCAACCAATAGCTGAATAACCTTACCAAGCATATACCCCGGGTGATCCCACGTCACCCTATCTCATATAGGCCGATAACACATTTAAACCGAAATTACACAATCCAGTCTAGCCCATAACCATAGAACCACATTGCACTTTCCGAAATCACACACAAGGTCAGAACCCCACATCCATACTCAGAATAAGCCCGAACCAGCTGTAATAACCCATACCTGCAACCTCAGGTGCAATCGCATGATATACCACATAACCCAAACACTCGAAACGATAACTTCTATTCGCAGCAGTTGCCCACAACACCCGAATACCGATGGAAAAACCCCTTATTGGTTAAAGTCTTATTCCAACACTTTCATATACTGCCAACGATAAATGAGACACGCAGCAAACCGTAACCATTTCTCAAATCAACCACTCATGAAGCCACTTCCCTTTTGACTAATACCACAACAGATTTCCGAGCCGAACCTCGATATTATCCTTCCAACAAGCTGAAATCAAATCTGTTCATATTCATTAATGACCCCAACGATCACCTCGACTCCAACACACCACTCTGGTGATATGACACCTCAATACAGGCCTAAGCCACACTTGCATAATACGCGCACCAATAAGAAATAATCTGAATATACCCAAATCATGAAAATGACTCAAACAAAAGAGCTGTACCTCAAGCTCATCAGTACCATCACCACACAAGGCTGAGACCCCGTCTCACATCATAGAAATAGAACACCTGAATCTACCCCGAAAAGTCATATCTCCACGTGGCCTCACCATAATGCGCGACCCTATCCAAACACTGTTACACACGAAACACCTCAAGTCTCTATGCTCAAAATCGACAGCCACACACAATTTGATGTCTGAAACCAAAGCAATTCATTACACCCACGGCGAAACAAATAACATACGCCACGCAACCCGATAGGTCATAACTAATACTCCATCTACCGAGCAACACCCAATTACTCTTCCCGCTCGACCTTCTCTATAAACCCCAATAAAACCGCACCACATGTGCCCGTAACCAACAAATCATAACGTCTCACAACACCGAAAAGCAACTCATAGGCCTCCTCAGATCACTAAGAAGCTCAATAACGATCGAATCAACCTATCCCTCAACAATACAATTCGGGGTCAACCAAGCCAACTCAAGCTAAACACGTATCCGCGTCGGCCTACTAATGAACTCATTGCCAAGAAAGCCTGAAGCTGCTCCTTCCACTACTATAACTCCTGCCGAAGCCGTACGATACGGTGCCCGGCACCAAATCAATATCGAAATCCACAACCTCGCCCGGCGACATGCCCGGCCACAAGAAACGCATCCGAAAAGTCCCTCAACACCGGAACTGAACCAATGGTAGAAACCTCTGCACTAACTTCCATCACGAAGGCCCAATTACGAAAAGCAGTCCTTCCCAGCCATCCGCTGGTCTTTAGAATACAAACCCCTCTGCTAGAACATAGTTCGATGCACCTCGCCACTCAACCCGTGGCATTTTCCGGCATAGCCCATAGCGCAATAGTCTAGAATAACCCAACACTGAGACAGTCAGTCTACATCCCAACATCATATCCAAAATCTAACATACCAAGCAAAGAAAGATCCACTCGGGCCTCCAAATCCCAATAGCCGCTAAACGGTGCCGATACACACGATCCACAACTGCTACATAGTCTGCACCTGAGAACTCCCGGTCTCCAACTCCGCATAGCACGCGAATCACCCTACCTGGTTCCAAATTCCGCCGTATGAATACCTATCACACCTTAAGTACCCAATCATTCCACGAAAAATATTCTAGAATTCCCCGGTGCCATCACACAAACTCAGATATCAGCAGTCGATCTAACAAGAAAGTGCCGCAATACAACCGAAGTATCATCAGTTAAGTCACATTACCCCTTTCCGAGACAAATCCTCTCATCAAATCACTTCCATTTAGCAGTACCATCGTCTTGATTAACTGAGGCTACCCATTGCCTAGGAGTCTTATGAACTTCCTTTCAGAACTGAACTGTAACCCAGCACACGCCAGTCTCGGCCCTCTACAACATTCCGCATATACCATACCATCAAGGATTAACATGAAAATTTTTATCTCCCTTCCGAGTCATAGAAATCTACTCACTCAACTAGTCACGCACTTCCCTTGATCCCATCTAGAAGAAAAATCATTACACATTCCATGCTTCGCATGCCTATAGAAGATATACACATCTCCAAACCACGGTGAAACCCAACATGAATTCTCTCCCAATTCCATTTTTACAAGCTAAACTGTCAGGACTGAATCCTTCTATCCAAACCAAGCTAAGCAAGCTGTCAGAACTCAAAAGCTTTGCTGCACAATACCTGTAAGGGCTCATTACCTCGAACACATACAAAGAATTAATCATATCCTTACCATACCGATTCGGTCTACTATCAAGCTATTCCATCTATGTAATTTCCCTTCTGATTCATCATCAACTTGATATTCCCTCTTGCTGTAGCACCACAATGCCTCAACCCAAGCTTACCACACGAGACCCAAGCATAAGACCACGCTGTCTAAGACCCATGAGCCACTGAATACTCTCTCAAATGTTCCCAGAAATACCACATTCCAGAATACATTACTCTGAAGAACTTCCTGCGAATCTAAATTCGTTACCTTTACTTTCCAGATGCCGATACATAGAATCCCATAATTAACATAAAATACCACAAGTCTTGACCTTTCCGATGAAAACACAGTTTCTAACCACACATGCAACTTTAAGATACCCGATTGTTCCCTGTGGACTCTTGAACACCTTGGAACCAATTTTGAAAGTCATTCACTCTTATTCAAACTGCAAATTACCTGACTTAACGAACAGAACCACTCGTGCCTTATTGGCACTCCGATACCGCAAAATGAGATCCTCATCCCAATACAACCAAGAAACTTCCTGCTCTATGCACCGAGCATTCTTTACCAACAACAACTCTAGACATTCCGTGATTCTCATACCCTATGGAACATAATATAACCTTTGTCAATTTTTTTTTACTCTAGTCATAGCTGACTCACCCGCACGCTCCAACTGAAGCCAACATAGCACATGACCGTACAATTAGCTAATTAATAGCAAACTCCCCAACTTGGCTCGAAGCCATATATCAAGACACACTCAACGACTCATAACACTTTTACTCTAATGATGCCACAATGCCATAGTGAGATTAAACTCAAATCATGTACAAGTTTGTGAAAACACAGATCATCTAGTACTGTACTCCTCTACAAATCTTGCATTCATCCCCATATCAGTTGAGTCCACCCTCTTGAGCGACCCGAATTTTCAAATTACAACACGTATCCTTCAATTACACACGAGACCTTCTAACATATACATAAGGATCATACCACTTAAGAGCACTCCGCAAGAGATAACCCACCTGCCTCGCCTAAATTTAACATTTCTGCATACCTTCCACCGTCATACACATTACCCAGTCATTTAGTCTTCCTGGGTCTTAACTCATACCGCCACATGAAATGCACTTCACTCCTCAACTTGGAGACACGAAAATATTCTTCACGCGCCCATAACTCGGGCTACACATCAAATCACAATAGGAATCGAAGACTTAACAGTTCATCTAACATCCAGCAGACTNGACTCACTTGACTGGCAGTTTCTAAGGCAGATGCTTACAGAGCTGGGATTTCCTTACAAGTGCATTGGCTGGATTATGGAGTGTGTAACAACAATGTCATATTCATTGACACTCAATGGTGGACTCACAAAACCTTTTCCTGCTAGGAGAGGGATAAGGCAAGGAGACCCTATGTCTCCTTACCTATTTGTAATTGCAATGGAGTACTTGCAGAGGGAGATGAATACTTTGCAAATGAAGAAGGAGTTCAAATACCATCCTAAATGCAAGAAACTGGGAGTAACACATATACGTTTTGCTGACGATCTTTTAATGTTTTGCAGGGGAGACACAAAATCTATTCAAGCAATATAAAATGTTTTTGACAAGTTCTCAAAAGCATCAGGATTGCAAGCAAGTGTGGAGAAAAGCTCAATATATATGGCTGGGATTAATCAACAAGTGCAAGAAGAGATTATGCAACTTACTGGATATA
>NC_031997.1:44784990-44787387 GCF_001879085.1 Nicotiana attenuata | reverse complement strand
ATATTCCACTACCACTAGCACGTTCATATCTTTGAAGAATGAATATGTATTCATAAATCAGATGTTGTCACATTCACATCATGAATGGACCACAATCATCTATATGTGCTTTACAAAATCTCATGTCAAATCGATGACAAATATTTTTCACAGAGTGAAAGATTATTTTGAGAATCCTTATTGTTCTCATTACCACAAATGATGACGATTATAATTTCGTCTATTGCCACGTCCATATCCATTGATACATTCATAGTAATAATTTTATCTTTCAGACTTATCACATACTGCTATCATATTCTCTTAAGGGAATGAGAATGGAACAAATTCAATGGGACGGGTTTTCAATTCTTTGTCCACAATCATACATGAATTTGATCATGGCGAGGCATAAAAATTTTACCACTTCAGGTGGTTATAATTTCTTACAAACTCCATTAGAGTTATAATCAAACTTTATTGTCTTTGCTTGTATTTAAAATCAAATTATAGAATAAAAGAGAAAATACAGTAAAATACTTACCTTAAATCCAGAATTTAATCATGAAGGAAGTTCATGGAATAATTGACAATCATTATGCTCAATCCCAAAGCTTCTACTCAATTGGTTAGAGTCTCGTGCTGATAACGTGTTATGAAACAATAAAAGAAGAAGAAGAGTATTGTAGAGAAAAGTAGAGAGAGAGAATTCTTATTGATATTGGAGTGAATTACAATAGAACAGAACTCTCTATTTATAGGAAGAGGGTGATTTAGCCACCAAGCAATGAACCCTAGAATTTTTCTAAATATAGACATTCACCATAAATACAATTCTATTTATAACAAAAAGGATATCATTTGGAATTGCACTGCAATAACACTGATTCCCAAATGTTCAACTCCCACAACAGTGAAGGACTATAGGCCAATAGCTTGTTGTACTACAGTGTATAAAGTTATTGCAAAGATTCTTACAAAAAGGATAAAGAAGGTGATTGACAGTCTCATTGGGAAAGCACAATCAACATTTATAGAGGGGAGGAACATAGTGGATAATGTGCTATTTAGTCATGAACTATTCAATGGGTACAACAGGAAAGGAGTATCACCAAGGTGCATCCTCAAAGTTGACCTCAAGAAAGCATATGACTCACTTGACTGGCAGTTTCTAAGGCAGATGCTTACAGAGCTGGGATTTCCTTACAAGTGCATTGGCTGGATTATGGAGTGTGTGACAATAGTGTCATATTCATTGACACTCAATGGTGCACGCACAAAACCTTTTCCTGCTAGGAGAGGGATAAGGCAAGGAGACCCTATGTCTCCTTACCTATTTGTAATTGCAATGGAGTACTTGCGGAGGGAGATGAATACTTTGAAAATGCAGAAGGAGTTCAAATACCATCCTAAATGCAAGAAAATTGGAGTAACACATATATGTTTTGCTGACGATCTTTTAATGTTTTGCAGGGGAGACACAAAATCTATTCAAGCAATACAAAATATTTTTGACAAGTTCTCAAAAGCATCATGATTGCAAACAAGTGTAGAGAAAAGCTCAATATATATAGCTGGGATTAATCAACAAGTGCAAGAAGAGATTATGCAACTTACTGGATATACAAAGGGCAGCCTGCCTTTTAAATATTTGGGAGTGCCATTGTCGACCAGGAAGCTGAATATAAACCAATGTCTACCTTTGGTTGAGAAGATCACTGATAGAGTGAGATGCTGGCCTGCTAGGATGTTATCATATGCTGGAAGACTACAACTGATCAAATCAGTGCTATTTGGTGTGCAAATATACTGGGCTCAAATATTCTTGATTCTAAAGAAGATTATGAAAATGGTGGAGGCTGTCTGCAGGACTTTCCTGTGGACTGGATCAATTGAAATATCTCGAAAAGCCCTAATAGCATGGGACAAAATTTGCCAACCTAAAAGTACAGGGGGATTGAATGTGATCAACATGAGAACCCGGAATAAAGCTGCAGTGATGAAACACTTATGGGCATTGGCTATGAAGAAGGATACACTATGGATTAGATGGGCTCACATATACTACATAAAAAATAGAAGAATTGAAGACATAGTTACTGCAAAAAATGCAGCATGGGTGGTGAGGAAGATCATTGAAATGAAGGAAGATATACTGAAGATGAGGACAAACCAAACAGACATTGCATCAATTCTGAGAGAGTTTGAGAAACAAGGCAAGTTCCAGATCAACAAGGCATATGTGCAACTTCAACCTCAATTCAGTAAAGTGGAATGGAAGAGTATTCATATGGATTCACAAGTTCATCCAAGGTTTAAATTCCATCTATGGTTAGCCATCAATCAGAGACTAGCAACAGTCGACAGACTTGCAAAGTTTGGATTACAAGTGCAGGCAGAATGTGTGTTCTGTGGACA
>NC_031997.1:44774045-44784088 GCF_001879085.1 Nicotiana attenuata | reverse complement strand
TTTTTTACTAAGAGATTATATTCTATAAGTTTGACTGTGTTGTTTCCACATCTTTACAACTTGCTTATGGAAAAGAATAGTAAGAGAGGAGATGAGGTAATAGATTCAACAGCTAAAACATTCCAAGTCTAGGCTGCATAAACCGGCCAAATAAATTATTAGTTGCATTAATAGTTTTATATGGTACATTAATTGAGAAATTTGGTTCGATTTTGAATGGTTTATAACGCAAACAAGAAAACACAATCCGTGCTAAAAATGATCCCCTTTTTTTTTATTTCTAAAATAATCCATTCAACGTCAATACACTAGAAAAGTATTACATGTCACTTTTCATGAAATATTATTAGAGTATTAATATTATTGATACTTTATTATTATATGTGGGGGTATGACCGTATGACTCTTTTAGAAGAAAGTTACCAATACTTTATGTAGTTTAATTTTGTGCAGGTTTGACTTATCTTTCGGGAACGGTATTGGCCTATCTACTTGCTGGCCCACGATGTGCTGTGGTTAATTAATCCAAATAGTCGCACCCCCACCGGTTAAACTAAAAATAGTCAATGTAGATATAATATATACATAACTATGTATTATATATGCATAATAAATGTATAATTTATGTATATGACTAGAAAAAGTAAACAATGAATATGATCGGTTATTAAAGATCCCCTTATTTACCCTACTAATTTATCAGTGTCTACTATTGGCATATCTTTTTTCATTTTAACAAATAAACTATGTTAACTAATATTGAGAGCTGTGGGTCCCCCTTATTTAAGTGTACTGTAGTTAGTAGGTAATTAGTTATAACTACTTAGTGAATTAGCAATAGAGTAGTTAGTTAGCTTTTATAAGTAGTAATACTTACACAGTTGAGTGTATTGAGCTGTACATATCTCATTTTGCATAGAATGGAATAACTGTTTTTCCTCCATCTCATTTTTCCTTTTCTCTGCTCTGTTATCTCTGCCATAGCTAGAGCTCTTTAACATGGTATCAGAACTCGGTTAATCGAGTAATGATAGCTTAGCTGTGACGGAGCACTTAGTCTCATCCTCAACACCTGCATTGTGTTAAGTGTTATCGTCAATTTCTCATTCGAATTTCACCTCCTTTAAGCTAGGGTTTGTGATCTATGTGTGATTTGCTCGATTGGACCTAAATTGGTCGTGAGCAGTTCGTGTATGTGCCAATTGCTACATTTCTCTTCTTCGATCCAAAATTCTCGAAGGTTTTCTCAATTTTCAATAATGTCGGTTCATGAAGAAACTGTTGATGCTCAATCCGCACCCTTGAATTCAGCTCAATCAGTCGATCAAGTTGATCATCACCATCCTCTGTACATACATCCATCTGACACACAAGGTTCGGTTCTCATTTCTATTCAACTACAAGGTCTGAGAATTACTCGATCTGGAGTAGATAATTGAAAATTATATTGCATGGCAAAAATAAATTAGGCTTTGCTTTAGGAACCTACAAAAAGAGTAACTATGATGCTAGTCTTCATGAATATGGGATAGATGCAATGCAATAGTGCCAGCATAGATCATGAATACAGTATCTCCAAATCTGCTTATTACTGTAATCTATGCATCGGATGCCTACACTGTTTGGGAAGATCTTAGGAAAAGATTCAACAAAGTGAATACTTCTAGGGCAGCCTACCTGCATAAGGAAATAGCCACACTAACACAAGGAGCATCTTCTGTATCTATATACTTCTCTCGACTAAGAGAACTTTGGGATGAGTATGAAACACTAACTCCTCCCCCTACATGTGGCTGCCCTGAGTCAAAAAGGCATGTTGAGTACTATCAACATCAAAAATTTATCAGTTTCTCACTGGACTTAATGACTCATATGTAAATGCTAAGAATCAGGTGTTAATGAGCAGACCACTACCTAATTTGAATCAAGCTTATGATATGATCATCAATGTTGAAAGTCAGAGGATCAATGGAAAGGGTGTGTATGGCTCAAATGATACTAATGAGGCTGCCGCAATGATGAGTAATAGAAATTACAACAACATTGAAGGATTCAACAACAATGCAAGCTTTACAAATACTGGATATACTGGAGGCTATAAGTCTAAGAACTCATTCAATAAGTCAATTTACTATGAGTACTGCAAGTTCAAAGGACACACCAAGGATAACTACTTCAAGTTACATGGCTACCCTAGTGATTTCAAAAACAGGAAAAGAGGAGGAACCTTCAATGTTCAAGCCAACAATGTAAGAAACTATGGAAGTCAGCCCTCAGAAACACAAAGCAACTCCTTGGGAGGTTCTAGCCTCAGTTATCCTATTCAATTCTTCACTCCAGAGCAATATCAATAAATTATGCAAATGCTGAACAAAGGCAAGGATGCTAAACCTGTAGCTAATTCAGCAACTACAGGGACAACAGGTAAAATGCATGCCTTTTATGCGAATCATAACTGAATTATAGATACAGGAGCTTCTAATCACATGGTGCATACTCTAAATCTATTAGATTCATATACAGAACTATATGACAGATAAGAATAAGGTACATCTGCCTACTGGTGAAAAGCCACTGTTACACACAATGAGATCTGTTCTTTTTTCAGGAATAAGAAAGTTCAGAACATATTACATATTTTAGAGTTCAAGTATAACCTACTCTCAGTTTCTAAGATCACAAAAGAGTTAAGGTGTATGGTGGTATTCTTCCCCGATTTCTGTGTATTTCAGGAACTCTTCAATGGGAAGGTCCTGGGGATCAGTAAAGAAGAACTTGGTCTCTACATTCTCAAGGCTGAAGACAGACAATCTCCCGAGCAACACTTACCACCAACTGTAAAATACTATTATTAGTAATACAAATAAGTGTACTAGTAAGAGTAGCACACAATCCTGCAATAAGTTTCCTTTGTGGCATAAGAGGTTAGGACATGCCCCTCTAAAGGTGTTACAGAAACTACATAGTTTACATGATTTGCATCTGGATGGTGATCACTGTACTGTGTGTCCCATTGAAAAACAATCAAGACTTCTTTTTCCTCTTAGCTCTTCATGTTCTACCTCTATCTTTGATCTTGTGCATGCAGATGTCTGGGGTCCATATAGGACACCCACTCATGATAGCAAGAGGTACTTCTTAACCTTGGTAGATGACTATTCAAAGTATATTTGGATCTTTCTCTTAACCACTAAAGCGGATACTATTGTAGTATTGAAAAAATTCTTAGCAATAGTTGAAAATCAATTTAGGGCTGCAGTTAAATGTCTCAGAACATATAATGGGACTGAATTCATGAATGACCAAGTGACTTCTTTATTGCAGAGTCTCGGAATCATTCATCAAAGCTCCTGTGTGTACACACCTCAACATAATAGAGCTGTTGAGAGAAGACACAGATTAATTTTAGACATGGCTAGAGCACACAGGTTCCAGGCCTTTATGCCACTGAGTTTTTGAGGTGAATGTGTGTCCACAACAGTCTATCTGATGAACAGGTTACCTACTGTTTCACTTCAAGGTAAGACTCCATTTGAAGCATTATTTTAGAAAGTCCCCTCTATACAACATCTCAGAGTATTTGGAAGTTTGTGCTATGCCACCAAAGTGCAGAAGGTAGACAAATTCAGTCCTAGAGCAGTTCCAACAGTTCACATGAACTACTTTTCTTCTCAAAAGGGCTATGTCCTATATGACCTACATTCCAAGAGTTTTTTGTGAGTAGGGATGCTGTGTTCAAGGAAGACATTTTTACCTTTAAGAACATGAAGTCTAGGGTCTCCTATCTATTTCCTATCCGAGAGTTCACAGAATCGTCACCTACAGACAAGGTTGATCAGTAGTCATCCTCAGACTGCATTCCTTCTGCTACTCAGTCACCTTCCCCCAGCTCTATTAGTGATGATCACTCAGCACTTGTGCCTAATGAGGTCTCCGATGAACACTCCTCATCTCCTGCAGAACTCAGAAGGTCTTCTAGACCCTCTAAACCTCCTTTGTGGCTCACTGATTATGTCGTATAGCCTAAGAAGTCTTCTTGTCAATATCTTGTCTCATATTATGTGTCTTCTGATCAGCTTTCTCCGTCTTATCAAGCTTCTCTAGCTGCTACTTTGTTATTGTTGAACCTAGTTCCTTCAATGAGGCTAGTGCTGATCCTAAATGGGTGGAAGCCATGCAAGCTGAAATCTCAGCTTTGGAGGAGAACAATACCTGGTCTGCAGAAGACCTGCCTCAAGGAAAAGTTCCTATATGGTGCAAATGGGTGTTTAAAGTCAAATATAGGTCCAATGGTGAGGTGACAAGGTATAAGGCCAGATTGGTAGCCAAGGGCTACAGTCAATAAGAAGGTTTAGACTACACAGAAACTTTCTCATCAGTAGCCAAAATGGTTACCCTGAGATCTGTTCTTTGGTGTCTGAACTTGGTTAGTGTTCACACCTCTTGAGTTTAATCATAAGCTCACATCTATTGAGTTTGATCAAGAGGTAAAGAACAATGTTACTGAAGATATGCTACTTGATGATAAAGGGAGCTATTAGAGGTTGGTAGGAAGACTATTGTACATAACTATGAAAAGGTCAGATATAGCCTTTGTAGTGCAGACACTTAGCAAATATATGCATGCACCAAAGGTTTCTCACATGGATGCTGCAAGAAGAGTAGTAAGGTACTTCAACTCCACATCTGGACTTTGACTCTTTATGCCTACTGGGAGCTGCAAACATCTTGTAGCCTACTGTGACTCTGATTAGGGAGCATGTGTGGAGTCTAGAAGATCAGTTACTAGTTATGTGGTGAAGTTTGGTAGAGCACTGATCTCCTAGAAATCTAAGAAGCAAGGGATAGTGTCTAGGAGCTCAACTGAGGCATAATTTAGAAGTATGGCTGCCACAATAGATTAAATTGTGTGGCTGGTTGGACTTTTCAAAGAACTAGAGTGGATATTAATCTACCCATTTCCTTATACTGTGACAGCAAAGCACCATTCAAATTGTTGCACATCCAATCTTTCACGAGAGAACGAAACATATAGATATTGATTGTCACTTTATAAGGGAAAAACTTGTGCAAAGGATTAATTCAAACACAATACGAACAACAGAGCAAATTGCAGCCTTATTGACAAAGGCATTATGCAAACCACAACATGACTACTTACTAAGCAAGCCGGGAATGAAAAATGTATTTCATCTCTCAGGTAGAGGGGGAGTGTTGAGAGCTGTGGGTCCCGCTTATTTAAGTGTACTGTAGTTAGTAGATAATTAGTTTAACTACTTAGTGGACTAGCAACAGAGTAGTTAGTTAGCTTTTATAAAGAGTAGTACATACACAGTTGAGTGTATGAACTGTACATATCTCATTTTGTAGAGAATGGAATAATTATTTTTCCTCCTTCATCTCATTCTTCCTTCTCTCTGCTCTGTTATCTCCGCCATAGCTAGAGCTCTACAACTGCTAAAGTACATGTGAAGTCATTCAAGAACTACAATGTGATGACCCAAAGGGTCATCACTTATTTTAAATTAAATTCTATGACTCCGAGGCCTTGAAAACCTCATTTAGAGTCATCTCGAATTGCGTGCGCAGTCCGGGCGCGTAGCCGGAAAGCTTAAATATGAAAATCTATGAAAAAATGATAAATTTTGATCATAAAATGAATTAATTTGACTTCGGTCAACATTTTTGATAAACGGACCCGGACCCGTGATTTGACGGTCCCGGAGGGTCCGTAGGAAAATATGGGACTCGGGCGTATGCCCGGAATCGAATTCCGAGGTCCCAAGCCCGAGAAATAAATTTTCAAAGGAAATTGTTTTCTGAAATTTTTTAAGGAAATTTGAAATGAATTTGATTAGAACGTGTTGGTATCGGGCCCGTATTTTTGTTCCGGCGCCCGGTACATGCCTTATATATGATTTAAGATGTTTCTGTGAAATTTGGTGAAAAACGGACGTCGTTTGACGTGATCCGGACTTAAATTGCTAAATTTGATGCCTGATGAAGTTTGATAAAAAGTTCTTGATTTTGAGGTTTGATTCATGGTTATTGAGTTTATTTTGGCGATTTGATCGCACAGATGAGTTCGTAGGATGTTTTTGAGTTAATATGCACATCTGGTTTGGAGTTCCGAGGGCTCGGTTGAGTTTCGGGTAGGTCTCGGGATGTCTTAGGCTTAAAAATCACAAATGTTGCAGGTTCAGAGAAATTTGCAGATCTCTGAACCCGCTAGTGCAGTCCGCGAGAAATCGTGTGCAACCGCGGAAGGGGCAATGCGGTCCGCGGTCGACTTTGTGCGGGCGCGGTGGAGGGCTGTGCGGCTGATAAGCTAGGATTTTACCATGATTATACCCTTTACTTGCTATTGCTTTTGTTAAAAATTTCCACAAAACAGTCCCAAAAGGCTTACAAATTGCGCTTGATTGCAGGTTTGAGCGACAAGATGACAAATGTCAAATATCGGCTCAAAACGGAGTGAAACCTGCCAAGTGTCAAGAACAAGTGAAGTAAGGAACAGGAAGACCTAGCGCGGACCGCACTGATTTGCCACGCGGTCGCGCTAGGAGATTCAGAGAGGGGTAATTTGAGGTGCAAGCCACGCCGGCCGCGCCCCATTCCTGCGCGGTCCGCGCAAGGGAAGTTCAGAGAAGACTTAAGTCTCACGCGGCCGCGCTACATATCAGTGCGGTCCGTGTGAAGGAGATTTAGAGACATGGAATTTTGGCCAAGTCAAGTTATGCGGCCGCGCCACATTTCTGCGCGGTCCGCGCCAACCCTCCGCCGCGGCCGCGCTACATTTCTGCGCGGTCCGCGGCCCCCAACTTCAGAGATGAGATTTGAGAGTTCAAAGAGCCTACGCGGCCGCGCTACCTTTTTGCGCGGTCCGCGCTGACCCCGCAGGGGTATTTTTGTCCGAAATTTCCAGCTTGGTATAAATAGGTCTTTTTACCATTTTTAGGTCAAGTTTTAGATTCTGAACAAGAGCTGCGCTCGTGAGAACTATTGTGTAGCCTATTTTGGCAATTTTCCTCTTCAATATCATAGTTTTTAATTAGTAATCAATCATTATGTTATGTTCTTCATCTATTTCTACTGTTTCTTCTTTAATTATGTCTAGCTAAACCCATTAGCTAGGGTTGTGGCTCAACCCTAGTGTGGGTAGTTAACGGGTGTTGCATTCTAGGGTGAGATTGAGATTGGGTACACGAGTGCCATTGTTCCTCCCCGAATCCGAGCGGGGAACTTTCAAATCACAAATGTCATGTTGACCCTGCTCGAGCAAAGGGGATATTTTATGGGCGCCTCCGACCAAAATGTATACAAGCACTTGAAGGGATTCGTAGATACTTGCTGGGGAAGCAAACAAACAAACGTGTCAGAGGATGCGTTGAGATTAAGGCTTTTTTCTCTTCGGGGCAAAGCGTTGGACTGGTTAGAAAGGCTACCAAATCATTCTATCACCACATGGGATGAATTGGCGGACAAATTTATTGCCAAGTTCTTTTCTCCAAGTCATATGGCGGCTCTTCGGGATGAAATTCTAGCTTTCAAGCAAATGCCAATGGAACCATTGCACGAGATCTGGGAACGATATAGAACAATGGTGAAGGAGTGCCCTAACAACGACATGACTGAGGCGATGATCCAGCAGACTTTTTATAGGGGCATTAACACCACGAATCAGTGCATTGTGACCAATTGGCCGGTGGGAACTTTATGAAACTTTCTTACCAAGAGGCATGTGATGTACTTGATGAAATAGCCGACACCTCTTCGGCATGGCAAAACCGAGCGAATGTACCTCAAGGTGACCCCACGGTCATCCATTTGCACAAGGAGTTGAATGACCATGGCCAAGCTATTGCCGAACTTACAACAACAATGAATCAATTGGCGAAGGCGCAATTGCAACAAGTTCAAAGCCCGCGCCAAGTCAATGCAATGGAGAATGTGTCTATGTTGAAAAGGAGGCAAAGGGGGCAACAACAACAACAAGGTAATTGTGAGCAGTTTGACAGCAACAATGATGGTGGTGGTTACTCGAATGAGTGCTATGATGATCAAAGTGAGGAATGCCAATATGTCAATAACTACCAAGGAAATAGAGGAAATCAAGGGAATCAACAATGGCGCCCCCAAGGCAATTGGGGCAATCAACAAGGAGGCGGCAATTGGAATAACAATAATCAACAACAAGGTGGTAACAATTGGAACAATAACAATCAGAACAACAATTGGGGTAATCAAGGTAACAACCAAGGCAATTGGAACGGGAACAACAACAATTGGAGCAACAACAATAGCAATCAAGGAGGGTGGAATAATGGTGGTATGGGGCAAGGCTTTCAAAGGCCCCCCATGTTCCAACAACCAAACAATCCACACCCTTTCAGTCGCAAGGGCCTAGTTCTTCCGGGAGTGATATGGGACGGATAGAGATGATGTTCGAGCAGATGATGAAAAAGAACCAAGATTCTGACGCACAATTGGCTTCACATAACACATCCATCCGGAACCTAAAGGTACAAATAGGACAAATTTCTCAAGCTTTAAATACCCGACCTAAAGGTGCGCTACCAAGTGACACGGTAGTGAACCCAAAGGGGGGTAACAATCATGTGATGGCAGTTACAACTAGGAGTGGAAGAGGCGGTGATGTGCATGCCTCGGATGAGAATCGGGTTGTGAATGATGAAGTTGAGTTGCATGATGATGATGTGCCTTTGAATGTTGACAATGTGGTTGAACCAATAGTAACAAATAATGTGCGGATTGATATTGATGATGAGGCCGGGGTAGAGACTAAAGATGCCGTGAACCCGTCTAGGGAACACATTATTGATATACCCGAGCCGGCGGTGCCCAAGGCCAAGGCACCCTTGCCTAGACCACCTCCACCATATCCTCAGCGGTTAGTAAAGCAAAAGAATGACAATCAGTTCAAGAAATTCATAGACATGATGAAGAGTCTCACAATCAATGTTCCTTTAATGGAGGCACTCGAACAAATGCCTGGGTACGCAAAATTCATGAAGGATTTAGTCACCAAGAAGCGTTCTATGGAGTGTGAAACAATAAAGATGACGCACCAAGTTAGTGCAATTGTGCATTATATGGCCCCGAAACTAGAAGACCCTGGAGCTTTTACTATTCCTTGCACTATCGGGAGTGCGGAGTTTGCTAAGGCCCTATGTGACTTGGGGGATAGCATTAATTTGATGTCGTACTCAGTCTTCAAGACTTTGGGAATTGGGCAACCTAAGCCAACCTCAATGAGACTTCAAATGGCGGACCAGTCGATGAAGAGGCCTTTAGGTATAATTGATGATGTGCTTGTCCGGGTGGACAAATTCATATTGCCGGCCGACTTTGTCATATTGGATTGTGAAGTGGATTTCGAGGTGCCTATTATTCTTGGAAGACCTTTCCTAGCTACGGGGAAGGCATTGGTTGATGTGGAAGTAGGGGAGTTAACATTCCGTGTGGGTGATGAGAAGGTGGTATTTCATGTGTGCAAATCAATGAGACAACCCAATAGCACGGAGGTGTGTTCATTTGTGGACATTGTCACAGCGGTGATAGTGGATGACACAAGTGCCTTGATCAATGTTGAAGATCCTCTTGAAGTCGTGCTTCTTAACATGGATGTCAATGATGATGCCGGTAGAGTGGAGTGCGTGAATGCATTGCATGGTATGGGTTCATATTCTTATGAGCCTAGGAAGCTATCCTTGGATCTTGAGAATCGCAAAACTCCGCCAACCAAGCCATTAATTGAGGAGCCACCGGTGTTGGAGTTGAAGCCACTTCCTCCACACCTCAGGTATGAGTTTTTGGGTTCAAATTCTACTCTACCTGTTATTCTTTCTTCGTGCCTAACTAACATGCAGGTTGATGCCACTTTGGCGATTCTTCAAAAGCGCAAAAAGGCAATTGGATGGACATTGGCCGACATTCGGGGGATAAGCCCCGCATTTTGCATGCACAAGATCATTTTGGAGGAGGATGCAAGGCCCTCTCTTGAACATCAAAGAAGATTAAAT
>NC_031997.1:44750060-44764594 GCF_001879085.1 Nicotiana attenuata | reverse complement strand
GTCTAACCTTAGCTTGAGGGATTAGGAGGTGTGTCCTATTTGCTATTTGTTTCTTGTTGAGTACGACGTATAGGCATGGTGACGAGTATCTATACGTTGGTGGCGAGCATGACCGTGAGTCTTATATTGTGATTGTCATGACTTCGTTGTATTATTCATGCCTTGGTGAGTATTTCTATTTGTTGTGTAAAGTTGTGGAAAGGATTGTGACTTATGAACATTGAGGAGCGGTGGCTCCAGTTGTAGAACGAATTGTGAAAGTATAAGTGACAGTTGAACCTCTAGAGCATTGGCTCGAGTTGTGAAGTGAACTGTGAAGTAAAAGTGAGAAAGAGAAGAGATCATTATGTTGCTCCCTTGCCGTGCTATTGTTGAGTTGTGGTCCCCTTGCATTGTGTTCTTAATTGATGTTTCGGGTGCTCAAATTGATGATTCTTTGTGTTGGGTAGGGATTTTGGTTATAGCTGAGGTAGTTAGGTGGCGGAATAAGTTTGGTTATTGCGGAGGTAGTTAGGTGTTGTAACAAGTTCGATTATAGCTGAGGTAGTTAGATGTTGGAATAAATTGAGTTATGGTTGGGGTAGTTAGATGTTGAAGCAAGTTGAGTTATAATTGAGGTAGTTAGACGTTGGAATAAGTTTGGTTATAGCTGTTTCTTCCTTGCCGGGTCATATTTTCTTATGCTGTCGAATCCCTCGCCTGGTTAGTGCAGACCTTATTGATTCCTTGTCGGGACTCTCGTTATAATTGTAAATATTATATATGGATCGGGTTGCACGCCGCAACAATATTATATATGGATCGGGTTGCACGCCGCAACAACATTATATATGGATCGGGTTGCACGCCGCAACAATATTATATACGGATCGGGTTGCACGCCTCAACAAGATATAATAAAATGGGAGCGGGTGGTACGCCTACCACAAGATATAATAAAACGGGAGCGGGTGGTACGCCTACCACAAGATATAATGATATAGGAGCGGGTGGTACGCCTACCACAAGATGTGAAAAGAAAGTGAAATCTGCCTTGTTTTCCTTACTCTTGTTAGGGGTTGGATTTTGATTCCTTTATAGTTCTTTTGATATTCAGTTTTTACCTGTTATTCCCCGGAGCATGTTTCCCCCTCCCATCTCTACTTGCTTATTTCTGCTTTATTTTCCGCTGTATATCATATAACTGCACATGTTTATTTGATAGTATGGTCCTAGCCTCGTCACTACTTCGCCGAGGTTAGGCTAGACACTTACCAGCACATAGGGTCGGTTGTGCTGATACTACACTCTGCACTCTTTTGTGCAGACCCCAGTGTTGTAGACTTCGGACCGCGGTATGATTACTGAACCTTGTTCATCAGGTGACCCGAGGTAGCCCTGCAGGCGTCCGTAGGCCTTGGCGTCTCCTTCTATTTACTTTCCTGTTTCTTACATGTATTTCCAGAGACAATGTTGTATTTAATTCTTTCAGACCTTTACTTGTAGTATTCTTAGACCGTCTGTGAAACTGTGACACCAGTTCTGGTAGTTGAGACTCAAATAGTTGTAAAAGATATTCATGTTCAGACGATTTATTGTTTTCTTCCGCTTATGTTATGTTCCGTTGTTCGAATGTTAATTCTTCGTATTTGTTAAAGAGAATAAAATTGGTAAAAAGGAAGATGGTTGAATAATTGGCTTGCCTAGCTCACATTAGTAGGCGCCATCACGACTTCCGAGGGTGGGAAATCCGGGTCGTGACATACAAATGAAATGATAAGTTCACTACAACTCACTAATAGGTGAAATTTTTGTTGCATTTGAGGCTTTGAAGTCAAGGTGGCCTGTTGTCCTTATTCAAGGCAGAGTCAGAATTTAAAATTTATGGGTTCGGGATTCTAAATCTTTTAAGTTACTGGATTTTAAATTAATAATTTATATTATTCAATGAATTTCTTAAAACAAATACATAATTTGGACCAAAGCTACTAGGTTCGACTGTAACCCATAGGTTCTACTCTCCCTCCGCCCCTGTTGTCACTACGACTAATTTCTTTAACATGTATATCTTAAGATGAAGTATGAAATTGAAAGGTTATCCACTGGTGGAAAAAAAAAGGTTGTAATATTGTTGGACAACTTAGTCTAAAATAAATAGAAAAATGTCTTGAATATGGCTTTTTGTTATAGAAAAGGGTCGCAAACTATCTATTTAGAAGTACTATATATAGTGGTATGAACACAAATCTATTGAGAGAATCAATGTCTTACACCGTTGGCACAAAAACTACAAAAGTCTAAAAACTAATTAACCAACGACTAAAACATGCTGAATTATCTTCCAACCGAAAGTCTTTAAAAAAAGAAGATAATTAGGTCAACAGTGCAATTTATCCACTGATAAACCCTTCATACAAGATTTTATTTTATTTAATAAGTTAAAACCACAAAAATAGAAAAAAGTCCAAGATACTAGTCTAACCTGTCTGCCTTGTTCATAAGAAAATTTGGTGATCCAATTTGTTTAACTAGCAAAGAACGTCAACTTATTTTAACAGTATATAGTCGATATTTGGTAGAGTTGATTGTCAACAGTTTGACACAAATTGTATTTGTCATCTTCCACTTTAAATAAATTGTAGCTTATATTTTGGTACTATTAGGTTATTGTTTGCCTAAATTTCACGGGGCGATCAAATCTGTACCCGCTTTTTAATTTTTTTTTAATTATTACCCAAATTACAGATAACTTTAGATTAATTTTAAGATGGTTTATGTTTTAAAGTAGTAAGTTGCTGTAGCGCTTTATTTATTACTACTGCTTAGGGTTTCTTCTTCTTCTTAATTTTAAAATGGATTTGTTAGTTTTATTGTTGTTTTGACAAATTGATGATTGGAGTTTGTTCTTGATGATATTTGGAGGTTATGTTTGAGCTCATTGGGAGTAGATTTAGGTGTTAAGTGATGTATTGAATTGTTGAAATTCGAAAAATAAGTTTTTATTTCAGGGCAATTTGTACTTCAGACCTATTTGGCATCAAGGGCATGAAAACATTGGTTGCACTTCACACCTATTTGGCCTTAAGTGCATCCGAAGTGCAAATTTTTCACTTCAGACCTATTTGGCCTTAAGTACATGAAAATATTGGTTGCACTTCAGACCAATTTGGCCTTAAATGCATGAAAATATTGGTTGCACTTCTGCCATATTTGGCCTTAAGTGCATCTGAAGTGTAATTTTTTCACTTCAGACAATTTTGGCGCATAGGTAAGGGTAAGGTCTGCGTACACACTACCCTTCACTGACCCTACTTGTTGAATTCCACTGGTTGTTGTTGTTGTTGTTGTTGAGACATATTTGGCGCATGAAAATATTGGGAGAAACTCAAAAATAGCCAGATTTACCACTGGTCGTTGAAAAATAGCCAAGTTTCAAAAGTCATCGAAATTTAGCCACTTTAAATCTGAGGAAAACACTGTTCAAAATCCGGAAAAATACGCCCGCAAATTTTACGGGAGTTCCAGCATAAGTATGCCTGAACTCCCGTAAATTTTACGGGAGTTCCAGGATAACTATGCTGGAACTCCCACAAATTTTACGGGAGTTCAAGCATAATTATGCTGGAACTCCCGCAAATTTTACGAGAGTTCCAGCAAGTATAATCGTCCAGTATAATATACTGGAGTTTGGAGCACTGGTGCTCCAGTCTCCCGCAAATTTTACAGGAGTTAGCAAAGTATACCGGTCTAGCATAATATGCTGGAGTTCGTACACAAATGCACCAGAACTCCCGTATATTATACTGGACCGGTCCCTGTTGCAGCAAAATAGTGGCTATTTTTCATTGACTTGATAAACGCTGGCTATTTTTCATTGACCAGTGTGAAAACTGGCTATACCATGATATTTTACCGAAAATATTTGTTTCACTTCAGACCTATTTGACCTTAAGTGCATCTTAAGTGTAATTTTTGCACTTTAGATTTAATTGCCTTAAGTGCATTACACTTCAACTAAATTGTTTTTCAACTTCAAACCCGATAAGTCTGAAGTTGATCCTAAAGTAGGTAAACTTGCAAATTTTTGTGCAAAATGAGTATAACTTCAACTTTGACCCCAAAACTGGCTATAGATGTAAATGCCTCTATGATATTAGCTGCCCAAAGGACGTTAGCTAATACTACCTTCGGTTTAATTAATTTTTTGGCCTTTTTTTGTGGTCCACACTATTTAATTTTTTCGATATGAAGAAGTAACTATTTTTTTTTTCAAAGTTGCCCTTGGAGTAAAGAGTCTATAAGTATTTAATGTATTCCAATGAACAAATTAAGGTTAATATGGTCAATTTTATTATTAATTAATGCTAAAAGGTGAATTTCTTACCATGCGTGAAAATAACTAAAAAAATCAATTAAAATGGACCGGATCGAATATGGAATAAAGGGATTGCTAATTAATATTATTTCAAATGGATTATATATTGAAAGTCAACGAATTGATCTAGAATTATTCAAACATGCAGAATCCTTTGTTTCCAAGTCAAAAATTTTCAAGTCTCAATGCTAATGTAATACAAAATTTTCAAAGTCTAAATCCACTAGATCCCATAATTAACGTTCACACACAATAATTGCAAGCCAAGTCATTATGTTAGACACAAATTCATATTCTCAAAAATGTCTATATCAAAGAGAAAAATACAGTTACTGTTCTGTATCAAGTAATATTTTTTTTTTTTAATATTTACAGTTTCTTTAAATACTTTTAATTATAAAAAGTTTGTTTCAAGTATGTGTATTATTTTATTCCCATCAATTTGGAGAATGACACAGAATTCACACAAAAATTATTCCAAAACCAGCCATTCTTTTTTATATGAAGTAATTTTACTCAATTTTCCATAGTAAAGTTTATAGTTAGACCTTTTTGGTTTAGGTAAAGACGATTAGTAGAAGCTAATGCTGAAAGAGAAAATGGAGACAAGAAGAGAGGACTCAAGATTTGTAGTTGTATTGTACATGGTTTATTGAGATGTATTGGTTGAACTTAAACCCTCATTACGAAATTCAAATAGAAGTTTCTTTAAGATTGACTCAAAGTATTCAAAACACACATATATGGGAAAACATTAGCCCAAGAAGCAGGGCGACTCAACAGAATTGATGGCCTAAAGCCAAATCTTAATTAGAGGGAGAAATTCAAAAATAGCCAAATTTACCACTGATCGTTGAAAAATAGCCAAGTTTCAAAAGTCATCGAAATTTAGCTACTTTAAATCTGAGGGAAAACACTGTTCAAAATCCGGAAAAATACGCCCGCAAATTTTACGGGAGTTCCAGCATAAGTATGCTGGAACTCCCGTAAATTTTACGGGAGTTCCAGGATAACTATGCTGGAACTCCCGCAAATTTTACGGGAGTTCAAGCATAATTATGCTGGAACTCCCGCAAATTTTACGGGAGTTCCAGCAAGTATAATTGTCCAGTATAATATACTGGAGTTTGGAGCACTGGTGCTCCAGTCTCCCGCAAATTTTACAGGAGTTAGCAAAGTATACCGGTCCAGCATAATATGCTGGAGTTCGTACACAAATGCACCAGAACTCCCGTATATTATACTGGACCGGTCCCTGTTGCAGCAAAATAGTGGCTATTTTTCATTGACTTGGTAAACGCTGGCTATTTTTTATTGACCAGTGTGAAAACTGGTTATACCATGATATTTTAACTTAATTAGAGTCCTTAATTTTTTTTTAAACAAAAACTTCATATAAATTTTTATTTGAAGTTTATTTATCTAGGTGTTTGAAATTTAAAGTTAAGTAATAATTTTCTTTATAATCAATTTCTTCTAATTATTTGTTTCAATTAATAATATTTATAGATAATCCATTTAAATTATCTTGAGACTTTATTGATCTTAATTAAGATTTTATCAATTTTAATTTTTTTTAAAAAAATTATTTATGTATATGCAACTAGTATAAGAACTGTTAATATTATTCTATAAGCAATATGTACTTATTTTTTTTTTTTGGTAACTAAACAATTTTATTACCAAGTAATATTTACACACTGATTCTTTCTATAGCTTGTTCTGGACATACGCCCCAGACTAAGCTATTTCTTCTGTATCTCTATTCCTCCTAAAACAACTTTCTATACATTTTAATGAACAATAGGATAGTAATTCAATTCTAGTAGTCTTTCCTTCAATCGTTGCTTCACATTTCCTCTACAGTGCAGATCCTGTGCTAATAGTCTAGTAATTCTTTCAACATTTCTTTGTGTTGACTGAAAAATTCTAGCATTCCTCTCTTGCCATATATACTATATGGTCCCAGCTAGCATCATCCTGTATATTTCATCATTTGCACTTCTTCCATGACAGTGTTGCTCAGCCCATTTCAATTCATGCTCCCATGTCATCACCTGTCTATAGATCCTCAGCCATTCCAGCATAGCAGTCCATACTTGTTTAGAGAATGAACATACAAAAAAGAGATGATCAGTAGTCTCTGCTTCTGTGTTACATAGTGGACAAGTATCATCTTCTACACAGTCCCATCTTTTCAATCTGCCTCTTGTTTGAAGTCTCCTATGAGCAGCCAGAAACATAATGAATATCCACTTAGGTAGTCCACTGTTGTTACAAATGAGCTTTCTCCATGAAACTTTGTTAAATTCTCCTCTTTGCTTCAGATACATAGTTTTGATAGAGAGTGTTTCCATTCTAGGTACATCTTCCTCTGTATAACCAGCTTCTGCAAAGTATTTCTTGGCTTTAAATATCTTCTAAATCACCCAAGATGTTTGCTTTGGCCCATCTCCCCACCCTGGATTATATTTCTTATAGTACACATGGACTCATTGCACCCACATTTTGTCCTTCTTCTTGCATAAATTCTACAATAGCTTGCATATGGCAGATTTATTCCATAAGCCTATGTCCATAAAATTTAATCCACCAGCTACTTTTGGCCAGCATAATATGTCACAGGCTATGAGTGCTTTCCTTGTAACCTCAACACTTCCTGTCCATAGGACCCTTCTACACGTATTTTCAATCAAATGGATCAGTTTCTTGGGCAATAAGAATATCTGAGACCAATACACTTGAATGGAGAATAACACACTCTTAATAAGTTGGGCTCTTCCTGCATAGGATAGAAATTTAGTAGTCCAAGACTGAATTCTTCCTATCATTTTCTCAAGGAGCGGTTGACATTGCAGTATTGACAGCCTTTTAGTACTTAAAGGTACCCCCAGATATCTCACTGGAAGGCTCCCCTTAGAGAACCCCAACATTTGCAGAATTTCCTGCTGGATATCATCTTTGACTCCTCCAAAATAGATTGAACTTTTTTCAGTGTTGACCACTAGTCCTGAAGCTTGTGAAAACTCTTGGAAACATTAATATAATAGCTTTACTGATATAGTATCACCTCAGCAGAATAGTAGCAAGTCATCAGCAAAGCTAAGTTGAATTATGTTCATCTTGGCACACTTAGGGTGAAAGTTAAAATGTGGATTCCTCTTTAATGTCTTCAGCAGTCTAGTAAAATACTCCATAGCCAATACAAATAAATATATACATTTGAAAAAGAATCAAGTCCTCTTATATGATCAAGTTAATCGAATTATCGATTAGAGTATTATCTTCTAATTATACTATTTTCTTAACAGTTTTAATTTGAAAAATAGGTCTAAATCATCAATATCAATTGGCTATTATGTTTTAAGGACTCTCGAGGTTAATGCAATATTTGTAACCACTAAATAAAAAATAAAAAATATTTTCATATGCTTCGAATTATTCAAATATATTAAAATTTTCTTTTTATTATAAAAAAAAATATTATTTACTTTAAATTACTTAATTTAAAAAAATAATAATTCATAAAAAATGAGGACCTCAAAATTATGGGGCCTAAAGTCTTTGCTTTACTTGCCTTACCTTAAGGCCGGCACTGCCAAGAAAATATGTATACCGACTCGATAAATATATGACATGAATTTTTGTATAAATGGTTACGAGTTAATCACAATTAATTAATGTACATTCTCATCATTTTCATAAATAAGTTTACGTATACATTGGAAAATTTTAACCACATTTAGTGTTTATACCAATAAGGAAATCTAATGGAAAACATGATTCATTGAAGAGTTTTATCAAACAGTAACAGAGCACCATAAAACATCGATGGGAACACACAATTCATAAGAATTACAGAACATTGTAAAAGATAATACTCCGTAGCAAAAATCACAGTCTAGGAATCAGAATGTAAGGAGCCCAGATAATTGCGAACAGAAATAGCTAACAGAACGCTCAACTGTAAAATCTATGAAGGGCAAAGTTAAGAACAAAGAGGAGAGAGAGAGAGAGAGAGAGAGAGAGCAGACGTCAGATGCTACTTTGAGGAAGTGTTAGATTGATGAAAAATGTGACTGCACGTGTTGTACTGTATTCCTGAAATGACAGAATACCTTGGGAAAAATATGGAATAAAGTAGAATGTTTTGGGGTTTTTGGTCAATTCACATTGTGTATTCCTTATTAATAGTAGTAATAGTTATCCCTTATTAATAGTAGTAATAGTAATAATATCAATGATAAAAGGAGGTGAAAATGTGTGTTAATATGATTAAACTATTAACAGGCTATATAAAACACAAATTGTGTATTCGTGTAAACGCTGTGAGTAAAGTGTTTACATTCAATAGGCGTAGAAGTGTATAAATGTTGTATATTTTTGTATATAACAAATTGAAATATATACACAATATTACCACATTCAGGTAGGGTCCGAGGAAGGATCCCACCTAAGACATGTGATAAATTAAAAAATAAAGAAAGGACTTTTAAAAGAGAATGGACAAAATGCAAAATTGTCCTGTTGCCCGAATTAATTACACCCCCTAGCCATATATATATAGAGAGAGAGATTTGGGGGGGGAGGGGAGGGGGGGGTAGGGGGGGGGGGGGGGTAGGAGACTATTATTTTTTGGAGCAGCTAAACTTGAGAAATTCAAAAATAGTCAAATTTACCACTGGTCGTTGAAAAATAGCCAAGTTTCAAAAGTCATCGAAATTTAGCCACTTTAAATCTGAGCGAAAATACTGTTCAAAATCCGGAAAAATACGCCCGCAAATTTTACGGGAGTTCCAGCATAAGTATGCTTGAACTCCTGTAAATTTTACGGGAGTTCCAGGATAACTATGCTGGAACTCCCGCAAATTTTACGGGAGTTCAAGCATAATTATGCTGGAACTCCTGCAAATTTTACAGGAGTTCCAGCAAGTATAATTGTCCGGTATAATATACTGGAGTTTGGAGCACTGGTGCTCCAGTCTCCCGCAAATTTTACAGGAGTTAGCAAAGTATACCGGTCCAGCATAATATGCTGGAGTTCGTACACAAATACACCAGAACTCCCGTATATTATACTGGACCGGTCCCCGTTGCAGCAAAATAGTGGCTAATTTTCATTGACTTGATAAACGCTGGCTATTTTTCATTGACCAGTGTGAAAACTGGTCATACCATGATATTTTAACCAGCTAAACTTATACATTTTGCAAAGAAAACATACGCCAAACTCGGCCCAAGAAAAACATGGGTTACTAGGCCCGTGCTATGTATACTTACCAAAGGCCTTCGATATCCTTTTTTGTAGTGGATCACAATTTTATGCCCAAGGGAGTGAAAGCCACTCTCTCTCTCTATTGGTGGCCTATGGTCATAAATTTGAATATTCTCAGTAAATTGTTTGAATATTGTGTATATGATACAATTAAGCTAAAATACCTCCCACTAAAGGTGATACAGAAACGATACTACCATTTTTCAATCGTGCAGACACATCTCAGCAAAAATTTGAAGATAGGTATAACAAGGGTATCAAACTGACTGATTGATTCACAATTCAAAACTTACACCTTTTATAGGTAAAAAATTACACGTTATAGCCATAGGGTGTCAAAATAGTTAGGTAGTATCTAATTTGAGCGTGTTAAAATAGATCAATTTAATAAAATGTTATGATATTGGGTGTGGATGACCTGAGCAATTGGTCACAATCCAACCCCTCAGGCTTCAACTCATGTTTTAGAGTTTGAATTGTGACCCCCATGATGGAGGGCGGACCGACGAGGAAGGGTCACGCAGTTATGATAGACTTCTAGGATAGTAAGCTCATCAAATAAGGGGTGCATATATTATCTTAGGCGAATTTTACATCGAAATAAGAGGGAAAAATGAAAAATTTTATAAGGTACAACACAAGTTTACATGATACACGCGCTTTTGGGCTTGAGGTAGTGTAGCTCGAAAGATAAATTCATGCGAGACTAAGTTCAAAGCAGATAATACATATCATGAACTTGGATTGTGACATGAACATATTATAAAATTGACACCCTGAGATTAAGTACCTTTCACATAGGATAAATAGAATGGACTAATTTAACAATCGCAAATTGATGAAGTAGGAATTACTTTACAACTTTAAAAATAATTTAGTGTCTGTTGGTAACATTTGTTCTTTATTTATAAAAATAAATGGGTGTGGCGAATATTATTATTAACAAATATTAAGTTAGTGAAGCCAATTAAGCTCTTAGTACGAGGATAATGTAATAATCATTTGGTCCACGATTACTCATGCATGTGAACTCCACTAGACAATGTTAGATTGTTAGTACTACTTCAAATGAAACATCCCTTTCGGCTTTGGGCTCCACTCAAAGGCATAATCATTGGGCTTGCCAGCATGGCTTAGTCTGTTAATTTATTTATGAGAAATTTTCATAAAACACTATCTTTTGGTAGTAATTAGTCATCTATAGATATTATTTGCTATATTACGGATTATAGATACATTTTATGTGGTTATAAGATGTATTTGATGTATTTAAGCTATTGTATTCATGAATACAGTAGCAAAAATAGGCGTGAATCAGGGAAGTCCAGCTAATCAGTTGTTGTATTCGAGTGTATTCGACTGTATTAATGGAGTGAAACATGGGATTACAGCTGGACAGATTATTGTATTCGACTGTATTCACGGCGTGAAATAGGGGATTACACTGTTTTTAAAAGGGAAAGTGAATCAATTAACATAATAGACTCCTAATATAACTCAACAAACTCAATTATAACACACAAAATTTGTATTTTCAATTATACAAAAGATTCTCAACAGAAAAAACACCCCAAAAACATAACAATCTTCAGAGAAATTATATAATACATCTGAATAATAAATTATATTAATTAAAAAAAATTATGAATACATTCATGGCATATAGCGAGACAGTGAATACAATGAAATACATAGAATACAGCGGGATACATTGAAATACAATGAGAAAAAAAGACAGTGAATACAATGAAATACATGGAATAACAACGAGATACATTGAATTACAATGAGAAAAAAAATCTTAGAGCATGATTTTGAACAGTAGAAGAAAGAAAATGATGAATAAGAAATAAATTTTTTTAGATAACAATCTGGTGGAGGGGATGGGTCTTGCGTTTCAAATACTTCAAATTCATGATGAGCATCTGCATATCTTTTTTAGGATTATAATCCCCGCCGCCACTGTCGCATCGTGCTGCCTAAGCAGAGCAACGATCTTCCCGTACATATCACGTATGAGCTCTTCTGTCTTCTTAGCAACATCATCATCTAAATCAAAGTTGGTAGGAGGCTCGATTAAGTCATAATCATCATATAGTGATCCTTCAAAGTCAAGCCGTGGGCCAGAAACCTCACTTTCTTTCTCCAGGGGGAGGTTCTCCGTGTATGGCCATTGGGTTCTCTATATTCCGTCTGTCAAAAATTGCGTTTACTCCTCTTGATCTTCGAATATTTCGTAAGGATTTTGGTTGTTTTATGAAAGGGAAAGAATCGTTGGCTAAACAGAGAAGAGGAAGAGAATCGAAAATTTTAATGGGATGGGATAAGAGAATGGGATGTATCAAAGTAGAGAGAGAAAGAAAATATTGTAACTGATTAGCGTATTTAGTGGCTTAGGGCTAGGAGGTAACCAAAATTAAATATTTTGCTATAAACTTTAAAAGGTATCTATAGAATATAATTTATTTAAATGGTATTTATTTAAAATAAATAAGGTGTCAACCTTTGCTATAGGAGGTAAAAATTCCTTTATTTATTGAAGAGAATTTTTCAGAAATCACTATGTTTTAGTGATTATTAGCTTGGTATAGGTACCCTTTACTAAATTACTTCTTATAGCTATGCTTTCAGTTGTTACAGACTGTATTCGATGTATTTTTGCTACTGTTTTCAGTTGTTATAGACTGTTGTGACGACCCAAAGGGTCATCACCGGATTTCTCTCCTTTCCGTGCTTTCGAGGCCTTGAAAATCTCATTTCTGCTTGCCTCGATTTGCGTGCACAGTCCGGGCACGTAGCCGGAAAGCTTATATGTTAAATTCTGTGAAAAATTTCAAAATGTGGCTTTAAAATGATTAAAGTTGACTTTGGTCAACATTTTTGGTAAACGGACCCGAACCCGTGATTTGACGGTCCCGGAGGGTCCGTAGAAAAATATGAGACTCGGGCATATGCCCGGAGTCGAATTTCGAGGTCGAGAGCCCGAGAAATGAATTTTTCTGTGAAATTGTTTTTCTGAAATTATTAAAGAAAATGGAAATGAAAATTGATTAAAAGACTATGGTATCGGGCTCGTATTTTGGTTCCGACGCCCGGTACAAGTCTTAAATATGTGTTAAGCTCTTTCTGTAAAGTTTGGTCGAAATCGGATGTCATTTGACGTGTTTCGGACCTAAATATCTAAAATTTGAAGTTATGAAGTTTGAAATGAAAATGATGATCTTGAGGCTTGATTCAATGATTTTTGATGTTATTTTGGTGATTTGATCGCTCGAGTAAGTTCGTAGGATGTTATTGAGTTAGTGTGTGTGATTGGTTAGGAGCCCCGAGGGCTCGGGAGTGAATTGGAGGTGGTTCGGGGTGTTTTTACACTTAGGAAAGGATCAGATTCTGCTGCATTTTTACACAGGCATTTTGTTCTTCGCGAACGCGGCCTCAGGCTCGCGTTCGCAGTGCTTTGGTATTCCCCTCTTACGCGTCGCGTCCTACTTCACGCGGTCGCGTAGTTCTAATTCCCCCTCCTTCGCGTTCGCATCATCACTATCGCGAACGCGTAGCTTTACCAGCTTCCTCAACGCGTTCGCATGGCCCCTCACGCGTTCGCGTATAACAGTCCCTGGACCCCCCCAACATTTTCTTTTACGCGTTCACATTCTATTTCACGCGTTCGCGATGAAGTGTCCAGTTTACCCTTCGCGAACGCGGCCCCTTTCCTGCGAACGCGAAGGGCAATTTTGCCCAGCGAATTTTTAAGTTCAAAACAGAATCAGTAGCTCGGGATTTAGCCATTTCTTCACACGAGCTCCTCTTTCTAACACTCCATAGGCGATTTTGAAGAGTTTCTTTCTCCATAGCCTCTTAAGTAAGTGTTCTTAACTTCTGTCCCTCTTAATTCCTCTCACTAATCACTAATTTCCTAGCCCTAAATCATGAATTCAAAGTAGAAAATGGGGGTTTTGGGTAGAGTTAGGACTTTGGGGATTTTGGGTGATTCAACCTCAATTTGGGGTCGAATCTTGAAATAAATTATATATTTGAACTCGTGGGGTTATGGGTGATTGGGTTTTGGTCCGAGCCTCGTGTTTGGACCATGTGGGACCGGTGTCGAATTTTGGTGTTTTTGGAAGAATGATAGGAATTTCATTTCTAGGCTATGGGATTATGTTTTGAGCCCTTATTGATATTATAGAACTAATTATGCCTAGATATCATTGTTTCGGAGTTGGATTGTAGAGGAAAGGCGGTATTAGAGAGTTGATTGCTATTCTTGAACCGAGGTAAGTGTTTGTTCTAACTTTTGCTTGAGGGAATAGGATTAGGATGTTATTTGCTACTTGCTAAATGTGGAGTACGGTGCATAGGCATGGTGACGGTTATCTATGCACCGGAGTCTAGCATTACCGTGAGTCTTAAGTGCTTTTAATTCGAATGATGTGACACAATTTCCTTGTTTAATTGATAAATTTCATATAATGTGAACGGTTGAGGAAGAATTGTGATTGGTATATTTTGGAGCGTTGGCTCGAACAAGAATGTGATAGTTGAGAAAGAAGTGATTTAAAAGAGGATGTGTTGTGATTATTCCCTTGCCGGGACGTGTAGACTATTATTATGTACTCTCCCTTGCCGGGATATTTGGGCTGTTAGTTGTACCCTTGCCGGGTTAAAGTGTTATGTTGTCGAATTCCCCTAATGGGGCCTTCTTTACAAAGTCAGATATTTTGAACTATAATATGGGATCGTGTGGCACGCCGTCCACTTATATACTATGATATGGGATCGTGTGGCACGCCGTCCACTTATATATTATAAAATGGGGTCGTGTGGCACGCCGTCCACTTATATATCTATTATGAAACGGGATCGTGTGGCACGCCGTCCACTTATGTATTATGAAATGGGATC
>NC_031997.1:44729935-44743744 GCF_001879085.1 Nicotiana attenuata | reverse complement strand
TGCGAGCATTGCTTCGCAATTGCGAAGTCTGGGAAAATGGGGCACTGTCGCAAATGCGATCAACACTTCGCAAATGCGAAGTCTGGGGAAAAGGATTGGGATCGCAAATGCGATCCATTGGCTCGCCAATGCGAGGTGGCCCTGGTCGCAAATGCGACCGAATGTTCGCAAAAGCGAAACCTGGCCACCAGACATGGGTTCGCAAATGCGAACTAAGAATGTCGCAATTCCCAGCCCTGTTTTGTTCACAATTGCGAACCATGGTTCGCAATTCCCATATCCGAGGCCCAGCAAATTTTATACTTAGTCGAATTTTCATCACTTTTCACCATTCTTTTAAAACCCAAACACCATAGGCGATTTTTCAAGAGCAAACTTTATCCCAAATCATTTGTAAGTTGATTTTTACTCAATTCTTTCAACTTTTAACATCATTAAACATGTTTTCCACTTGAAATCAAGGATTTTCATGGGTGAAATTGTGGTTTTTGGGTAGAACCTAGGTTTTTTCATAAATTGGGGAGTTGGACCTCGATTAGAGGTCCGATTTCAAAACAAATTATATATTTGAACTCGTGGGGGAATGGGTAACCGGATTTGGTTCGAACCTCGGGTTTTGACCACGTGGGCCCGGTGGCGTTTTTGGAATTTTTGAGTAAAACTTGGGAAATTCGTTTTTATGCCTTCAAATTGATTCATATAGTGTTTATTAAAGTAATTGAGCAAATTGTGATTAGATTCGAGCGAATTGGAGGTGGAACCGCGAGGTAAAGCAATAGTTGAGGATTAAGTGGATTTCAAGGCTTTGAGGTAAGTGTTTGGTTTAACTCTAGCTTGAGGGAATATGAGTTGAGTCTTGTTGCTAACTGCTATGTGATCGAGTACGATGTATAGGCATGGTGACGAGTATCTATACATTGGTGTCTAGCATGACCGTGAGTCCTTATAATGTGATTATCATGAACTTATTGTGAATTTCACGTTTATTGGAGTATTTCCATATATTGTGAATAACATGTGAATGGTGATATGATAATTTGATTCCTAGGAGCATTTGCTCGAACTGTGATACGAATATTGAAAGTATATGAAATGACTTGATTCATTGAGGAGCGCCGGCTCCAGTTGTAGAACGAATTGCGAAAGTATAAGTGATAATTGAACCTCTGGAGCATCTGCTCGAGTTGTGAAAAAGAATTGTGAAGTAAAAGTGAGAAAGAGGAGAGATCATTATGTTGCCCTCTTGGCGGGCTATTGTTGGGTTGTGATTCCTCTGCATTGTGTTCTTAACGGATACTAGGGTCGCTCAGGTTAATGTTTCCTTGTGTCATATGATGACTATAGTTATAGATGGGTTGGTTGGGTGTGGTAGTCGGTTAGATATAGCTGAGGTGGTCAAAGTGTGGTAATAGGTTGGTTATAGCTGTGGTAGTTAGATGTTGGAACTAATGTGGTGGTTAGATGTTGGAACTAATGTGGTTATAGTAATCCCTTGCCAGAATATTTAAGATGATGTTTTGTTCCCTTACTGGGAAGTCGTTATATTGTTGTTTGTGACGGAATATTAGATAAGAAATTTCTTGGAGCTTGGGCTCCAGTGATATCGTGAGATAAGAAAGGTAAGAAAGAGAAAACGTTGTTGATTATTCCCTTGCCGGGACGTTTGGTTGAACTTGTTGGATTCTTTCCCTTGTCGGGATGTTTGTCAAATATTTACTTATTTTTATACCCCTTAATTGTGACTGTTGTTTGGGGAGTCGGACTGTTAAATGATATTGAGGATCGGGTTGCACGCCGCAACAATGATATTGAGGATCGAATTGCACGCCGCAACAGTAAAAGGTGAGGATCGGGTTACGCGCGGCAACAATTATACATGATAAATGATATGGGTCGGGTTGCACGCCGCAACAGTGATATTTGTGGAGCGGGTTGCATGCCGCAATAATAGTAATTATGGAGCGGCTTGCACGCCGCAACAGTTATTGAGGCTATGAATTTGTACTGGAGTATTGATTTTTTCGTTCATTGTGAACCTGAGCTGTTTTAGTTGTTACTCTGGATTGCTGTTAATATTGTATCTTCCCTTAGCATGTCTCCCCTCCCATGTTGTTAATTACTTGGTATTCGATTTCCGCCGTAGATTTATAACTGCACAGGTTTATGTGATGTCCAGTCTAGCCTCGTCACTACTTCGCCGGGGTTAGGCTAGACACTTACCAGCACATGGGGTCGGTTGTGCTGATGATACACTTCTGTGCATATTTGCACAGGTCCAGGTTTTGAGGAGCAGCAGCAGCAGCAGTAGTTTGGGAGCAGACTTTCCTATTCACGAGACTGAGGTAGCCTTGCAGGCGTCCGCAGGCCCGGCGTCTCTTCTTTATGTTTCCTTTTGACTGTTGCCTCATTGTTTTCGAGACAGACAGTTGTTATGTTTCTTTCAGACCTTTGTATTTAGTTTATTCTTAGTGGTTCGTGAGTAACGTGACACCAAATCTTGGGTAGAGGCTATTGTTGACTATTCCGCGTTTTGATTCAGACTTATAAATTAGACTTCCGCTATTATTATTATTAAATTCCATATTTCTTATTGATACTATAGATTATTAACAGATTTATTTATTAACGAAAAGTAAATAAGTTGGCTTGCCTAGCTACCACGAGTAGGCGCCATCACGATCCCGATGGTGGGAAATCCGGGTCGTGACAATGGGTAGTCTTGCTTATGTTCCGGTCAGCCAGAGACCGCTTGCTTTAGATATTCAGGCCCTGGCCAATCGATTTGTGAGGTTGGATATTTCTGAGCCTAGCAGAGTGTTAGCTTGTACCGTCGCTCGTTCTTCATTATTGGAGCGTATCCGTGATCGGCAGTTTGATGATCCCCATTTGTGTGTCCTGAGAGACACGGTGCAGCGTGGAGGTGCCACGAAGGTGACCTTAGATGATGATGGTGTTTTGAGGTTGCAGGGGCGAGTTTGTGTGCCCAATGTTGATGGATTCGAGAGTTGATCTTAGCGGAGGCCCATAGTTCTCGGTATTCTATTCACCCGGGCGCCGCAAAGATGTATCAGGACTTGCGGCAGCTTTATTGGTGGCGTAGGATGAAGAAAGATATTGTTGCATATGTGGCTCGATGTTTGAACTGTCAGCAGGTTAAGTATGAGCATCAGTGGCCTGGTGGTTTGTTTCAGAGGATTGAGCTTCCCGAGTGGAAGTGGGAGAGGATTACCATGGATTTCGTTACTGGACTTCCGATGACTCGGAAGAAGTTTGATGCTATTTGGGTCATTGTTGATAGGCTGACCAAGTCAGCGCATTTTATTCCTATTGCAGCCACTTATTCATCGGAGAGGTTAACTGAGATCTACATCCCAGAGATTGTTCGCCTTCATGGGGTGCCGGTATCTATTATTTCGGATCGGGGTACGCAGTTTACCTCGCGCTTCTGGAGAGACGCTCAGCAGGAGTTGGGCACCCAGGTTCAGTTGAGCACAGCGTTCCATCCTCAGACGGACGGCCAGTCCGAGAGGACTATTCAGATATTGGAGGATATGCTCCGAGCTTGTGTCATTGATTTCGGAGGCTCGTGGGACCAGTTTTTGCCTTTAGCAGAGTTCGCTACACAACAGCTACCAGTCCAGCATTCGAGTCTGATGGCTCCATATGAGGCGTTGTACGGTAGGCGATGTCGGTCTCCAGTGGATGGTTGAACCGGGAGGCTCGGTTATTGGGTACAGATTTAGTTCTAGGAGGCCTTGGATAAGGTCAAGATCATTCAGGACAGGCTTTGTTCAGCTCAGTCGCGGCAAAAGAGTTATGCGGATTGTAAGGTTCGAGATGTAGCTTTCATGTTGGTGAGCGGTCTTGCTCCGAGTGTCGCCTTACGAAGGCGTGATGAGATTTGGGAAGAAGGCAAGCTTAGCCCAAGGTTCATTGGCCCATTTGAGATTCTCGATCGTGTGGGAAGGGTGGCTTACAGACTTGCCTTGCCGCCCAGCTTGTTCAGCCGTGCATCCAGTTTTCATGTGTCCATGCTTCGGAGGTATCATGGCGATCCAAGCCCACGTGTTAGACTTCAGCACTATCCAGTTGGACAGATCTGTCTTATGAGGAGGAGCCGGTAGCTATTCTGGACCGGCAGATTCGACAGTTGAGGTCGAAGAGTTTTCCTTCAGTGCGTGTCCAGTGGAAAGGTCAGCCTCCTAAGGCATTGACCTGGGAGTCCGAGTTGATATGCGGGAGCCGTTATCCTCACCTATTTCCCGACTCAGGTACTTCCTTTCTTTTGTCCGTTCCGAGGATGAACGGTTGTTTTTAGAGGTGGAGAATGTGACGACCAAAAGGTTCATCACCGGATTTCTCTCCTTTCCGTGCTTCTGAGGCCTTGAAAACCTTATTTCTGGCTTGCCTCGATTTGCGTGCACAGTCCGGGCGCGTAGCAACGGAAAGCTTATATGTTAAATTCTGTGAAAAATTACAAAAATGTGCTTTAAATGGATTAAAAGTTGACTTTGGTCAACATTTTGGTAAACGGACCCGGACCCGTGATTTGACGGTCCCGGAGGGTCCGTGAAAAAATATGAGACTCGGGCATATGCCCGGAGTCGAATTTCGAGGTCGAGAGCCGAGAAATGAATTTTTTGTGAAATTGTTTTTCTGAAATTATTAAGGAAAATGGAAATGAAAATTGATTTAAAAGACTATGAGTATCGGGCTCGTATTTTGGTTCCGATGCCCGGTACAAGTCTTAAATATTGTGTTAAAGCGCTTTCTGTAAATTTGGTCGAAATCGGATGTTCATTTGACGTGTTCGGACCTAAATATCTAAAATTGAAGTTATGAAGTTTCAAATGAAAATGATGATCTTGAGGCTTGATTCAATGATTTTGATGTTATTTGGCGATTTGATCGCTCGAGTAAGTTCGTTAGGATGTTATTGAGTTAGTGTGTGTGATTGGTTAGAGGGCCCCGAGGGCTCGGGAGTGAATTGGAGGTGGTTCGGGGTATTTTTACACTTAGGAAAGGATCAGATTCTGCTGCATTTTTTACACAGGCATTTTTGTCTTTCGCGAACGCGGCCTCAGGCTCGCGTTCGCAGTGCTTGGTATTCCCCTCTTACACGTTTCGCGTCCTACTTCACGCGATCGCGTAGTCTAATTCCCCCTCCTTCGCGTTCGCATCATCACTATCGCGAACGCGTAGCTTTACCAGCTTCCTCAACGCGTTCGCGTGGCCCCTCACGCGTTCGCGTTAACAAGTCCCTGGACCCCCCCAACATTTTCTTCTACGCGTTCGCATTCTATTTCACGCGTTCGCGATGAAGTGTCCAGTTTACCCTTCGCGAACGCGGCCCCTTTCCCGCGAACGCGAAGGGCTATTTGCCCAGCGAATTTTAAGTTCAAAACAGAATCAGTAGCTTGGAATTTAGCCATTTCTTCACACGAGCTCCTCTCTCTAACACTCCATAGGCGATTTGAAGAGCTTCTTTCTCCATAGCCTCTTAGGTAAGTGTTTCTTATTCTTCTTTCCCACTTAATTCCTCCCACTAATCACTAATTTCCTAGCCCTAAATCATGAATTCCAAGTAGAAAATTGGGTTTGGGGTAGAGTTAGGACTTTTGGGATTTTGGGTGATTCAACCTCAATTTGGGTCGAATCTTAAAAATAAATTATATATCTGAACTCGTGGGTTATGAGTGATTGGGTTTTGGTCCGAGCCTCGTGTTTTGACCAATGTGGGACTGGTGTCGAATTTTGGTGTTTTTGGAAGAATGATAGGAATTTCATTTCTAGGCAATGGGATTATGTTTTGACCCTTATTGATATTATAGAACTAATTATGCCTAGATATCATTGTTTCGGAGTTGGATTGTAGAGGAAAGGCGGGGTATTAGAGAGTTGATTGCTATTCTTGAACCGAGGTAAGTGTTTGTTTCTAACTTTTGCTTGAGGGAATAGGATTAGGTGTTTATTTGCTACTTGCTAATGTGGAGTACGGTGCATAGGCAGGGTGACGGTTATCTATGCACCGGAGTCTAGCATTACCGTGAGTCTTAAGTGCTTTTAATTCGAATGATGTGACACAATTTCCTTGTTTAATTGATAAATTTCATATAATGTGAACGGTTGAGAAGAATTGTGATTGGTATATTTTGGAGCGTTGGCTCGAACAAGAATGTGATAGTTGAGAAAGAAGTGATTTAAAGAGGATGTGTTTGTGATTATTCCCTTGCCGGGACGTGTAGACTATTATTATGTACTCTCCCTTGCCGGGATATTTGGGCTGTTAGCTGTACCCTTGCCGGGTTAAAGTGTTATGTTGTCGAATTCCCCTAATAGGGCCTTCTTTACAAAGTCAGATATTTTGAACTATAATATGGGATCGTGTGGCACGCCGTCCACTTATATATATATATATATATATATATATATATATATAATGAAATGGGATTGTGTGGCACACCAACCACTTATATATTATGAAATGGGATCGTGTGGCACGCCGTCCACTTATGAATTAAGAAATGGGATCGTGTGGCGCGCCGACCACTTATATATGAGCTATGGTATTGAGATGGTTTCGTCGTTATATCCGTTGATCTGTATTCGCTGTATTTCCCCCGAGCATGATCCCTTCCCCTTTTTAGTTGATATTCTCTATTGTTATTTCTGTTGCCTTTGTATATATATATCTGCACAGGTTGTTTTGGTAGGTCCTGTCTAGCCTCGTCACTACCTCGCCGGGGTTAGGCTAGACACTTACCAGCACATGGGGTCGGTTGTGCTGATGCTACACTTTTGTGCTTTTTGCACAGATCATAGTACCGGAGCAGGAGCTTTTGGATAGTAGTAGGAGTGTTGGGAGCTTACTTCAGTCCGGAGATTTCCGAGGTAGCCTTGCTGGCGTCCGCATGGCCCGGAGTCTCTCTCTTATCTCTGTCTTTCGTTTGATTTCCCTTGTATCGGATCAGACAGTACTGTATTCTTATTCAGACTTTGTATTTAGCATTCAGTAGAAGTTCGTGAGTTAGTGACACCAGATCTGGGTAGAGGTGTATTTGAATTTCCGCACTTGGTTTCAGTTATTTATGTTTCGAGACTTCCGCTTTTATATTAATTGCCCCGTTCTTCTTTATGCTGTTAATGATGTTGAGAGAAATGTTAAATTAATTGGCTTGCCTAGCTCCTATTAGTAGGCGCCATCACGACTCCCGAGGGTGGGAAATCCGGGTCGTGACAACTGTATTCGATGTATTTTTGCTACTATATTCGTGAATACAGTAGCAAAACTCGGCGGAAAACAGGGGAGTCCAACTAAGCAGAGAATATATTCGACTGTATTCGTGAGCTGTATTCGTGAATACAGTAACGGAATTTGCGAAAAAAAAAGGTCTTCAGCTGTTTAAAAATGGTAAATGAATCAATTAACGCGATAGACTCCTAATATAACTCAACAAACTCAATTATAACATACAAAATTTGTATTTCCAGTTATAAAAAAGATTCTCAACCGAAAAACACCCCAAAAACAGAGCAATCTTTCAGAGATTCAATCCATCTTTACTTTTTTAGTGGTATCTTTACTAAAATATTTTTGTGGTATCTTTACAAATAGATTTATATATTGAAATTATATAATTACATTGAATACAATTAAATACATAAAAATACATTGAATACATGAAGTATAGCAGGTCATCTATAGTGCAAAAACATATGAATACATATTGCAGATACATTTGAATACATATATACATCTGAATACATAAATTATATTAATTAAAAAATATATGAATACATTCATGGAATATAGTGAATACAATGAAATACATCGAGATACATTGAAATACAATGAAATAAAAGGTAACAGACTCTTCAAGGCAAAGCAGCTACTTCTTTTTTTTTTTTCTTTTGCCGTTTTAATTTCGCATTCCTTCACCTTTCGGAATCTTCTTCTTATAATCTCGTAGAATGAATTTGAATTAGTTGGACCGTATTTTGAATACTAGTTAAGCAAAAAAATCACTTCTCTACTTTCCATTCAAAATGGCGTGTAAGATGTTGGATCTTAGAGTTTTTCAACTTAAACTATTTTAGATCATCACGTTTCGAAACCAAATGGTTTTCTAATGTAATCATCACTTCAGAAAAAGAAGAAGGTATCGCCGGCCGGAGGAGGGGGTTAGGGGTGACACAACAAGGAAGGGGGAAGTGGTCATCGGTCGGATCTGTCGTTGGCGGAACACAGCCCCTGCTAGGGTTTCTAAAAGTAGGGGAGAAAAAAATCGGGGGAAAAAGAGAAGAAAGAGGAAAGAGAAAGGAGGAGAGAGGGAAGAGAGAGAGGGAGAGAGAAAAATAATACACAGCGTTTTTAATGGCTTAAAGGTAGGAAGTGGCCATAAATAGATATTTTGCTATAAAAATTAAAAGGTAGCTATAGGAGATAACTTTTTAAAAGATTATTTATTTATAATAAATAAGGTATCAACCTATAGGAGGTAAAATTTCCTTTACTGAAAGGCATTTCTCAGTCCTAAATATAGCTTGGGCCTTTGCTCTCTTCTTTTGCTGAAATTGCTTCCAATAAAAAACAAATAAAAAAATAAAAAATAATAATTAAAAGTTAATGATTCCAAAAAATTTAATCTGTTAAAGAGATTGGAAAATACTTGTATTATGTTTGCAATTTCATTTTCCATCTAAATCTGCACTTTTTATGAATAATGCTCTTCCTAGATTTAAATTAACAAAATACGGTGTGTTTAGCGTGAGTAAAAATGATTCGTATAATCAATCACAATGTAAAAATTTCACGGTACATCCTATTTGATCGCCTCCATTTAACTTGTACTTACTTTCTAAAAAAAAAAAAAAGTTTAACTAGTACCCAAAGTATAGACAGCTTCAGGCTTTTTCCTCCTCCTCCTCCTCCTTAGTTGCTGTGAAAACAAAGGTGATTATGATTTTACATGGTGTTTGTGAGCAGGTTTTTAGATAGTTTATGGTATTTTACAATAGTGAGTTGTCGTAGCACTCCGTTCTTTGCTACTGCTTAGGTTTTCTTCTTCTTCTTAATTGTAATATGAATTTGTTAATTTTTTTTATTATTTTGATAAATTGATGATTGGAGTTTGTTCTTTATGATATTTGGAGGTTACATTTCAAATTTAAGTTAATTTGGAATAGAATTAAGTGTTGAATCGTGTGTTGAATTGATGAAGTTCGAAGAATAAGTTTCTGTTTCCTGAGCAATTTGTACTTCAAGTCTATTTGGCCTTAAGTGAATGAAAATATTGGTTGCACTTCAGACCTATCTGGCCTTAAGCGAGTGAAAACATTGGTTACACTTCAAACATATTTGGCTGTAAGTGTAATTTTTTCACTTTTAACCTATTTGACCTTAAGTGCATGAAAACATTTGTTGTACTCTAGATCTATTTGGCCTTAAGTGCATCTTAAATGTAATTTTTCCACTTTAGACTTAATTGATCTTAAGTTGATTGCACTTCAGACTAATTTTTTCTCTCTTTAACTTCAGAATTATCTTAAGCGGATAGACTTACAAATTTTTGTACAAAGTGGTATAACTTTAATGGTGACCCCAAGACACAAAAGCAAATCCCCAATAACAATTATAGCCCGTTTGGCCAAGTTTTTTTGGGGGCCAGAAGTTCTTTTTTTTTTGGCCGAAAGTATTTTTTTCAAAAATTGAGGTGTTTGACCAAGCTTTTTGAAGGAAAAAAAGTGCATTTGAGGAGAAGCAAAAATAATTTTTGAGAAGTAGAAAAAAGTAGTTTATCTGCAAAAGCACTTTTCTGAGAAACACTTTTAAAAAATACACTTAGAAGCAGTTTCTAAAAGCTTGGCCAAACACTATTTACTGTTCAAAAGTGTTTTTCAAATTAATTAGCCAAACACAAACTGTTTCCACCAAAAGCACTTTTCAATAAAAGCTTGGCCAAACACTATTTACTGTTCAAAAGTGTTTTTCAAATTAATTAGCCAAACACAAACTGCTTCTCACCAAAAGCACTTTTCAATAAAAGCTTGGCCAAACACTATTTACTGTTCAAAAGTATTTTTCAAATTAATTACCCAAACACAAACTGTTTCTCACCAAAAGCATTCTTTTGAAAAGTACTTCTGACAAAAGCACTTCTTAAAATAAACGGATTTTAGAAGCTTGGCCAAACAGGCTATTAATTTGTGATTGAGGTATAGTTGTTATCGAGAACTATGTCCATCTCTCCATTCCCTCCCGTCGCTCGGAGGTTTAACTAGAACTATAAATCAATTAATGATTTTTATTCGGTAATTGTTGTTGTTGTTGTTATTATTTTTATCATTATTACTTGGCGATCTAACGTGTATTATGGGCACGATAACTAGTAAAGGTGGGACGAGTTCTTTCTATATTCTAATAGAGAGAAAAAGGATGGACCATTAAAAACTACTTTGATTTTCAAAGATGAATCTTTTAATGTCAAAATCTAAGCTCCATCACTTGAATTTAAGGTCATCATTTGTAGTTAGAAATATGTTGAAATATCTCTATTCCATGTCCATATTATGTTGAACTAACTTTTCGTCTTTAACCTATTAGTCCATTTTCAAAGGTCAACTAATCTATATATTCTTGCTGAATATTTTGTGGAAAAGAATAAAAAGAACCAATATTCCACTTTTTAAATTTTTATTTTTATTTTTATTTTTGTAAAGTAAAAATGTAAGCAGTTTGAGTTCAACTTTGAAACATCTTTTTGACAAGGACTAATGATGTCTCAGTTGTGAGTCTAGGGCTGTGCATAATTTGGTAAATACCGAATTATCGTACCGATACCGAAAATTTTGGTATTTGGTATTCGATATTTTAGTATTCGGTATGGTATTTGGTTTAAGTTTAAAAAAATATTGGTATTAGGTATGGTATTTGGTATTTTAAAATGACATATCGAAATATCGATACCATACCTAAATATATATTATATTACACAATACATATATTATTAGTTATAACATAAATATAAAAATCTAAAATTTTATTTTCCTTTATTCTCTAAGTTCATCAATTAACTCTAAGTAAGTAACAAGACACTTCTAATGATCAAATTTATTCTTTTATGTACAGTTTTCTCTCTCTAAGTTGATATTTGCTAGTTTTGGACAAAACTTTTGTCAACAAATATTTTTAGTTTTGTACTTTTGAGTAATTTAGTTCGGAATATTACATTCTATGACTCCATGCACTAGTTAGCATTCAAACCGAATAAATCGAAGTTACCAAACCGAATAAACCGAAATCGAAAGGAGAAAAACGAACCATACCGAATTTAATAGTTACGATATTGGTATTGCATTTTAAAAAACCGAATACTGAAAATACCGAACCGAAATATCTAAATATTGTATCCGACCGACGAACACTCCTAGTTGTGACTCCATATGAACTCAATCGATCTCTACCTTTCAACTCTATATATCGTCCTCACTTACTTACTGCATTCGTCTTTCGCCATGGCTTATATACTTCACCAATATTTTTACTGCGTTCTTTGCTAAGGAGAGTCAATTGACACCTTTTTATCGGAAAATTATACTATATATATAGATCAACTTTTATTTTTTACATATGTTTTATATATGTTGACCCCCCTTAGTTTCTTCTCGTATATATACTTATTTATATTTTGACTCTTCTTATTGAAAATCATGGCTCGGCCGCTGACTGCGTTTCACGCTTTTCAGGACCTCAATGTAGGGACTAAAAGGGTTTTAGCTTAAGAATGGACCAAAATTTTCCATTTTTCAGTTAGTGTTAGTTCACTTATCTCTTTGAATAGTACTTTATTTTTACAGAGAGAGAGAGAGCAGTAAACGAGAGAATAATTTAAACTTATTTAAGGGCGTCGTAGTCGTAATTTTTTAAGCAATAAATTAAATTAATATACATTATTGTTTTTCCGCCTTAATACTTACAAGTCACAACTACTGAAAAATTACTGTCCGTCCTCTGGCACCATTACATCTGCTATAAATGTTATGAACATAATGCTTGATCAAACATCACAAAATTAGTGGACACATTATTAATGTCATATTAAATAAAATCTGCAAAAAATAGCCCTATAGATTGTTGTGTATATTAATTCATCACCATTTGAATTTAATAAGTTTGTCTTCCTGTTGCTAAGATATATACTTTCGTAGTTGAAAAATAAAATAAAATAAAGGTCCAGCTATGCACGGGGTCCGGGGAAGGGTCGGACCATAAGGGTCTATTGTATGCAGTCTTACCTTACATTTCTGCAAGAGACTGTCTCCACGGTTTGAACCCGTAACCTCCTCGTCACATGAATTGCTGTTCGTATCAGCTTTTCAAATGCTTTCCATTTGCTTCCAAATTGCTACTATAATAATTATCTTAATAATGATAACATAGAAAGGAGGTTTATGATAAAAATAATTAAACTGACCCTAACCCTAGATTACCTGCCCCCGTGTTTCTTATTATCATGATTATAGTACCACCAAAGTGTTACGTGATCCAATTTAGCGTATTATGATAATGCTATCAAAAACTAATAAAAAAGATAAAGTTTCTTTGTTCTTTCTTTTTTGTTTTATTTTTCTGATAAAGAAAGATAATAAATAAATATTTCTATCTTATATATGGTCATACGAAGCTAACTAACTTTAGGTTCTCCTTGAAGAAATAGGTGGCGGATTAATATAGGCAAAACAAAACCACTTATTTAGGTGGCTCATTATCACTCCCATTTATTTTTTAGGTATAGTTTGAAAAATTAAATTATCTATTTTGAAATTTTGAGAGGGAAAAGAAAACTCGCAAAATATATTGTTGTAGGAATAATACAATCCTGCATCTAATTGGTCAGGATGCATTCACACAGGGTCCAGGAAAGTTCACACCCCAATGGATGTGATGTAGGTTGTCTACCCTGATGCAAGCATCAGTGGATGATATAATGGCTCGAATCCGTGACCTATAGGTCACACGGATACAACTTTACCGTTGCTCAAACGTTCCCCTTCGCTTTCAATACTTAATATTTATTAGATAAATATATATAGAATACTTTCCTTGTTAAAAAAAGGAAAAAGAAAACGATAGAAAGTGAACATTAAAAATATGCTCTAATAGTTCATATGCTATAAATGAAAATTTAAAGTGGATTAATGTATGTTGGACCATATTTATATGAGGGCCAAACTATATAAAGATGACTGCTCTTTTGAAAAGACTGTTTAATATACCTTTAAATCAAATGATGATTATCCATCCATATGACATAGTAAAAGTTTCATCAAAAGAAGGGAAAAGTAGAAATATAAAAAAAGTTGATTATGTTAATTTTTAGTTATTAAAAAGGCGTAATGGATTAGTTGTTGTACTGTGGTTAACAAAATTGACGACTTTTTGTTGTCAATTAAAGGGTACAATATGTCAAAAAGTAGGATCTAAGTCCTCTAAATATTGATATTTGTTTAAACAATATTAAAATTCTGTAGACTAATACGTTATTATACATATTATTCTAAAAGTTTGTGGGGCTAGTTCAACAGCCTTTTAATATTCTTCTAGAAAGAAAAAAAAAAAGCGATTCATTGTGAAAATTGATTAAAAAAAAAAGGAAGAAGAAAGTTTCACATGCTTATGGAGGGAAACTTGTTTATCATTCATTCTATTCTTCTTGGATAAGTAAAAGAAAAGTAGAAAATGGAAGAAAAAATTTCATAGTTCCTCTACTTGCTNTCCCCCCCCCCCCCCCGACACACACACACACACCT
>NC_031997.1:44694156-44729915 GCF_001879085.1 Nicotiana attenuata | reverse complement strand
CCTACCTCCCCCCCCCCACCCCCACACCACACACACACACACCCCTTTTTCTTTTCTTGTTATCATGTTTATTTTATTTGACGACCAAGAGTTATGGGATGAATAAGATCTCTCTATATTAAAAAGAAGTCTCGGCTTCGAGCTCTCAAAATGAAAAAATCTTGCTAGGAATTGCTTTCTCTTTTAACGACCTTATACAATGCGAATCCTGATAAATCATGACCCCAATACGGGTATTAGGTGGAAACCCAAAAGACAAATGTTCATTTATTTGTATTTTTTGTTTTTGTTTTTGTTTTGCATCTTCTTTCTTTTTTTTAAAAATAAAAATAAAAGAACTAGTGCAAGTTGTAATGCACGAATGTGACCTCAGAATAACTGGGGTCAAGGTCGGCTAGTGAGACGATGGGGGATAAACTTTATCGTCGATTGGGAACAACCTAGATTACCAGCTAAGTCCCCTAAATGATCGCTCAGTGATAAAAGAGTTAGGGGTGCAGAGATAGCCAGGAGATTTGCCTAGAAGCAGTCACCCTTAAAAGAGTAAGCGGTTTTGTTATATCTTCCTTTTCGATAGAATGGAGAATATAAAAACCAAATCCATTTTGGGTTAACTGCGTAGGAAGGGGAGCCTTGGCGTAACTCGTAAAGTTATTGCCATGTGACCGGGAGGTCACGGGTTCAAGCCGTGGAAACAGCCTCTTGCAGAAATGCAGGATAAGGCTGCGTACAATAGACCCTTGGGGGGGAGGGGGGGGGGGAGGGGAGGGAAATCTCTTTTAGAAAATGACCAGGAAAAGGGGCTAAGAGATAATCGAGTGAAGGTCACTCACGGAGCTTCTGCTAATCCACACAAACGATAATCTGTACACTACTCTATTATTATTATTATTATTATTATTATTATTATTATTATTATTATTATTATTATTATTATTATTATTATTATTATTGTTATTGTTATTATTATTATTTTCTTGGTCAATATTATTTTCTATTTTTTTAAGCAGAAGATAATGAATAAATTGGATATATAGTCTAAAAATGAAAAAGAAAGAAATTGAGAATAGCTAAACAACTTCCTGAAATTTCAAGCCTATTTTAACTTTTGAATTGGAGTTCGTTAACAAAAGAAAGTTTTATAATATAGAGCCATAATTTTAAATTAGAATAATTCAATGTCACATCATCTCAAATTCAACATTCCATCGTACTAAATGTGAATGGAATTCAGTTCGTTGTGTTAGGTACAATCCTCTGAATACTAAGCCAAATATATATTAAAAAAATCCAAAATAAGCATCCATTTTTCTAGAAGAAATGAAACATAAGAAGGTGCAATCATAGCATTCACTAATGATAGATTTTCTGCTATATATATATATATATATGTATGGTTGAAATTAGGGCGTACATGGGTGGGGTTGGTTCGGATTTTGCAATTACCAAACCAAACCAATTGTGTCGGGTTACTAAATTTAAAGACCAAACCAATAAAACTCGGGTTTTTCAATCTCGATTTCTCTCGGGTTTTCGGGTTATTCAGGTTTTTTCCGGTAAAATCTTTGTAGAACAAAATATATAACTTGTGCTCAAAATATTTCTTTAGTCCTAATAAGATACAACTATATAAGGTATTTTTCAAGAAAATAATGCAAAATATGAGATGTGTCATAGCAATATCTTAAAATATTCAACAATAAAGATAATAAAATTATGCAATATAAATATTGCTAATTAAAAAGCCATAATAAAAATAAACATATTCTAATATATTGTTTAGGAGGCCTGCGGTCAAAATTTGGTCAGGGTCTAGGGAAGTTCTGACGGGTAGGAGGTGACTGATAGTGGGATGGTTGAGCATTGTAAGTTTGGTAGACATGTGCGGGTTGGGAATATCTGGGCGAAGCATGCTGATATGTGGGAGGCGGAGATGGTTGACAGGCGGGTGGTGAGGGTGCTTGATAGTTCGATGTAGGCTGATATGTGAGTGGAGGTGTTGGGTAGGTTTGGTACTTGATAGGAGATTTGGTCCTTTGTGCAACCATCACAGCTCCCACGTCCCCTCTTTTTAGGACACACCACCGGACTGCAAAGCCTTATTGTAGCTTGAAAGGCCTCGNATTATGAAATTTTTTAAGAAATATTTATAAATTACATCACAATAAGTATATTTATATATTAAATATATCTAAAATTTCTATATATGTAATGTCGGGTTGGTTTGGTTTCGGTTTGACTTTTTTTAGTTAAAATCAAACCAAACCAATTATGGTCGGGTTTTTTTTCCAACACCAAACCATAGTCGGGTTTTTTTTCTCGGTTTGATTCGGATTATCGGGTTGGTGCGGTTTGCCGATTTCCTTTGTACACCCCTAGTTGAAATTATATATATGATGGTATATATTATACGAAATTTGAACTTATTTGTCAAAAAGAATGTAACAACTTATATTAATCTTACACAAAAAAATTATTGGAGAAACGTTGAAAATATAAGGAAGTAAGCTTTACATTTTGTAATGTGTTTTATAATTGTGAATGATTAGACCTAATGAACATTAGAGCCACTCTATGTGAAACCTTAGGCAACATTAATGGAACAAATTAAAATCTCAGTGAAGATGTGAAGTCTCTAAAAGAGATGTATGGAACACTTTAGACGATGCATGTTACACTTAAGTTTTAGTGACGACTACGGGTGTTCATAAAAACCCGAAAAATCGAACCAAACCGAAAACCAAATCAAACCGACCAAAAAAATCGAAAACTTTTTAGATTTGGTTTGGTTTTGGTTTTGAATTTTAAAAACCGATCAAATTTGGTTTGGCTTTGGTTTTAATAAAAAAATAACCGAAAAAAACCGAACCAAACCGACTATAAAAATAGCTATTTATTACACACACACACACACACACACACACACACACACACACACATATATATATATATATATATATATATATATATATATATATATATATATATATATATATATAAAGTTTCTAAATTTTTATCGTACATATTAGTCGTTTGTATTTTTAGTCTAGTTCTTTGCTATAATAATCTAATTCTTTGCCTTTACATTCTAGTTTGATTGGTAGTTTTCTTTTGCTAAGTACAAGAATTTATTTCATGATAAAAATAATAAATTTTTAATTGAGTACTTAAATTATTCATCACTATTTACTTCAATTATCATCAATATGTCTTGATAAATGATAGATTTCTCAAAGAGCAATTGATTTGATAGTGTTACGTTGAAAATATAGTCGTCGGGATATGTATTTGGTAGTGTATATCTCATATTTAAGAAAAAACCCGATAAAAAACCGAAAAACCGACAAAAACCGAATCGATAAAAAACCGACTTAATTGGTTTAGTTTGGTTCCAATATTTGAAAAACCGACTTACTTGGTTTGGTTTCTTTTTAGGGAAAAACCGACCCAAACCGAAACATGAACGCCCCTAGTGACGACAATAATGCAAATCATCTATTGTAATTGATTGCAGGAAATCGGGATGGTAATGCTATCAAATAAAAAGGAAATAAGATCAAGTACAACTGACATGGGAAAATCAGTTCGTAAATTAAGGAGGGTTATGGAAAAAGATATCAGAAGATTCGGGTGATTGATCAATCAAGCTGTAACGACCCAACTGGTCATTTTGAGTATCTGCACTTCGTTCGATGTTTTGAGGGCTCGATATCTCTGGATGATGTATTATGACTTGCGTAAATCGTCGGTGTTGGTTTTCAAGTTATCCGGATTAATTTGGAAGAATGAACTTCAAGATTTAAGCTCTAAGTTGGAAGAGTTGACCAAGTTTGACTTTTTAACATTTGACCTTGGAATGGAGTTCCGTCAGTTCCCTTAGCTCCGTTGGGTGATTTTGGACTTAGGAGTGCGTCCGGATTGTAATTTAGAGGTATGTAGTCGAATTAGTCTTGAAATGGCGAAAGTTGGATTTTTGGGAAGTTTGATCGGAGTGGGCTTTTTGATATCTGGGTCGGATTCCGATTCCGGAAGTTGGAGTAGGTCTGTAATGGCAAATGTGACTTGTGTGCAAAATTTGAGGTCAATTGGACGTGATTTAATAGGTTTCGGCATCGGTTGTAAAAGTTGAAGTTTCAAAGTTCATTGATTTTGATTTGTGGCGCCATTCATCGTTTCGAGGTTGTTATGCGTGATTTGAAGCTTCGAGTATGTGATGACCCAAAAGGTCATCATTTATTTCTAAATTTAATTATGTGTTTCCGAGGCCTTGAAAACCTCTTTTAGCCTCGTCTCGATTTGCATGCGTAGTTCGGGCGCGTAGCCGGAAAGCTTAAATATGAAAATCTGTGAAAATGGTAAAATTTAGTTATAAAATGAGTTATTTTGACTTCGGTCAACGTTTTGGGTAAACGGATCGGACCCGTGAGACGGTCCCGGAGGGTCCGTAGGAAAATATGGGACTTGGGCGTATGCCCGGAATCGAATTCCGAGGTCCCAAGCCCGAGAAATAAATTTTTGAAAGAAATTGTTTTCTGAAATTGTTTAAGGAAATTGAAAATAAAATTTGATTAGAACATGTTAGTATTGGGCCCGTATTTTGTTTCCGGCGCCCGGTACGGGTCTTATATATGATTTAAGATGTTTCTGTGAAATTTGATGAACAACGGATATCATTTGACGTGATTCGGACCTAAATTGCTAAAGTTGATACTTGATGAAGTTTGAGAAAAGTTCTTTGATTTTGAGGATTAATTCGTTGTTATTGAGGTTATTTTGGCGATATGATCGCACGGACAAGTTCGTATGATGTTGTTGAGTTTGTACGTGTGTTTGGTTAGGAGCCCCGAGGGCTCGGGTGTGTTCGGATGTGATTCGGGAAGTTTTAGACTTAAGAAAAAGTTGCAGAATTTCTGCTACAGGTGCTCAGACATGTTGTTCATCGCGATCGCGTAGTGAGTCTCTCGATCGCGTAAGTTAAATGGGGACAGGGGTGGAATTGTTCATCGCGAACGCGAAGCCATAGTCGCGAACGCGGAGCACTGGGGGATTGCTCATCGCGAACGCGACTTGTGTGACGCGAACGCGAAGTGTAAAATTGGAGGTGGGCTGGGGTATAGTCGTCCTTCTATACGAACGCGTACGCTTGTCCGCGAACGCGAAGGTCAGGGGGAGTCAACCCTTCGCGAACGCGTGGTAGGACTCGCGATCGCGTAAGTCCACTTACTGGCAGCTCTTCGCGGTCGCGACAGTGTTCTCACGAACGCGATGAACACTGTCGCCCAGCACTTAAAACAGTAGCCATTTCGGGATTTATTCAAAATTTCATAACTTCTTCATCTTAACTCCAAATTGGGCGATTTTTGAAAGAGGATTTCACCACAAGTTCATAGGTATATAATCTTAGACTCATTTTCTTCAATTTTCGTTAACACCCATTAGATTTCTAGGCTTAAATCATGTGAACAAGGGTAGAAAACTAAGGATTTGGGTAGAGTTAGGGCTTTTTTGATTAATTGTGATTTAGACCTCGTTTTGGGGTCGAATTCTGGAAATAATTATATATTTGGGCTCGTGGGTGAATGGGTGATTTGATTTTGGTCCGAACGTCGTGTTTTGACCAGCGCCCGGGGTCGATTTTTGGGTTTTTGGGAAGAATGATTAGAAAGCTATAATTTGGCATTGGAATTGAATTGTTTAGCGTTTATTGATGTTATAAAGTCGATTATGTATAGATACGATCGATTTGGAGCCGAATTCGAAAGGAAATGCGGTGTTTGAGGCTTGAGTTGGCCGTGGAAGTTTGAGGTAAGTGTCCGGTCTAACCTTAGCTTGAGGGATTAGGAGTTGAGTCCTATTTGCTATTTGTTTCTTGTTGAGTACGACGTATAGGCATGGTGACGAGTATCTATACGTTGGTGTCGAGCATGACCGTGAGTCTTAAATTGCAAATTGTTATATTCTTAAATGATACTACGGATGCTTTAAATTGATGGTTGTCGATCTTGAGTAAGAATTGAGTTTGTTTCGTGGAAAGTACTTATGGCTGGGTATTTGGTGTTAGCTGAGATGAGTAGAAATTGAACTAAGATTGGTTATAGCTGATTCTCCCTTGCCGGGACGTTTGACTTGTTATTGTTGTTCCCTTGTCGGGAAGTTATTATATTGCCTTGTTTCCCTTGCCGGGACTCCTTGTGATTTTGTGTTGGCTTGTGAATGGGATCGGATAGTACACCTACCACAAGAGATAATGAAATGGGATTGGGTGATACGCCTCCACGAAAGATTTGATGAAATGGGATCGGGTGGTACGCCTACCACAAGATTTGATGAAAAGGGATCGGGTGGTACGCCTACCACGAGAATTGATGAGATAGGATCGGGTGGTACGCCTACCACGAGATTTGATAAAATGGGAGCGGGTGGTACGCCTACCACAAGATATGAGAAATGGGATCGGGTTGCACGCCTGCAACAAGATGTGAACCAAGAGTGAAATCTGCATTTTGTTTTCTTTATTCTTGTTAGAAGTTAAATTTTGGTTTCTTGATAATTCTCTTGAGGTTCTGTTGTATCTGTTATTCCCGAAGCTTGTTTCCCCTTCCCAGCTTTAATTGTTTGTTCTAGTTATTTTCCCGCCGTATGTATATATATATATAAATAACTGCACAGGTTTATCTGGAGTCTGGTCCTAGCCTCGTCACTACCTCGCCGGCGTTAGGCCAGGCACTTACCAGCACATGGGGTCGGTTGTGCTGATACTACACTCTGCACTCTGTGCAGATACCGGAGCAGCACTTGATCAGCAGCAGTAGGGGAGCCAGCCTTCAGTCCTTCGAGACTCCGAGGTAGCCCTGCAGGTGTCCGCAGGCCCGGCATCTCCTCTATCTTATATTATGTTCTGTTATCACTTGTATCCGAGACAGACGGTGTTTCTTTCTTTCAGACTTTTATATGTAGTAATCATAGTTAGTCCGTGAATGTTGTGACACCGGTTTCTGGGTAGAGACATATGTTGGCTTTTCGTATCATTCTTGGGTATTATGTTTATTTAAGTCTTCCGCTTAATTTTCGTCTTCCGCAATTATTTTACTGCTTATCACCTGTTGTTACAAGTAGTTAAAAGTGTTAAAAATGAAAAGGTTAAAGATCTCTAAATTTCGTGGCTTGCCTAGCTTCTACGAGTATGCGCCATCACGACTCCCGAGGGTGGGAAATCCGGGTCGTGACAAGTTGGTATCAGAGCTCTAGGTTACATAGGTCTCACAATTCACGGACCAGCTTAGTAGAGTCTGAGGGATCGGTACAGAGACGTCTGTATTTATCCCCCAGAGGCTACCGAGTTAGGAAAAAACTTCACATTTGTTCTTTCTTGTCGTGCGGTTTGGTTTCTCAATACTAATCGAATTTCTACTCTGTTCTTTCGCAGATGGCGAGAACACGCGCTTCCTCATCTACCGATCAGCAGCCCGAGCCCCCAGCAGCAGCTCCCACGAGGGGCAGAGGGCGAGGGCGAGGCCGTGCTAGAGGCCGAGGTAGGGGCAGAGCTCAGCCCAGGGCAGCAGCACTCGTAGCGGAGCCTCAGGTTGATTTTGATGACGAGGTTCCAGCCCCAACAGTTCCGGTGGGCCCAGCTCAGGTCCCAGAGGGGTTTATTGCTACCCCAGTTCTTCAGGATGCTCTGGTCCGTCTAGTGGGCCTTATGGAGAGTGTCACCAGGGCAGGCTTACTTCCTATAGCACCAGCCGTCTCTCAAGCTAGAGGAGGAGCCCAGACTCCTGCTACTCGCACTCTGGAGCAGGTAGCTCCCCAGTTTTAGACTCCAGTGGCTCAGCCAGTTGGAGCAGTTCAGCCGGGTGTGGTAGCTCAGACCGGCGATGGTGCAGCTATGTCTGCCGATGCTTTGTGGAGATTGGACAGGTTCACCAAGCTCTTCACTACTACTTTCAGCGGTGCATCTACTGAGGATCCCCAGGATTATTTAGACAGTTGTCATGAGGTTCTTCGGAACATGGGTATTGTTGAGACCAATGGGGTTGATTTTGCTACATTTCGCTTATCTGGATCTGCAAGACTTGGTGGAGGGATTTCTGCTTGGTTAGACCACCCGGATCGCCATCTTTGACTTGGGAGCAGTTCACGCAGCTATTTCTGGAGAAGTTTCTCCCTATCACACAGCGAGAGGCCTATCGGAGGCAGTTCGAGCGCGCCTCCAGCAGGGATCCATGACTGTCAACCAGTACGAGACCAGATTTATTGATTTAGCTCGCCATGCTCTTATTATACTTCCCACTGAGAGGGAGAGAGTGAGACTGTTCATTGATGGACTCATTCAGCCGATTCGTCTTCAGATGGCCAGAGAGGCTGGGAGTGAGATATCCTTCCAGGAGGCGGCCAATGTGGCCCGGAGGGTTGAGATGGTATTATCACAGGGGAGTGGTCACAGGGCAGATAAGAGACCCCGTTAGTCAGGCAGATTCAGTGGTGCCTCGTCTGGAGGTAGAGATTCGTATGATAGAGGCCATCCTCCTAAGCCTTTTCAGTCAGCACTCCAGGTTTCTCATGGTACTTCAGGTGGCCGTGGTCCTCAGATGCAGTATTCTGATCAGCAGTCCTACAGTGCACCACCAGCTCCCATCAGTGCACCACCGCTTCAGAGTTTCCAGGGTCGCCAGCCCCAGCAGCCGAGGGCTTGTTTCACTTGTGGCGACATGAGGCACATTGCTAGGTATTGCCCTCGAGCACCGACTAGCTCTCAGCATCAGTGTTCCCGTGCCATGGTTCAGGCACCAGCAGTCCCACAGTCCGCTCAGCCAGCTAGGGGTGGGGGTAGAGGTGCTAGAGGTAGAGGTAGAGGTGCTAGAGGTGGAGCTCAGACCGCTAGAGGTGGAGGCGAGCCAGCTGCAGGTCGTCCTAGAGATGTAGTTCAGGGTGGTGGGGCCCAGCCCCGATGTTATGCTCTTCCAGCCAGGCCCGAGGCTGAGGCTTCAGATGCAGTTATTACAGGTACGGTTCTGGTTTGTGATAGAGATGCTTCAGTGTTATTTGATCCAGGGTCTACATACTCGTATGTGTCATCTTATTTTGCACCGTATCTGGTCATGCCTAGTGATTCATTGAGTGTTCCTGTTTATGTGTCTACATCGCTGGGTGATTCTATTGTGGTAGATCGATTGTGGTGATTGGGGGTCTTGAGACTCGTGTAGATTTGTTGCTTCTGGACATGGTTGATTTCGATGTTATATTGGGGATGTACTGGTTATCACCTTACCACGCTATCTTGGACTGTCATGCCAAGACTGTGACCTTAGATTTACCGGGTTTGCTCCGCTTAGAGTGGAGAGGGACTCCTGGTCATTCTACCCGCAGTGTTATCTCGTATGTGAAGGCTCGGCGTATGGTCGAGAAGGGGTGTTTGGCCTATTTAGCATATGTTCGTGATTCTAGTGCTGAGGTTCCCTCTATTGATTCTGTGCCCGTTGTTCGGGAGTTTCCTGAGGTATTTCCTTCAGACCTGCCGGGTATGCCACCCGACAGGGATATTGACTTTTGCATTGATCTGATTCCAGGCACTCAGCCCATTTCTATTCTGCCGTATCGCATGGCCCTGCCTGAGTTGAAAGAGTTAAAGGAGCAATTGCAAGACTTGCTTGAGAAGGGTTTCATTAGACCCAGTGTTTCGCCTTGGGGTGCGCCGGTGTTATTTGTTAAGAAGAAGGATGGGTCAATGAGAATGTATATTGATTACCGGCAATTGAACAAGGTTACAATCAAGAATAAGTATCCGCTACCGAGGATTGATGATTTGTTCGATCAGCTTCAGGGTGCCAAAGTATTTTCAAAGATTGACTTGAGATCTGTCTACCATCAGTTGAGGATTAGGGCATCCGATGTCCCTAAGACAGCTTTCCGCACTCGGTACGGGCATTATGAGTTCTTGGTTATGTCATTCGGGTTGACAAATGCCCCAGCAGCTTTTATGGATTTGATGAACCGAGTGTTCAGGCCTTATTTGGATTCGTTCGTGATAGTCTTCATTGATGATATATTGATATATTCCCGCAGCCAGGAGGAGCACGAGCAGCACCTTAGAGTGGTTTTTCAGACTCTGAGGGATAGTCATTTGTATGCTAAGTTCTCGAAGTGTGAGTTCTGGTTGAGTTCAGTTGCATTCCTGGGTCATGTTTTGTCAGCAGAGGGTATTCAGGTTGATCCGAAGAAGATTGAGGCAGTCAAGNTATTTGATGGTTGATCACCTGTTAAGTTAATTGGTTAAAATGGGCTAAAATAAAAAGAACTTGAATTTTTTTTTCCGCATTTCGTGGCTTGCCTAGCTTCTACGAGTAGGCGCCATCAGGACTCTCGAGGGTGGGAAATTCGGGTCGTGACAAGTTGGTATCAGAGCTCTAGGTTACATAGGTCTCACAATTCACGGACAAGCTTAGTAGAGTCTGAGGGATCGGTACGGAGACGTCTGTATTTATCTCCAGAGGCTACCGAGTTAGGAAAAACTTTGCATTTGTTCTTTCTTGTCGTGCGGTTTGGTTTCTCAATACTAATCGAATTTCTACTCTGTTCTTTCGTAGATGGCGAGAACACGCACTTCCTCATCTACCGATCAGCAGCCCGAGCCCCCAGCAGCAGCTCCCACGAGGGGCAGAGGGCGAGGCTGAGGCCGTGCTAGAGGCCGAGGCAGGGGCAGAGCTCAGCCCCGAGCAACAGCACCAGCACCGGAGCCTCAGGTTGACTTTGATGATGAGGTTCCGGCTCCAGCAGTTTCGGTGGGCCCAGCTCAGGTCCCAGAGGGGTTTATTGCTACCCCAGTTCTTCAGGATGCTCTGGTCCGTCTAGTGGGCCTCATGGAGAGTGTCACCAGGACAGGTTTACTTCCTGTAGCACCAGCCGTCTCTCAGGTTGGAGGAGGAGCCCAGACTCCTGCTACTCACACTCCGGAGCAGGTAGCTCCCCAGTTTCAGACTCCAGCGGCTCAGCCAGTTGGGGCAGTTCAGCCAGTTGCGGTAGCTCAGACCGGCAATGGTGCAGCCATGTCTGTTGATGCCGTGTGGAGATTGGATAAGTTCACCAAGCTCTTCACTACTACTTTCGGTGGTGCATCTACTGAGGATCCACAGGATTATTTAGATAGCTGTCACGAGGTTCTTCGGGAACATGGGTATTGTTGAGACCAATGGGTTGATGTTGCTACATTTCGCTTATCTGGATCCGCCAAGACTCGGTGGAGGGATTTCTGTTTGGCTAGACCAGCCGGATCGCCATCTTTGACCTGGGAGCAGTTCACACAGCTATTTCTGGAGAAGTTTCTCCCTATTACACAGCGAGAGGACTATCGGAGGCAGTTCGAGCACCTTCAGCAGGGATCTATGACTGTCACCCATTACGAGACCAGATCATAGATTTGGCTCGCCATGCCCTTATTCTACTTCCCACTGAGAGGTAGAGAGTGAGACGGTTTATTGATGGACTCATTCAGCCGATTCGTCTCCAGATGGCTAGAGAGACTGGGAGTGAGATATCCTTCCAGGAGGCGGCCAATGTGGCCCGGAGAGTTGAGATGGTACTATCACAGGGGGATGGTCATGGGGCAGACAAGAGACCCCGTCATTCCGGCAGATTCAGTGGTACCTCGTCTGGAGGTAGAGATTCATATGGTAGGGGCCATCCTCCTAGGCCTTTTCAGTCGGCACTTCAGGTTTCTCACGGTGCTTCCAGTGGCCGTGGTCCTCAGATGTAGTATTTTGATCAGCAGTCCTTTAGTGTACCACCAGCTCCTATCAGTGCACCACCGCTTCAGAGTTTCCAAGGTCGCCAGCCCCAGCAGCCGAGGGCTTGTTTCACTTGTGGCGACACGAGGCACATTGCTAGGTATTGCCCTCGAGCACCGAGTAGCTCTCAGCATCAGGGTTCCCGTGCCATGGTTCAGGCACCAGCAGTTCCACAGCCCACTCAGCCAGCTAGGGGTGGGGGTAGAGGTGCTAGAGGTGGAGGTAGAGGTGCTAGAGGTGGAGCTCAGGCCGCTAGAGGTGGAGGCCAGCCAGCTGCAGGCCGTCCTAGAGATGTAGTTCAGGGTGGTGGGGCCCAACCCCGATGTTATGCTCTTCCAGCCAGGCCCAAAGCTGAGGCTTCAGATGCAGTTATTACAGGTACGGTTCTGGTTTGTGATAGAGATGCTTTAGTGTTATTTGATCCAGGGTCTACATACTCGTATGTGTCATCTTATTTTGCACCATATCTGGTCATGCCTAGTGATTCATTGAGTGTTCCAATTTATGTGTCTACACCGGTGGGTGATTCTATCGTGGTAGATCGAGTCCATCGTTCTTGTATTGTGGTGATTGGGGGTCTTGAGACTCGTGTAGATTTGTTGCTTCTAGACATGGTTGACTTTGATGTTATATTGGGGAATACTGGTTATCACCTTACCATGCTATCTTGGACTGTCATGCCAAGACTGTGACCTTAGCTTTACCGGGTATGCCCCGTTTAGAGTGGAGAGGGAATCCTGGTCATTCTACCAGTAGTGTTATCTCGTATGTGAAGGCTCGACGTATGGTTGAGAAGGGGTGCTTGGCCTATTTGGCATATGTTCGTGATTCTAGTGCTGAGGTTCCCTCTATTGATTCTGTGCCCATTGTTCGTGAGTTTCCTGAGGTGTTCCCTTCAGACCTGCCGGGTATGCCACCCAACAGGGATATTGACTTTTGCATTGATTTGGCTCCGGGTACTCAACCCATTTCTATTCCGCTGTATCGCATGGCCCCGCCTGAGTTGAAAGAGTTAAAGGAGCAGTTGCAAGACTTGCTTGAGAAGGGTTTCATTAGACCCAGTGTTTCGCCTTGGGGTGCGCCGGTGTTGTTTGTTAAAAAGAAGGATGGGTCAATGAGAATGTGTATTGATTACCGACAATTGAACAAGGTTACAATTAAGAATAAGTATCAGCTGCCGAGGATTGATGATTTGTTCGATCAGCTTCAGGGTGCCAAGGTATTTTCAAAGATTGACTTGAGATCTGGCTACCATCAATTGAGGATTAGGGCATCCGATGTCCCTAAGACAGCTTTCCGCACTCGGTACGGGCATTATGAGTTCTTGGTTATGTCATTCGGGTTGACAAATGCCCCAGCAGCTTTTATGGATTTGATGAACCGAGTGTTCAGGCCTTATTGGATTCGTTCGTGATAGTCTTCATTGATGATATATTGATATATTCTCGCAGCCAGGAGGAGCACGAGTAGCACCTTAGAGTGGTTTTTCAAACTCTGAGAGATAGTCAGTTATATGCAAAGTTCTCGAAGTGTGAGTTCTGGTTGAGTTCAGTTGCATTCCTGGGTCATGTTGTGTCAACAGAGGGTATTCAGGTTGATCCGAAGAAGATTGAGGCAGTCAAGAACTGGCCTAGACCAGCATCAGCTACAGAGATTCGGAGTTTCTTGGGATTGGCAGGCTACTATCGTCGGTACGTGGAGGAGTTTTCATCTATTGCAGCCCCGATGACCAGGTTGACCCAGAAGGGTGCCCAATTCAGGTGGTCGGATGAGTGTGAGGCGAGCTTTCAGAAGCTCAAGACAGCTCTGACTACAGCACCAGTGTTGGTTTTGCCCACAGGTTCAGGGCCTTATACAGTTTATTGTGATGCTTCTCGCATTGGACTTGGTGCAGTGTTGATGCAGGATGGCAAGATCATTGCCTATGCTTTGCGGCAGTTGAAGATTCATGAGAAGAATTATCTGGTTCATGATTTGGAGTTGGCAGCCATAGTTCACGCATTGAAGATTTGGAGGCATTATCTGTATGGCGTGGCATGTGAGGTGTTCACGGATCACAAGAGTCTTTAGTATTTGTTCAAGCAAAAGGAGTTGAATTTGAGACAAAGGAGGTGGTTGGAGTTGTTGAAAGATTATGATATCACCATTTTATATCATCCGGGAAAGGCCAATGTGGTGGCTGATGCTTTGAGTAGGAAGTCAGCCAGCATGGGCTGTCTTTCTTACATTCCGGTCGGTGAGAGACCACTTTCTTTGGATGTTCAGGCTTTAGCCAATCAGTCCGTGAGACAAGATGTTTCTGAGCCCAGTCGCGTGTTAGCTTGCACGGTCGCTCGTTCTTCATTATTGGAGCGTATCCGTGATCGGCAGTATGATGATCCCCATTTGTGTGTCCTTAGAGACACGGTGCAGCGCGGAGGTGCCAAGCAGGTTACTATAGGTGATGATGGAGTTTTGAGATTGCAGGGTCGAGTTTGTGTGCCTAATGTGGATGGGCTCCGAGAGTTGATTTTAGAGGAGGCCCATAGCTCCCGGTACTCTATTCATGCGGGCGCCGCAAAGATGTATCAGGATTTGCGGCAGCATTATTGGTGGCGGAGAATGAAGAAGGATATCGTAGCATATGTGGCTCGTTGTTTGAATTGTCAGCAGGTTAAGTATGAGCATCAGAGGCCTGGTGGTTTATTTCAAAGGATTGATCTTCCCGAGTGGAAGTGGGAGCGGATCACTATGGATTTTGTTGTTGGACTCCCGCAGACTCGGAAGAAGTTCGACACAGTACGGGTCATTGTTGATAGGCTGACCAAGTCAGCATATTTCATTCCTGTGGCAGTCTCCTATTCTTCTGAGAGGTTAACTGAGATATATATTCGGGAGATCGTTCGCCTTCATGGTGTGCCCGTGTCTATCATTTCGGACCGAGGTACGCAGTTTACCTCGCGCTTCTGGAGAGCAGTTCAGCGAGAGTTGGGCACACAGGTTGAGTTGAGCACAGCGTTTCATCCCCAGACGGACGGGCAGTCCGAGCGGACTATTCAGATTTTAGAGGATATGCTCTGAGCTTGTGCTATTGACTTTGGAGGTTCATGGAGTCAGTTTTTGCCTTCAGAGGAGTTCGCATACAACAACAGCTACCAGTCGAGTATCCAGATGGCTCCTTATGAGGCCTTATATGGTAGGCGTGTGTCGGTCTCCGGTTGGATGGTTTGAGCCGGGGGAGGCTCAGTTGTTGGGTACGGATCTGGTTCAGGATGCCTTGGACAAGGTCAGGATCATTCAGGATAGGCTTCGTTCAGCTCAGTCCAGGCAAAAGAGCTATGCCGACCGCAAGGTTCGAGATTTGGCTTTCATGGTCGGTGAGCGGGTATTGCTTCGAGTGTCGCCTATGAAGGGCGTGATGAGATTTGGGAAGAAGGGCAAGCTTAGCCCTAGGTACATTGGTCCATTTGAGATTCTTGATCGAGTGGGAAAGGTGACTTATAGTGTCACGACCCAAAATCCACTAAGGGTCGTGGTAGCGTCGGACACTGCTGTCAGGCAAGCCAACCAAATTACTTGATGAAGTTCTCATTTTAAATTTCTTGGAAATAGGATTTTCCTTCAATTTTATAAATGAAAAGATAACCGCTTCAATTCAAACTAGATGATAAGCAATTAATACAAAATATTTTAAAAACCATCCCAGAACCCGGTGTCACAAGTGCATGAGCATCTACTGAGACGGAAAATAAAATACAACATCCGTCCGGAATATAGTGGACAGGAAGTAAACACAATATACTGGAAGGGACTATACTAGCTGCGGGCCGCCTCGTATACTGCACTCACCTAGTCCCAGAATCATCTGTGCTGCTACGCCCAATAGACCACTAGAGTTACATATACCTGTACAACAAAAATGCACAGAAGTGTAGTATGAGTACATAAACAACGTGTACTCAGTAAGTATCCCGCCTAATCTCGAAGAAGTAGAGACGAGATGGTTGACTTCGACACTTACTAAGGGTCCAATAATAATGTGATTTCAATAAAATATTAAATTGAGGATTTCTATAAACATGATTTTTAATCCAATAGAAGGAAACAAGTGAACAATTATTTTCTTTTATAGGAAATTTCCAAAATTTCTTTTCATTATTTATCCAAATGTTCTCAAGCCATAAAGAGGCAATATCAACTTTAATAAGTTCAAGGCAGCAATACAAGCATGCGCAAATCATGCCGAGGCGTACGGCCCGCTCCAACAGAAAATAAATTGTGCACTGCTGAGGGTCGAACGACGCAAACCATAGATGCATCTATTACCCCGCTCGCGAACTATCCATGCGACGCGGTTAACATAAAATAAACAATCACCCTGCTCGCGAACCATACAAGTGACGCAGGTACACATAGAAATACATGCTCAGATAGCCAATTAAGAATTTATCGGGGAATATTTATTCAAATAAAAGCCACTTTCTCTTTTAACAATTTAAGAAAAGAAGTTTAATCCTTTTTGAAATTTATTTATTAATTCTATGTGGCTTAGGCAATTCGAGCTGTTAATAAGTTTACAATTAATCCAAGTATAGCATGCTTTTGGGTCCTAGACTACCCGGACAATAGCATAATAGTAGCTACGCATGGACTCTCGTCACCTCGTGCGTACCTAGCCCCTACAAATAGGAGCCCATAACCAATTAACTCACCTATGGGGACAATTCCCTCTTACAAGGTTAGAAAGGAGACTCACCTCGCTCCGAAGATCCATAACCGGCATTCCACGCCCTTCCGAAGACTCGAATCGATGCACAACGCTCCAAAACTAGTCAATAATTATGTAAACCCATTAATATATGCTAAGGTACTCATTATAATCCAATCTATAACAATTCCTAACCCTGATCGAAACGTTGACAAAAACGCCCTCGGGCCCACGTGCCCGGAATCCGAAATTTTTCGAAGATAAAGTTTACCCATAGCCTCACGAACTCAAATATATGATTTTCTCTAAATTCCATACCCAAAATCGTGGTCAAAATCCAAGAATATTAGTTTTCTAGGTTTTCCCTCAAACCCCAAGTTTTCTACAATTTTCCATGTCTAAATCCATATATAAACCTTGTATATACTCAAAACTAGTAGAGATCACTTACCTCATGCTTGGTGATGAAAATGGCACTCCAAAGTTACTCCAAAATCGGCTCCCATGGAAGAAATAAAGTGAAAATGAGCCAAACTTCGATTTTTAAAAGAACCCCACTGCCTCCAGCAGTTTCCGCATCTGCGGAAAAATGACCGCATCTGCGATCCCGCATCTGCGGAAAAATGACTGCATCTACGGTTATGACAGCAACCAACACTTTTTCCCGACACGGAAATGAGCATAACTCCCTCATATGATGTCCAAATTCGATAATTCTTTTTGCTATGGCTCCATAATTACGATACGAATCTAATGGTTCAATAAAAACTTAATTTGGAGCTCATTTGCTTAATAAAGTACCCCTTTATGTCCAAAGAAACGGCGTTGAAATATCAAATAAGAGCGCGATACAACCCGAAACACACCCGAGACCCCCAGGACCCCATCCAATCACACCAACCCACTCCATAACATAACACGGACCTGCTCGAGGACTCAAATCATACCAAACAACGCTAAAATCATGAATCAACCTCCAATCCAAGCTTTATGAACTTTAGAATTTCAAACTTCTACTTTCGAAGTTTAAACCTATCAAATCACGTCCGATTGACCCCAAATTTTGCACACAAGTCACATTTGACATTACGGACCTATCCAACTTCCGGAATCGAATTCTGACCCCGATATCAAAAAGTCCACTTCCGGTCAAACTTCTCAAAAACCTTCAATTTTCTATCTTTAGCCAAATGACTCCAAAATGACCTACGGACCTCCGAATTCACTTCCGATCGCGCTCCCAACTCTAGAATCACCATACGAAACTATTCACAGACTCGGAATCCCAAACGGACATCGATAACACTGAAATGCACTTCAAGCCAAACTTATGAAATTTCTTCCAAATTGCTAACTTCCACAATAGGCGCCAACACGCTCCCGGGTTATCCAAAACCCGAACCGGGCATACGCCCAAGTCCAAAATCATCATACGAACCTGCTGGAACCTTCAGATCTTGATTCCGAGGTCGTTTACTCAAAAATCCGATCTTAGTTAATTCTTTCAACTTTAAGCTTCCGAAGTGAGGATTCCCTTTCCAAATCAACTCTGAACTTCCCGAAATTCAATTCTGACCACGCGTACAAGTCATAATACCTGAAATGAATCTGCTCATGGCCTCAGGCTGCTGAACGACACGCTAGAGCTCAAAACGATCGGTCGGGTCGTTACATTCTCTCCCACTTAAACATACGTTCGTCCTCGAACGTGCTGAGAACTACGCTGAAGTAGTCTGAAATCACTGTTTAACACCTCCTGCACCTTCCCATGCTACCACAACTCAGTTGAGCACATTAGCTCGATCAATTCTGAAGATATTTATTTTTATTCAAGCAAATAAGCCTTAGAGCCCAATTCCAACATCCGGAATTCTCTGCCAGGCTTGTTCCAACATATGCTCACCATATCAACATCTACATGCAGCACCAAAACACGATTGCATACCTTAGCTGAATTTACCCCTCGCACCATTTTTTTCATAGGACCACAATAACATTCTCTGATCAATTTAGTCAAAGCTCCATGACTCTGATGCTTACAACGCACCTCATGATATGCATAGCTCTTACTCTAACTCTTACAATACCGCCACGATGGAAGATAGGCGTAGAATTTCATAACCAATTGCTGAATCAACAAATCATTGGGTCTATACTCCTGACAAGAACCCTCACCTCATTCTGACCGATATGGTCTTAGTCTTTAATATATACTTCATATACTCAGATTACACTNGGCACTCAGCCCATTTCTATTCCGTCGTATCGCATGGCCCCGCCTGAGTTGAAAGAGTTAAAGGAGCAATTGCAAGACTTGCTTGAGAAGGGTTTCATTAGACCCAGTGTTTCGCCTTGGGGTGCGCCGGTGTTGTTTGTTAAGAAGAAGGATGGGTCAATGAGAATGTGTATTGATTACCGGTAATTGAACAAGGTTACAATCAAGAATAAGTATCCGCTGCCGAGGATTGATGATTTGTTCGATCAGCTTCAGGGTGCCAAAGTATTTTCAAAGATTGACTTGAGATCTGGCTACCATCAATTGAGGATTAGGGCATCCGATGTCCCTAAGACAGCTTTCCGCACTCGGTACGGGCATTATGAGTTCTTGGTTATGTCATTCGGGTTGACAAATGCCCCAACAGCTTTATGGATTTGATGAATCGAGTGTTCAGGCCTTATTTGGATTCGTTCGTGATAGTCTTCATTGATGATATATTGATATATTCCCGCAGCCAAGAGGAGCACGAGCAGCACCTTAGAGTGGTTCTTCAGACTCTGAGGGATAGTCAGTTATATGTAAAGTTCTCGAAGTGTGAGTTCTGGTTGAGTTCAGTTGCATTCCTGGGTCATGTTTTGTCAGCAGAGGTTATTCAGGTTGACCCGAAGAAGATCGAGGCAGTCAAGAACTGGCCTAGACCAGCATCAGCTACAGAGATTCGGAGTTTCTTGGGATTGGCAGGCTACTATCGTCGGTTCGTGGAGGGGTTTTCATCTATTGCAGCCCCGATGACCAGGTTGACCCAGAAGGGTGCCCAGTTCAGGTGGTCGGATGAGTGTGAGGCGAGCTTTCAGAAGCTCAAGACAGCTCTGACTACGGCACCAGTGTTGGTTTTGCCCACAGGTTCAGGGCCTCATACAGTTTATTGTGATGCTTCTTGTATTGGGCTTGGTGCAGTGTTGATACAGGATGGCAAGGTAATTGCCTATGCTTTGCGGCAGTTGAAGATTCATGAGAAGAATTATCTGGTTCATGATTTGGAGTTGGCAGCCATAGTTCACGCATTGAAGATTTGGAGGCATTATCTGTATGGCGTGGCATGTGAGATGTTCACGGATCACAAGAGTCTTCAGTATTTGTTCAGGCAAAAAGAGTTGAATTTGAGACAGAGGAGATGGTTGGAGTTGTTGAAAGATTATGATATCACCATTTTATATCATCCGGGAAAGGCCAATGTGGTGGCCGATGCTTTGAGTAGGAAGTTAGCCAGCATGGGCAGTCTTGCTTACATTCCGGTCGGTGAGAGACCGCTTGCTTTGGATGTTCAGGCTTTAGCCAATCAGTTCGTGAGATTGGATATTTCAGAGCCCAGTCGTGTGTTAGCTTGCACGGTCGCTCGTTCTTCATTATTAGAGCATATCCGTGATTGGCAGTATGATGATACCCATTTGTGTGTCCCTAGAGACATGGTGCAGCGCGGAGGTGCCAGGCAGGTTACCTTAGATGATGATGAGGTTTTGAGATTGCAGGGTCGAGTTTGTGTGCCTAATGTGGATGGGCTCCGAGAGTTGATTTTAGAGGAGGCCCATAACTCCCGGTACTCTATTCATCCGGGCGCCGCAAAGATGTATCAGCATTTGCGGCAACATTATTGGTGGCGGAGAATGAAGAAGGATATCGTAGCATATGTGGCTCATTGTTTGAATTGTCAGCAGTTAAGTATGAGCATCAGAGGCCTGGTGGTTTATTTTAGAGGATTGAGCTTTCCTAGTGGAAGTGGGAGTGGATCACCATGGACTTCGTCACTGGACTCCTGCAGACTCGGAAGAAGTTCGACGCAGTATAGGTCATTGTTGATAGGCTGACCAAGTCAGCACATTTCATTCCTGTGGCAGTCTCCTATTCTTCTGAGAGGTTAGCTGAGATCTATATTCGGGAGATTGTTCGCCTTCATGGTGTGCCCGTGTCTATCATTTCGGACCGAGGTACGCAGTTTACCTCGCGCTTCTGGAGAGCAGTTCAACGAGAGTTGGGCATGCGGGTTGAGTTGAGCACAACATTTCATCCCCAGAAGGATGGACAGTCCGAGCGGACTATTCAGATATTGGAGGATATGCTCCGAGCTTGTGTCATTGACTTTGGAGGCTCGTGGGATCGGTTTTTGCCTTTAGCGGAGTTTGCCTACAACAACACCTACCAGTCGAGTATCCAGATGGCTCCTTATAAGGCTTTATATGGTAGGCGGTGTCGGTCTCCGGTTGGATGGTTTAAGTCAGGGGAGGCTCGGTTGTTTGGTATGGATCTGGTTCAGGATGCCTTGGACATGGTCAGGATCATTCAGGATAGGCTTCGTTCAGCTCAGTCCAGGCAAAAGAGCTATGCCGACCACAAGGTTCGAGATTTGGCTTTCATGGTCGGTGAGCGGGTATTGCTTCGAGTGTCGCCTATGAAGGGTGTGATGAGATTCGGGAAGAAGGGCAAGCTTAGCCCTAGGTACATTGGTCCGTTTGAGATTCTTGATCGAGTGGGAGAGGTGGCTTATAGACTTGCATTGCCCACCGAGCTTATCAGCCGTACATCCAGTGTTTCATGTGTCCATGCTTCGGAGGTATCACGGCGATCCATCCCACGTGTTAGATTTCAGCACTGTCCGGTTGGACAAGGACTTGTCTTATGAGGAGGAGCCGGTGGCTATTCTAGACCGGCAGGTTCGTCAGTTGAGGTCGAAGAGTTTTCCTTCTGTTCGTGTTCAGTGGAGGGGTCAACCTCCTGAGGCATCGACCTGGGAGTCCGAGTCCGATATGCGGAGCCGTTATCCCCATCTTTTTCCCGACTCAGGTACTTCCTTCTTATGTCCGTTCGAGGACGAACGGTTGTTTTAGAGGTGGAGGATGTGATGACCCAAAAGGTCATCACTTGTTTTTAAATTTAGTTCTGTGTTTCTAAGGCCTTGAAAACCTCTTTTAGCCTCGCCTCGATTTGCGTGCGCAGTCCGGGCGCATAGCCGGAAAGCTTAAATATGAAAATCTGTGAAAAATGGTAAAATTTGGTTATAAAATGAGTTATTTTGACTTCGGTCAATATTTTGGGTAAACGGACTCGGACTCGGACCCGGACCCGGACTCGTGATTTGACGGTCCCGGAGGGTCCGTAGGAAAATATGGGACTTGGGCGTATGCCCGGAATCGAATTCCGAGGTCCCAAGCCCGAGAAATGAATTTTTGAAAGAAATTGTTTTCTGAAATTGTTTAAGAAAATTGGAAATGAAATTTAATTAGAACATATTAGTATCGGGCCCGTGTTTTGGTTCCGGCACCCGGTACGGATCTTATATATGATTTAAGATGTTTCTGTGAAATTTGATGAAAAACGGATACCATTTGACGTGATTCGGACCTAAATTGCTAAAGTTGATACTTGATGAAGTTTGAGAAAAGTTCTTTGATTTTGAGGATTAATTCGTTGTTATTGAGGTTATTTTGGCGATTTGATCGCACGGATAAGTTTGTATGATGTTGTTGAGTTGGCACGTGTGTTTGGTTAGGAGCCCCGAGGGCTCGGGTGTGTTTCAGATGTGAATTGGGAAGTTTTAGACTTAAGAAAAAGTTGCAGAAGTTCTGCTACAGGTGCTCAGGCTTGTTGTTCATCGCGATCGCGTAGTGACTCTCGCGATCGCGTAAGGTAAATGGGGACAGGGGTGGAATTGTTTATCGCGAACGCGAAGCCACAGTCGCGAACGCGGAGCACTGGGGGATTGCTCATCGTGAACGCGACTTGTGTGACGCGAACGCGTAGTGTAAAATTGGAGGTGGGTTGGGATATAGTCGTCCTTCTACGCGAACGCGTACGCTTGTCCGCGAACGCGAAGGTCAGGGGGAGTCAACCCTTCGCAAACGCGTGGTAGGACTCGCGATCGTGTAAATCCACTTACTGGCAGCTCTTCGCGATCGCGACAGTGTTCTCCCGAACGCGATGAACACTGTCGCCCAACACTTAAAACAGTAGCCATTTCGGGATTTATTCAAAATTTCATAACTTCTTCATCTTAACTCCAAATTGGCCGATTTTTGAAAGAGGATTTTACCACAAGTTCATAGGTATGTAATCTTAGACTCATTTTCTTCAATTTCCATTAACACCCATTAGATTTCTAGACTTAAATCATGTGAACAAGGGTAGAAGACTAGGGATTTGGGTAGAGTTAGGGCTTTTTGATTAATTTGATTTAGACCTCGTTTTGGGGTCGAATTCTGAAAATAATTATATATTTGGACTCGTGGGTGAATGGGTGATTTGATTTTGGTTCGAACCTCGTGTTTTGACCAAGCGGGCCCGGGGTCGATTTTTGGGTTTTTGGGAAGAGTGATTAGAAAGCTATAATTTGGCATTGGAATTGAATTGTTTAGCGTTTATTGATGTTATGAAGTCGATTATGTATAGATACGATCGATTTGGAGCCGAATTCGAAAGGAATGGCAGTGTTTGAGGCTTGAGTTGGCCGTGGAAGTTTGAGGTAAGTGTCCGGTCTAACCTTAGCTTGAGGGATTAGGAGTTGAGTCCTATTTGCTATTTGTTTCTTGTTGAGTACGATGTATAGGCATGGTGACGAGTATCTATACGTTGGTGTCTAGCATGAGCGTGAGTCTTAAATTGCAAATTGTTATATTCTTGAATGATACTACGGATGCTTTAATTTGATAGTTCTTGATCATGAGTAAGAATTGAGTTTGTTTCGTGGAAAGTACTTATGGATGGGTATTTAGTGTTAGCTTAGATGAGTAGAAATTGAACTAAGATTGGTTATAGCTGATTCTCCCTTGCCGGGATGTTTGACTTGATATTGTTGTTCCCTTGCCGGGAAGTTGTTATATTGCTTTGTTTCCCTTGCCGGGACTCCTTATGATTTTGTGTTGGCTTGTGAATGGGATCGGGTGGTACGCCCACCACAAGAGATAATGAAATGGGATAGGGTGGTACGCCTACCACGAGATATTTGATGAAAAGGGATCGGGTGGTACGCCTACCACGAGATTTGATAAAATGGGATCGGCTGGTACGCCTACCACGAGATTTGATGAAATGGGATCGGGTGGTACGCCTACCACGAGACTTGATGAAATGGGAGCGGGTGGTACGCCTACCACAAGATATGAGAAATGGGATCGGGTTGCACGCCTGCAACAAGATGTGAACCAAGAGTGAAATCTGCATTTTGTTTTCCTTATTCTTGTTAGAAGTTAAATTTTGATTTCTTGTTAATTCTCTTGAGATTCTATTTTATCTGTTATCCCCCGAGCATGTTTCCCCTTCCCAGCTTTTAAATTGTTCGTTCTAGTTTATTTTCCCGCTGTATGTATATATAACTGCACAGGTTTATCTGGAGTCTGGTCCTAGCCTCGTCACTACCTCGCCGGGGTTAGGCAGGGCATTTACCAGCACATGGGGTCGGTTGTGCTGATACTACACTCTACACAGATACCGGAGTAACACTTGATCAGCAGCAGTAGGGGAGCCAGCCTTCAGTCCATCGAGACTCTGAGGTAGCCCTGCAGGCGTCCGCAGGCCCGGCGTCTCCTCTATCTTATACTATGTTATGTTGTTACTTGTATCCGAGACAGACGATGTTTCTTTCTTTCACACTTTTATATGTAGTAATCATAGTTAGTCCGTGAATGATGTGACACCGGTTTTTGGGTAGAGACACATGTTGGCTATTCCTTTCTTTCATACGATTTTGATATTATTATTGTTTAAGTCTTCCGCTTATTCTCATATTCTGCTATTATTTGATGGTTGATCACCTGTTAAGTTAATTGGTTAAAATGGGCTAAAATAAAAAGAACTTGAATTTTTTTTCCGCATTTCGTGGCTTGCCTAACTTCTACGAGTAGGCGCCATCATGACTCTCGAGGGTGGGAAATCCGGGTCGTGACAACAACACCTGCAGATATGTTTGATACAGAAAAAATCACTAAGCAGCAGTTGGAGAAATGAAGAAAGATAGAGGAAAGCATATATAAGCAGAGATCTAGAGTACAATGGCTTAAATTAGGTAATTCCAATACAGCCTTCTTCTATGAAAGGAAGAACATCACAAAACCAAATCAAACTACTCACAATTGATAATGGCAGATTGATCAAAACACCAGAAGGCATTGAACAAGAAGTAGTGAGCTTCTACAGAGGATTACTAGGAAGGTCAACTAATAACATACCTGCTATTAATCCTAGTATAATGACGAAGGGACCAGGACTTACAAGATCTCAACAATTGCAACTTATCTCCCTTTTCACTAAAGAATATGTGGTGCAAACATTACAGGGAATAGGAGATTCTAAGGCTCCGAGAGGGGATGGTTTTAATGCATACTTTTATAAGAAGACATGGCACATAATTGGTGAGGATGTTACGCAGGCTGTGTTGAAGTTCTTTGATGAAGGTTCTATGTATAAGCCCATAAACTGTACATCAATTACCTTAATTCCCAAAGTGAAGAACCCCTCTTCTATCAAACAGTATAGACCAATATCATGTTGCACCATCATATACCAAATTATCTCAAAGATGATCACAAGTAGGCTGCAACCAGTGATGGGATCCCTATTAGACATGAGTCAAGCAGCATTTGTACCAGGTAGAGTGCTGAATGATAATATTCTACTGGGACATGAACTTGTAAAAGGCTATGGAAGGAAAGGTGTGTCACCCAGGTGTATGGTCAAGATCGATATGCAAAAAGCATATGATTCTGTAGAGTGGAGTTTTCTTGAATAGGTACTCACAGAACTGAATATCCTAGAGAAGTTTCTTTCATGGATCATGACATGTGTTACTATAGTGTCCTACTCTATAGTTATAAATGGTAAGCCAACAACTCCTTTTGATGCCAAAAGAGGAGTTAGACAAGGGGATCCACTGTCGCCTTATCTTTTTGTTCTGGCCATGGAATACTTAACCAGAATTTTAAAGACTCTCAAGGAGAAACCTGATTTTAACTACCATCCCCGGTGTGAGAAGCTGAACATAGTACAACTTAGTTTTGCAGATGATCTGTTGCTATTCTGTAGGGGTGATGTGGTGTCCATCCAACTGCGCTATGAATGTTTTGAACAGTTTTCCAGATCCTCAGGATTGATTGCAAACCAAGACAAGAGCTGTATCTACTTTGGAGGGGTCTCAAAGGAAATTCAGCAACAGATTACTCAGTGTTTAGGCTTCTCAACAGGCACACTACCTTTTAGATATTTAGGGGTTCCACTGAGTACCAAGAGGCTAATCTGCAATAACATCAGCAGTCCTAAATGGACCTTCATATTGTATCTGGCAGTACTTGGTAGACTATACACGAGAGACAGACTCATCAACTGGGGACTATTAGTCAGCCCAGAATGTTCACTATGTGAAGGAGGTGCAGAGAATCATGATCACCTTTTCTTTAGGTGCAATTATTCAGCAACAGTATGGAGAAAATTATTACACTGGCTTGGTATCAAAAGAGATGTGAATGGGTGGAATGAAGAGGTACAATGGGCTACAAAGCATGCAGCAGGTAAGCAACCATCAACAACAATATATATGATGCTTCTAACTTGCACTGTGCACTACATTTGGCAAGAAAGGAATTGGAGAACTTTTCGTGGAAAACAGAGAAAATGTGAGGAGCTGATCAAAATGATAATCCAAGAGATCCATTGTCGAGGAAGTTTGAGTCCTAGGCTAGCTAGAAGATTGCAAGAGTTAAATTTTTACCCTTAGATTGTATATAGCTAGATTTGGTATTTCGTAGTTCTGCAGGACACTAGATTTGGGGCTGCATGTCCAAATCTAAGTGGATATTGATAGGGTTTTTTTTACTATACTTGAAACTATTTTCCCTGGTAATAATAAAATTAATTACAAAAAAAAACTTATATAAGTAAAAAATATCTGATTTTGTATTTCTAAATATTCAGAGATCCTACCTAATTCAAATAAGGATAATTTTTTTTGGTTGATTTCAAAGTTCTAAAAATTAGAAAAATTATTTAATTACGATTTTATCTAGTGTGAAACTTATTTTTGAAGGGTAAAAAAGGCGAACAACATTTCGCTAAGGGCTTCGTGCTTTTAATATAGTGTTGATAGATAGATATAAATGACACTATTTTTGGTTCATTTAAAAAATAATAGATCATATACAATTGTAGTATATTTCAAAGTTCTAAAAAGGGAAAAGGGTCAAATATACCCATCCACTATGCAAAAAGGATTAGATTTACCCTCTATTATTTTTTCAGTAAAAATGTTACCCCTAACGTTAGCTAAATGGTTTAAAATTCAAATATACCTTTCTCTGTTAGGATTGTCCAAAGTGGACACCTTATCCTACGTGGCACTACCATTTTGATGAGCTGGACAGCATGTGGCATGTGCCACCTCACCAACCTCAACCCATTTTACCCCTTCCCTCTACTTCTTCCGCCACTGGCACCTCCTCCCCCTCTCCACCACCACCACTGTCACCAACAACAACACCATGGACACCATTTATTCTACTACTAATTGTATGGGTCAAAATCTGACCACACGTGGATTAGCGCTAACAGAAATGGTAAGAGGTCAACTACGTCGTGGTCGTACCCACGGGGTGTAATAACAACGAATACCTCGGCCGCTGCCGAGACCAAGCCATCAAAAAACTTGTATGGTGAATTAAATATCGTGGTATTTCAGGGAGCCGATGTGAGGGACAATCAAGGGATGAAGGCATTCTGGTTAAGGACCGATGGACAAAAAGAAATACTGATAATATATATAGGAGGTAAGAAGACAAGAAAAAGTGGGGCTTCCTCTCCGAGAGAAAGGAGAAGAACAGAAGACCAAGAAAACTCTTAGATAGCAAATACAAATCTCTGTAATCGTGATTATTGAATCAAGGCAACTAGTTGTCGTTACTGCCAACAACATTCCTCTTTTCCGTTATTATCACCATATTACGGGATGATATGTCAAGAATGTAAGCCTATCATCTATATTTGATATTTTATATGATACCGAAAAATTTATAAGTTTGATTATATCTGATTCTCTTACCTGATGTGCTTAGATCTAGAGTTAATTATCATTGGCTAAGATTATCCTCTATTTTCTTTATTAATTAGTTTAACAAAAGGCTTATCATTTTTTGGTCAAACAATTTGGTGCCGTCTATGGGGATTTCTTAGCCAAATTTTTAGTTTCCTTTAGATCTAAAACCAGCCAAGTATTACTTCCAAGCTGTGATAACCTCACCATCTCGGTGTAAACACCAACTTGAGAAAGTGATAGATAAGCTTTTGAGATAACCGAACCAATCTAGGTCAGATCTCTACATGAAATCGAAATTATGTCCAATATATAGGCATAACCCACGCCTCATCTGTAGCGATGGGTTTGGCACGTCATATGCATGTTTAAAGTAGGGTCACGGTCACTACGCACTTAGCATGACCGCAATCCTCTTTTACGTATTCACCTTATATACCGGCCTGTACTCCCACCTCTTAGGAAGGGACGATAGCCTAATGTGTGATTCTTTGAAATAACGGGCGTATCCTGCCTTATTTCCGTACCCACATGCACTATGTGATTTATGAACAAAGTATAACATGTTTCCCTTATTGTTTGCGCATATCGAACTGGATCGGATTGGGACTCGGTCTTGATATCCCAACGGGCAAGGTAAGCCCAATCCACGAGAAGCTTAGACGCGACTAACGACGAAGCCAAACATGGCTGCCAAATCTGAAACCGCCATTCGAGCACAGGGCGAAGTGAGCGACCCTACAACGCTTTTCCCTTCTCACCGACTTACCAGGCCAAGGTAACAGGCAATTTCGTTTGGGTTTAACTTATCACGCTCTCTTTTTGGTTCAGAACAGGAGAATGAGCATTCGCACAGATATGCGAACAAGGAACGAACGCAACCAAACACACCAGGAAAATGTTACATACCATACCATCTCGCAAGCAATGACCGATCAAAGCCCTCAAAGCCGCGCCGTACTACAAATAACAGAAACAACTCAGAACGAGTCGACGTTATTAAGAAACAATCTCCGAAACCAGGGACTGAGCGATGGGCCCACGAAACGCGCAGTACTCTCTAATGAAAGCAAAATTAAACGAACCGGGACTCATCCCGAGCATAGTACTCTCCAGTGAAAGCAAAATTAAACGAACCAGGACTCATCCCGACGCACAGTACTCTCCAATGAAAGCAAAATTAAATGAACCGGGACCCATCTCGATGCACGGTACTCTCCAATGAAGGCAAAGTTAAACGAACCGGGACTCACCCTGACTCACGCACAAACAATACAGCAATGAGTGATGTTCTCCAATGAAAATAACGCAACAGGCAAACCTGCTCCATCGCCAAGTAAAAGGGAAATTCGACCTCGCTCGAATTAACACCCTTGCGGCCATCAAACTCGCCAATGGGTTACAATTCGACCTCGCTCGAATTAACACCCTCGCGGCCATCGAACTCGTCAACGGGTTACAATTTGACCTCGCTCAAATTAACACCCTTGAGGCCATCGGACATCGTCAACGGGTTACAACTTGACCACGCTCGAATTAACACTTTTGCGGCCATTGGACATCGTCAATGGGTTACAATTCGACCTCGCTCGAGTTAACACCTTTGCGGCCATCGAACATCGTCAATGGGTTACAATTCGACCTCGCTCGAATTAACACCTTTGCGGCCATCGGACATTGTCGACGGGTTACAATTCGACCTAGCTCGAATTAACACCTTTGCGGCCACCGGACATCACCAACAGGTTACAATTCGACCTCACTCGAGTTAACACACTTACGGAATCAGCCATTGCCAATTGAAAGGGAAGTTCGACCTCGCTCGAACTTACGATGGGTTATGATTTTGACCTTGCTCGAATTCACACCTTTACGGCCGTCGGCCATCGCCAAGTAGGAGTGAAAATTTACTCACCCGAATCAGATCAAAGGTTGACCCCATCAAACTCATAACGGGCCATAGTTCGACCCCACACGAGCTCGCCCCCCGCCATCGGTAAACTCACCATGCGAAGCTAACTTCGCCCCAGTTGGCAAGTCTAAATTCGAATTCACTCGAATATACAAAGCAAAACTGACTTTGCCCCAATTGGCAAGTCTAAATTCGACCTCGCTCGAATATACAAGTCAAAACTGATTTCGCCCCAGTTGGCAAGTCTATATCGACCTCGCTCGAATATGCAAATCAAGGTTGATTCTGCCCAAGCTGGCAAATCAGAAGTCAACCTCGCCCGAACTTACAGATCCAAAGTGACTTCATCTGAAATCACACAATGAGATCCGACCCCGCTCGGATCAAGCGGACTAGATCCGCCCTCATTCGAATTCCCAATTAAAAGATCAGGGACTCAACACGGAAAACTCAGAAGATCTTCTTCCCAAAACGGGGGGAAGAGGGGGGGGGGTGGAGAGAAGGAGAAGGAATGCCAAAAGATACACAAACAGGCAAAGCAACTATCTTATTCAAATGTACGTGCACAATAGACGCGCCTTACAAAAGGCCAAAACAGGCCCTCAAGAAAAAGGCAAAAATATACAACAAAAGAACAAAAAAAACTAAGTACGAAGCTATAACAAAGTTTCACTCGGCGTCATCTCCACCGCCGTTCTCCCCATTATCCTCATCATTAGAAAATCCATCCTCAACCTCAACACCCTCACCAGCCCCCGGTGTCGCAGGGTCGTAACCGCAGGAAATACGAGCCTCGCGTGCCTTCGCCCGAGCATCTTCAAAGGCGGTCTCAGGAACACTCCCCGCCTCCCACAAACCCTTGTATATATCTCGTTGGGCCTCAGCATAGAACCGTAACTCATACAAGCGGCGGGGAACAACGGCAAAGGCAGATTCGACTTGAGCCAACAGTTGCGCCTTCTCGGCCTCAAGAGTTGCGACCTGGTCTCCCAGGCTCGAAGCTTCCCGATCAATCTCACCAATACGCTCTTCGAGCCGTGCCTCCCTCAGTGGCCGTCTCCCTCTCAGATTCCTATTCAGACTTGAGTACATGGATAGTGTCCTCTAGCGCCGCTGCCCTCGCCAAAGCCGACACTCGAGCATCCTCGGCTCTCTCTATCCCGGCCACTTTCCTTTCTAGCTCGGCCACCTTCTCCGTTCATTCTGCACTCAAAGCGTCGACCCTAGTAGCATTTTTCTCAAGCCCGACTCGTAAAGATAGCACCTTCGCTTGAAGGTCCTCACACTCTGCAGCAATCCCTTTGCCCACCTCAAGTTCTTCGTCCTTGGCATGAAGCAGCTCCTCAGGCTCACTACATCTGCAAATAGACCGCATCAGTTTCTCATCTCTTTTCTCCAACTCCTCCCTGATGGACTGGGTGCTAGCGCCCGGTCTAAGCTGCTCGTGCATCTCACGGCACCTATTGCGATACCGCCGATACTTCTCGGCCATTTTCAGAAAAATCTCAGCCCGCGTCTTAGCCCTACGAGCATTCTCACTCTCCAGCATATAAGTCTAAGATAAGAGAGAGAAGAGAAAGAGTCAATGTAAAGACAAAAGTCACGAAACGAAGAAATCAAAAGGGAACTCACCCTTAAGGTCATCGCGGCCACGCCGCGTGACAACCCAGAATCGCTGACCTCCTGAAGAGATCCGCTCTCAGCGGAGGAGCAGAGAAGATCAAACTGTGGCACCAAATCGACCGTGTCTTACAATAGGCTGAGGTCCGACGGAATTTTGAGTATGTGGGAAGGACCTTCCGCCCTTACCACAGTTCGGTTAAAACCCTCCTCGAACATCCTCATGTCCTCAGGGTCAATGTCGGATTCGGATTCATAATCCTCGACCATGACGCCCTTCCCCCTCTCATTGGCCGAAGAAGGGGCGCGGTTCGGCCAAGATCACGATGGCCCGCTCGGAACAACAATAGCAGCCTTGGAACTCCATCCTTTCGTCATAATAGCCTCTTGAACGCCAGCAACGGGCGTCACCTACGTATCCAGGCTGGCACCACAGCCGATCTCGGGTGCCGTCGAAGCAAGGTCACCCCTCGAGGGTGTTTCAGCTAAAGAAGCCCCTTCCAACACTACCCTTCGCCTCTTCGATGGGGCCTCTTTACTACCGACGTGGGAAGATTCGCCCGTTGAACGGACTGTGGGAACCGGAGTCTCCGGTTGAGGGGTAACCTCCAAGCATACAGCTTTAGCTGCAGGCGCGGTCCGACGAGCGGCCAGACTTTCTACGCCATCGCCTGCAGTAGCTCTTGGTGCGGGCCGGGTAGAGGGCACCGGTTGACGGAACGCGAGCGAAGGAGCCCTCGTCCTTCTCACTCCTCTCCGACCTGTCAGTAAGGAGGGATTTGAGCACATAATGAAAAGGTAAAAAAACACTATAAAGTAGAGAACAAAGCGAAACCACAACGAACCAACTCACCAGTAAGTGGCTTGCGCCCAAACTTCTCATGGAAAGACGCCCACTCACGAATACCCACTGTGTGGGGAAGAATTATGCTCACCCACTCGCGAATATCGGCAATTAGCAGGGGAGGTAGTCTCTCGGATGCAAAAACAAAAGCAAATCCTCAGCGAAGTCGTTAAAGGGAGACGACCGACGACCATCTTAAGAAAAATTGCACAAAGTAAACGGAAAGGAGAACTTACGAGTGAAATTCCACGTCTCAAAAAACCCTGCCGGGTTCGATATGACATGCTCTGTTCGGACATAGAAGTAGTTTTCCCAGAGGCGGCGGTTGGTCTTGTCATCCATCTTCACCACCAAACTCTTGGTTTCTCGATGACGCATATGAATCATCGTACCCCGAAGAAAATGGGGGGCGAAAAGGTGGAGCATGTGCCCCAGAGAAATTCGTCGGCCGGCCAGCTCTGCGTACTTGATAATCATGAGGAAAAGCTTATACGCATACAGAGAGAGTTGAGCTGGGCACACATCATAAAAACTGTAGAAATCAACCACCAAGGAAGGAACGGGAAGCGTTCACTCGATGACAAAGGGATACGCGTAAAACGCGCAGTAGCCCGAGCGGTGTAAATGCATTATATCCTTGCCCTCCAACACCATTTCAATATGATCGGGGATCCCCCATTTGGCTTTGAACGCCGTGATCGCTGCAGCATCCATTGTAGAAGTAACAAACTTCGGTTCATCTCCGGCAGGGTTGTTAAAATCGGCCCTCGCCTTCCCCGGGCGGGGAATCACCTCATCCACTATCGGAAACCCCTCATCTTCCACCACTTTCACTCCCTCTTCGAGTAGGGATACGTCATTCTCCGGAACCAGAGTACCTACAACTTTATCAGAGTAGGAAGAAGTACTAGCCATTTGTTTTCTTTGATTGAAAGAAGCGAAGATGATAAATGTAAAAGACAATGGTCACTGCAAATCCTAGCAGAAGTAGAGATATGAGAGATTAAGGAAAGAGGAGAAGACTTGTGAAATTCTCTCTTAAGCAATTGAAAAACGTAACGTTCAAATGAGGAGCCCCCTATTTATAGGGACATAAATGCCCTGAGCGGGAAAACCAAGAGCTGCCTTTTTTGAAAACGGAAAAGGCATGGGAAACCACACAATACCTAGAAAACGTGCGCCATAATGACGCATGGGGAATATTGATGACACCCTGAACTGACGTGACGGTCCAATCTTGAACTGACGTAACGGTCCGACACGATCCTCGAAGCGTCACGTCGCTACCTCACCATGAGGTTCTCGCCCCTCGCATAAAGAATTCATATTTCTCCGAACTTTTGAATCAACAGGGTCCGCCCATCGAGCTCGCCAATAGGCGACCCCAACGGGCGAAGGGACTAACTGTATGGGTCAAAATCTGACCACACGTGGATTAGCGCTAACAGAAATGGTAAGAGGTCAACTACGTCGTGGTCGTACCCACAGGGTATAATAACAACGAATATCTCGGCCGCTGCCGAGATCGAGCCATCAAAAATCCTGTATGGTGAAGTAAATATTGTGGTATTTGAGGGAGCCGACGTGAGGGACAATCAAGGGATGAAGGCATTCTGGTTAAGGACCGATGGACAAAAGGGAATACTGATAATATATATAGGCGGGAAGAAGACAAGAAAAAGTGGGGCTTCCTCTCCGAGAGAAAGGAGAAGAATAGAAGACCAAAAAAACTCTTAGATAGCAAATACAAATCTCTGTAATCGTGATTATTGAATCATGGAAACTAGATCTCGTTACTGCCAACAACATTCCATCTTTTCCGTTATTATCACCACATTACGGGATGATATGTCAAGAATGTAAGCCTGTCATCTATATTTGATATTTTATATGATACCGGAAAATTTATAAGTTTGATTATATCTGATTCTCTTACCTGATGTGCTTAGATCTAGAGTTTATTATCCTTGGTTAAGATTTATCCTCTATTTTCTTTATTAATTAGTTTAACAAAAGGCTTAACACTTTTTGGCTAAATATTAATTTCTACCGGCTTCTGAACGAAAAGCTTTATGGTCTTATGCACACTACTGATACTGACATCCCGTCCAAGATTCATTGAAAGGATTTTTATTCTTCGAATCTTGGAAAAGATTCAAAGAGTGGCTTTAATTTTGGCAAGGAAGTAACATAATATAGTATTTTTCTTTCTTTTCATTGTATCATCTTAGATCTGTTCTTTTTTCATTTTAAAATAGCTAACTTTCTATGAAATTTGAAGTATTACGGATAGTCAATTGCTTGTTTTTCAATAGATTCGACTAAGTAGTTTGTTCAAGAATATCCAAAAAAAATTCACAGACATTTTCTTACACTCGGCCTCCAATTTCTTACAGTTTTCCGTATCATTTCTTTCTCCAAAAATTTCCTAAGAAAGAAATTTCGACGAAAAAAATGTACACTAATGCGTTCTCACAAAGATCCCTATGCTGAAACGTCCACATGAATTTGTCTATAAAATGATAGTAGTGGATGGGGAAGAGGTGCCAGTGGTGGAAGAAGAAGTGGAGGAAAGGGGTAAAATTGGTTGGGTTTAGTGAAGTGGCATGTCACATGGTGTCTACTTCATTAAAATTGCAGTGCCACGTGGGACAATCCTAGTGGAGGAAGAGTAATAAAATCATTTAGCTAACGTCGGGGATAATTTTGTACCGTAAATATAACGGAGGACAAATCTGATCCTTTTCGCATAATAGAAAGGTATATTTGACCATTTTCCCTTCTAAAAATAAACATGATACATAAACTAAAGGATCAATTTTATTTTTATTAATCTATTCTCCTTTATCTCTCTTCATTATACTAAAAATAATACATAGCAATCCATTTAAGAGAGAGAGTTACACTCTCAGTGACCTCGTCCAAGCTTCTAACTAAAATGAGTTATGATTTTTAGCCCTTACCTGGATTGGTCCATATTGTATATAACTTGAAACCTATGTCACTTCCCCTATTTCTCTTCTTTAATCAAGCATAATCTTGATTGTTAATTGATGAACCCGATTTGTTATTGTGTTTGGAGTTTAATCGTGGTTAAGATACTGATTTTGTAAGAGATTTGAGGGCTGAAATCATATTAGAAAGGTAAACCATCATTATTGGACAAGCTTGAAGAAGTGAGTTTGAATTTTGGATGATTTTTTTGTAAATATTAGGGAGTGTGTTGTTTAGACTTGTTGGAAATTCTCTAAGAACGTTGATTATATACAAATATGAAGTCATTTGACAGAAATTTGAACTAATATTTGAACAAGAATTGCAATTAAATATTGCAGAAGAAGTTCATTTCTATAGCTAACGACGTGGCATACACTTTTCCACATCTAGCTTTTATGTACTGCTTGTTTCCAAATAAGTGTGTTGCACGTGTATCCTATGTTAATAGTACAAACTTTTTACAATGCTATAGCGATCATATTAAAGCATGCGTGTGAGTTGTGACGAGCAACTCGAAATTTCAACACAAAATGATTGGATATATCTAATCCTAACTACAGTTAATTAGGTAAGTAAAATGTGTAATAAGATAAATTTTGATGTTATTAGATTTATAATCAATGATATGATATGATCG
>NC_031997.1:44679156-44689156 GCF_001879085.1 Nicotiana attenuata | reverse complement strand
AACCGGGTGACAAGAGACGGGTAGTATAACCCATATCTTTGAACCCGGATCCGCTGGAACATTTCATCGTGTATGACCCTGGCCACATCAAATGGAGCATTATTCATGAAGCACCAAATGAGGCACCCACTAAGGATATTCACTTCTGACAGGTTCTTTGAGGGTAGGAGTCGGCTATTGATAAAGTACAACCAGCATTTGGCCTCAAACTTGAGGGCTGAGGAGTGGAACTTATTCCCATATTTGTACCACTGAAGAGCGGCTTCCGGCTGACAGATAGTGTTGGTGAATGTGGACCAGGAAGTATGTTTTCCACTATATGTTTGGTATGCATCCACGTACCCCTAAGGTGGTGGAGGAAGCCTGTATAGAGTCCGGATGTTCTCCAAAGAAGCATTGACCAGTCTCTTGCGCACTGTGACCGTGTAGTCCTTATGTTCTGGGAGATTCGCATAGAATTCCCTAACAAGCATGACATTGGCAGTGATCGGCTCCTCAAAGAATATGTCCAGGTGCCTTTGCCTCAACTCTAATGGTATATTTGGGCAGGTAGTCCCCAGTGCATTGGGATCCATGGCCTGTTCCGACATAATTATTTTGGCCTCTTTTTTGTTAAACCTGTCCTGTGCCTTGGTGGACACAAACTTTTGACTATTGAAGGGCCTTGTATCAACCGACTTTCGAGGCCTTCCCCCAGTGTTGGCTGTAGCCGGGCAGCTGGAGGAGGAACCTGTTGCTTGGCGTTTGCGAGGATCCATGGTACCTGCAAATAGTCCAACATCAGTTCTATTCAATCGGGTGACCAGAACGTGGCTACTCAGACTTCACCACGGAATGGTCACAACACTTCCTCCAAAGAGGCATTTTAACAAACACATTATGGCCAATGGTTAATGTTAAGCTCCAACTATCCCTTCAACACAAGGAAAACTACCACAATAACCCAATAAGCACACCACACAACCACAATTTGAATGTTTTCAATTTTTCGGCCTAACCTAATTATTGACATATGTTTCTACCCTAAAATAAAACTACCTTGTACTATATAAAGTAAAAAGAAACAAAAGAAACTAAAAAAAAACGAAATTAAAAAAAAACTACAAACAAAATTAAAGGGAGAAACACATACCAGCAGAGGGAATGATGGCAAAAGTGCAAGGATTGAGGAAGAAAGGAAGGTGGTGTTGTGTGTGGTTGGGTATGGAGGAGGAAGAATGGATGGATGGATGAAGAAGAAGAAGAAGAAGAGGGGTTAGGGCTTGGGGGAGCGTGTGTGAGAGGAAGAGATTGGGGGAATTGAGAGGGGGGGTGGGTTATATAAAGGGGTAAAAATAATAATAAAAGAAAATAAAATAAAAAAATGCGGAACTTACCTGGACTAGCGCGGGCTGCGCGCTGGCTTAGCGCGGCCGCGCTAGTTCAATAACGCGAGGCTGTGAGAAACCCAACTAGCGCAGCCGTGCTAGTTGGTTATAGTTGAGGCAGAAAGAAACCCAACTAGCACGGGCTGCGCGCTAGTTTAGCGCGGCTGGGCTAGTTGGTTAAGGCTGAGGCAGAAAGAAACCCAACTAGCGCGGGTTGCGCGCGGCCGCGCTAGTTGGTTAAATCTGAGGCGTTAGTTTTTTTTTTTTAATACATGAGGTTACATACTACACTTAACAACACATTCGTGGGTTGCCTCCCACGCAGCGCCTGATTTAACGTTGCAGCACGACGCAAGTATTTGCTCATCACTCCTCATTCGCGTATTGGGTTTCTTTCAAATTGATCACCACAGTATCCCCTTTTTCTTCAGCTATTCCAAGGTAATGTTTCAACCTTTGCCCATTTACTGTGAACTTGTTCGTCCCATCTTCTGATTCGATCTCTACAGCTCCACTTGCGAACATTTGCACCACTCTGAAAGGTCCTGACCATCGGGACTTTAACTTACCCGAAAACAATCTCAACCTTGAATTATACAATAGTACCTTGTCACCGGGTTTGAAATTTCTGTCCACAATGTGCTTGTCATGCAGCTTCTTCATTCTTTCCATGTAGAGCCTCATGCTTTCAAAGGCTTGATATCTAAATTCTTCCAGCTCATGCAACTCTATCAGTCGATTTTGTCCAGCTGCATCGGGATCCATGTTCAATTGCTTTAGTGCCCACCAAGCTCGATGTTCTAGCTCCACAAGCAAATGACAGGCCTTCCATACCAACTTGTACGGTGACATACCTATTGCTGTTTTGAATGCAGTTCTATAGGCCCAGAGTGCATCGTCAAGCTTTTTCGCCCAATCAGTTCTTGTGGCGTTCACAGTCTTGGTTAGCACACTTTTTATCTCTCCGTTGGACACTTCAACCTGCCCACTAGTTTGCGGATGATAAGGGGTAGCCATCTTGTGGCGTACATCATACTTTGCAAGCAATTTCTCGAAGGCTCTGTTACATAAGTGAGTGCCTCCATCACTGATGATCGCTCTTGGTGTCCCAAATCGGGTGAATATGTTCTTTTTCAAAAATCCTACCACCACTCTTGCATCATTAGTGGGAAACGCTGCAGCTTCTACCCATTTCGCGTAATCCACAGCAACAAGTATGTACTTATTGCCAAATGAGCTGAAGAAGGGACCCATGAAGTCAATCCCCCAAACATCAAACACCTCTACCTCTTGAATCGGGTTCATGGGCATCTCATGGCGACGGGAAATGTTCCCGGTCCGCTGACATTCATCACAGCTGTAAGGCCCCGTGAAAAAAATTTTGTGCTCAAAACCCAGTAGCTCGTAGGGTCAGGGTCCGAATATGTGTTGGGAATGTGTAAAACTCTTCGCGGCGATCTTGCGAGCGCGGTTCGGACTCACTGTACTAATCTAAGTATTTAAAAATCTAAGAACCAAGTTTTTCCAGAAAAGTGCTATTTTGCGGTCCAGAATGCGGTCGCAAATCAAGTATGCGGACCGCATTTCTGTCGCATAACCCGTTGCCTTTTTGGGTCATGTTGTTTCTAGTGAAGGGATTCAGGTAGACCCCTAGAAGATTGCAGTAGTGAAGGATTGGCCTAGACCCACGACCCCGACGGAGATCCGTAGCTTCTTGGGTTTAGCAGGGTATTATCGGAGGTTTGTGGAGGGATTCTCTACCCTCGCCTCCCCATTGACCAAGTTGATGCAGAAGGCAGTTAAGTTCCAATGGTCCGACGCTTGTGAGAAAAGTTTTCAGGAATTGAAGTCAAGGTTGACCTCGGCACCGATATTGACCTTGACGGAAGGCACGGAAGGATTTGTGGTTTATTGTGATGCCTCCAGGGTTGGTTTGGGGTGTGTGTTGATGCAACATGGGAAGGTTATAGCGTATGCTTCGAGGCAGCTCAAGAATTACGAGAAGAATTATTCGATGCATGATTTGGAGCTTGAGACAATTGTTTTTGCTTTGAAAATATGGCGGCATTATCTTTATGGGGTCCATGTGGATGTGTTTTCAGACCACAAGAGTCTCCAGTATTTGTTCAAGCAGAAGGAATTGAATTTAAGGCAGTGACGGTGGTTAGAATTACTCAAAGATTATGATATGAATATTTTGTACCATCCAGGGAAGGCGAATGTGGTGGCCGACGCCCTCAGTCGGAAGTCTATGGGTAGTTTGGCTCATTTGGGAGCGGATCAAAGGCCCTTGGCTCGGGAGGTTTATCAATTGGCCAGTCTTGGGGTTTGCATTTCGGCCTCAGACGAGGGGGATGTTATGGGAATCGTCACTTGTAGCGGAAGTCAAGGAAAAGCAGTTTATTGATCCAGCACTGGCTCAGAGGAAGGAAGCAGTTTTGAATAACAAGACTTCGGCATTTTCACTCGGCGACGAGGATGGTGTATTACGATGCCAAGGTAGGCTATGTGTTTCGGATGTGGATAAGCTTCGGGAGAGGGTAATGGCGGAGGCTCATAATTCCAGGTATTCCGTGCACCCAGGTTCTACGAAAATGTATCATGATCTCAAGGAAATTTATTGGTGGAACGGTATGAAGAGGGGTGTGGCGGACTTTGTATCTAAGTGTCCAAATTGTCAGCAAGTAAAAGCTGAGCATCAGCGGCCCGGTGGGTTAACTCAGCTTATGGAAATACCAATGTGGAAATGGGAAATGATCAACATGGATTTCGTGGTGGGGTTACCTCGCACTCAGCGCAAATTCGACTCAATTTGGGTAATAGTGGATCGATTCACCAAATCAGCTCACTTTTTGCCAGTCAAGTCCACCGATACCGCAGAGCAATATGCTAAGTTGTATATCAAGGAAATAGTAAGGCTTCATGGCACTCCACTTTCTATTATCTCAGATCGAGGGGCCCAGTTCACAGCTAACTTTTGGAAGAAATTTCAGCAAGGTTTGGGTACTCAGGTAAATCTCAGCACAGCTTTCCATCCTCAGACTGACGGTCAAGCAGAACGGACTATTCAAACGCTTGAAGATATGTTGCGGGCTTGTGTCTTGGATTTCAAAGGTAATTGGGATGATCACTTGCCACTTATAGAATTTGCTTACAATAACAGCTTTCATGCTAGTATTCAGATGGCCCCATTTGAGGCATTGTACGGAAGGAGGTGTAGGTCTCTGATTGGATGGTTTGAAGTGGGGGAAGCAGAATTGATAGGGCCAGATCTTGTGCACCAGGCTATGGAGAAAGTTAATGTCATTCAGGAAAAGATGAAAACTGCTCAGAGTCGCCAGAAATCCTATACGGACGTTCGTCGAAGAGAACTGGAATTTGAAGTTGATGATTGGGTGTTCTTAAGGATATCTCCTATGAAGGGAGTCATGCGATTTGGGAAAAAGGGGAAGTTGAGTCCTAGGTATGTCGGGCCGTATCGGATCGCTCAACAGATAGGGCAGGTGGCTTATAGGCTGGAATTGCCTCCTGAAATGTCATTAGTGCACCCGGTGTTCTATGTGTCCATGTTGAAGAAAGTGGTTGCGGATCCATCCACCATTGTTCCAGTCGAGTCTATCGATGTTAATGAAGAGTTGTCATATGAAGAGGTTCCGGTTGCTATTCTTGATAGGCAAGTCCGTAAACTGAGAAATAAGGAAGTTGCTTCAGTTAAAGTATTATGGCGAAGTCAACAAGTTGAGGAAGCCACATGGGAAGCGGAAAAGGAAATGAAGGAAAAATATCCCCATCTATTTGAACAAGTCTAGTAGAAATCGTGCGAACTCTTATCCCTAAGCAAACTGATGTTGTGTTCGATTTTGTACAAAGACGCCCCATCTTTTCTTCCTAAATGCCTTACTATTAAAATCCCTCTAGTGGTGTAAGAATGATATGTGTTGTGATTGTTCAAGTCATGTGAACATCTTTTTGGTAAATGAAAGTTTTATAAAAAAAAACTCACGTGATAAGTAAGCAACTAATGGTAGTGTAGATTGGTAATGATTTATTTATATGCATGTAGTATGTTGAAGCGGTTAAATTATGTGGGACTCATTGAAGTGACCAAATTATGTGCAAAATGTAGCAAGTGATTGAATATGTGCAATTGTTGAGATAATGAATTGTATACCAGCTGTAGGGATAGTTGTAATTGTGCAATGGTGCTTGGAATTGTGTTTCGGGGGCTCTCTGACAGGTAGATATGTCTAAATTACAAAGGAAACTCTGGCAAAATTTTTCTAAAATATGGGAGTTGGTGAAATTGGGAGTCTGCATACCATGATTTCAAAACCAACTGATTTTTTTCAAAATCCTCATTCGAGGACGAATGATTTTAAGTGGGGGAGAATGTAAGGCCCCGTGAAAAAAAATTTTGTGCTCAAAACCTAGTAGCTCGTAGGGTCAGGGTCCGAATATGTGTTGGGAATGTGCCGCGGTTCGGACCCATTGTACTGATCTAAGTATTTAAAAATCTAAGAACCAAGTTTTTCCAGAAAAGTGCTATTTTGCAGTCCAGAATGCGGTCGCAAATCAAGTATGCGGACCGCATTTCTGCCGCATAATGAGTCAGTGATTTGGTTAAAATTAAGGCTAAAATGCGGTCCATTATGCGACCGCATAACTGATGTGCGGACCGCATTTCTATCGCAAAGTGAGTCAATGTGTCAGTCAAATTTGAGGCCAAAATGCGGTGCATTATGCGACCGCAAATTTAGTATGCGGACCGCATTTCCGCCGCAGACCCAAACAGAAGAATCAAATTTTTGGAACACTTTTTGCGGTCCATTCTGCGGACCGCATTTCGTATAACCGATCGCAAAGTGCGACCGCAGACCTGACTCGGGCTCCTAATTTTCTAAATTTTAAACCCGACCCCCTTTTTAATAAAACACCCCAACCCCTCATTTGAATGAGTTTTCTGAACAAAATAAGAGAGAGGGAAGAGAGAGATCTTGAGAGAGAGTTCATCTTCTTCAAATTTGTTCTTCAAAACTAACCAGGCCGGGAATTCCAAAGTGAGTGTCTTCACCCCCATTCTTGCAGGTAAAATCCTTAACCTATTTTTGTAAATTTTCAGGTTTAACTAGGGGGAGGGGGGAGGAGTCTCATGCATTTATTCTTGATAATAGAGGTTGAAAACATTCATGCATGTCTTTTAAAACCTAAAATCTGGTAAGAGGGATTGGGTAGGAGTAAAGAATTGTTCAGAGAAGGGTTGATAATCTAAAAGTGTTCGGGTAATGATTGTGAACTTTGATTCTAAGAAATATGTGTTACTTTGTGCACTAGATTGACGTTGCTAGGCTTTTTGGTGAAGTTGAAAGTAGAAATTAAAAGGGAATTCGGCTCCAGGTATGTATGGCTAACTTTGACCTTTGTAAAATCACCTTGTTTGGTGTACGAATATTTGCTATGTGATATCTACGTGGATTGTTGTTTGTGAAATTTCTGTGAATGGCGTGATTTGAGTGTTCGTGGTTAAGTCACCCGATATAATGGTGTAAGTAATTTGGCAATAAACCAAATGTGTGATTGTGAAAGTGTTATGTGGTAAGAGCTGAGAAACAAATGATGGAAGGAAATCGTAAATGATGCAATCAGAACAACTGTGGTAATAACATATATGGCTTGTTGTGGGAAATTATCGTTATGTCATAAAATGCACCTGAGTTGTTGAATATGATGGAAATGGTATTGATGGTTATGGAGATTCCTTGTGAATTGTTGTTGTTATTCCTTGAGCATTGTGGTTGTTGTTCTTTGTGAATTGTTGTTGTTGTTGTTGTTGTTGTTGTTGTTGTGTTGTTTGTGAAATGTGATTGTCCGGTGGGATCGGGTTGCGCTCCGCAACACAAAAATGATAAATTGTGGGTTGGGGTGATAAGGGTGGCCGAGGTAATAAGGGTGGCCGAGGTAATAAGGGTGAAAAGTGATCGAAATCACTATTGGAATGAAAATATGAGAAAGCTGTGAAATCATTGATGTGAAAAATGTTGAAGGAGAAATGGAGAGATTGTAAATTTGTTTGGCTTGATTGTTTCCTTTCATGTGTATTTGATTGTTGATTCCATTATCACTTGTTACTTGTATATGGTTTGAGTTTGCTTAGGGCAAAGTTTGTTCATACATACCAGTACAATTCAAATGTACTGACGTCCCTTTTGCCGGGGGCGCTACATTCGTGTTATGATTGTAGGTGGATCCATAGCTGGTACTCCAGTCCATCGACCGTAGCTCCCCTTCATCTTCCGTCAGCTGTATTGGTGAGCCCCTTTCCTCTCGGGGCCCTACGTGGCTCATGCCGCTTTTTATTCCGGAGTCTTATTTTGGTTTTTGTGTAAGGTATAGCCGGAGCCTTGTCCCCGGCAAGTACTGTATTATCCTGTGTATCTTTAGAGGCTCCGTAGACAGTGAATGTGGATTACGAACTTATGCAATATGTATTTTGGTATGTCGGGCAATGTAAATTGTAAACCGCGCTATGTAACCATGTTGTTATTGTATATTTCGTGAAAAGGTGTTTTAATTATAATGGCAATTTATTTGATTAATGAGTAATGAAAACACGGGGTAACACGTGGGATAGGAAAGGCACCCAGGTCCGCTTGACTGGGGCTACCCGGTCGAGCGCTAGTCATGCTCATCGATTTTGGGGCGTGACAACAACCCCTTCACCCATAGGTGTGCATCTCTAAACACTGTTGGCCAAAAGAATCCGGCCTCTAGCACTTTCGCAGCTGTCCTGACCCCTCCAAAATGTCCTCCATATGCTGATGCGTGACAAGCCTGCAAAATAGAAGATTGTTCTATCTCGGGGACACACCTCCGGATCATATTATCAACACATATTCTAAACAAATAAGGTTCGTCCCAATAATACATGCGGCAATCACGATAAAACTTTTTCTTTTGGACAGATGAAAGGTCATAGGGAACTATACCACAGGCCAGGTAATTTGCAAAGTCTGCATACCATGGCGCTTCCTCAAGATTAGTAGCGAGCAGCTGCTCGTCTGGAAAGGTTTCCAGAATCTCTTCGATCTCGACTGATTTTTCAGCTCCTACAAGTCGTGATAGATGATCAGCGACTTGATTTTTTGTGCCCTTACGGTCACGAATTTCGAGGTCAAATTCTTGCAACAGCAGCACCCAACGAATCAGGCGCAGTTTAGACTCCTTTTTCTCAATCAAGTACCTGAGAGCTGCATGGTCAATGTTCAATGTATACAATTACCTTGGAGCCAATCAGATATGATCTGAACTTGTCAAAAGCAAACACCACCTCCAACATCTCATTCTCCGTCACAGTGTAATTGAGTTGTGCACTGCTTAGCGTTCTGCTTGCGTAGTAAATCGGGTGCATCGGCTTATCCTTTCGCTGCCCCAAGACTGCTCCTATGGCATAGTCACTAGCGTCACACATGAGCTCAAATGGTTGCTCCCAGTTGGGTGCAAAAATGATGGGTGCAGTCACCAACCTCTTCTTCAGTTCCTCAAATTCCAACCCGCAATCATTAGAAAACACAAAGGGCTGATCCTTTTCAAGGAGTTTGCATAATGGGTTAGCAATTTTGGAAAAATCTTTTATGAATCGCCAGTAGAACCCGGCGTATCCAAGGAAACTTCTCACCTCCTTCACTGAAGTGGGCGGTGGTAGCTTTTCAATCACGTCAACCTTAGCATGGTCGACCTCAATTCCTTTACTGGACACTCGATGCCCCAGGACTATCCCTTCCTGTACCATAAAATGGCACTTCTCCCAGTTTAGCACTAAATTTGTCTCCACACATCTTTTAAGCACTCTTCTTAAATTGTGAAGACAGTCTTCAAATGAATCTCCCACCACGGAGAAATCATCCATAAAGACCTCCATAATATCCTCCACCATGTCTGTGAAAATGGCTAACATGCACCGTTGAAATGTCGCTGGTGCATTGCAAAGCCCAAAAGGTATTCTCGGAAAGGCAAAGATGCCATACGGACACGTGAAGGATGTTTTCTCTCTATCTTCGGGGGCTATTGATATCTGATTGTAACCCGAATATCCAGCCAAGAAACATAAGTGCGATCGCCCAGCCAGCCTGTCCAACATTTGGTCAATGAAAGGCAAGGGGAAGTGGTCCTTCCGGGTGGCTGTGTTCAATTTTTGGTAGTCCATGCAAATCCGCCATCCCGTGACTGTACGAGTTGAGATCAACTCATTGTTCTCATTATGCACAACAGTCATTCCCCCCTTTTTCGGCACACATTGGACATGGCAGACCCAATTGCTATCAGAGATGGAGAAGATGATTCCCACATATAACCATTTGATCACTTCCTTCTTTACTACCTCTTTCATGTTTGGGTTCAGCCTTCGTTTGATGTTCTCTGGAAGGTTTGTGCCCTTCTTCCAAGAGAATCTTATGCATACAGAAGGCTGGGCTGATACCCTTTATGTCTGCCATGGTCCAGCCAATGGAAGTCTTACTTTCTTGCAGTACCTGTAAGAGCTGTTCTACTTGCACATCTAGCAAACCGGATGATATAATAGCAGGCAAAGTAGAATCAGGGCCTAAGAAAACATACCTGAGGTGATCTGGTAGTGGCTT
>NC_031997.1:44642182-44679056 GCF_001879085.1 Nicotiana attenuata | reverse complement strand
ATGATGATTTATTCATTTAATTTCTATACTTATGCCAAAATATGGTTAATATATTTTTATGCATTTTTATAATTGCATTTGGTATTTTAAAGCTAAAATTGCATATAATTGCAATGTTAGCCCATTTAATGTATAATTACTTTTTATATGCGTAAAATTGGTCCCTATATTTTTTAAAATGATAAATATATATTTTAAATTATTTTGGTACATAAAATTATTTTCCAAAAATTGATTATTATTTATTATAAATTAAATAGGGAAAATTGGCTATTTAAATTTTAGCCAGATTTGGCTTTCAATTGTAGCCTAAATCGGACCCAACCCCAGCCCAATATCCTACCCAATAGCCTGACCCATACCCTATACACATCTACCCGACCCGGAATCCATTAGATCCTGGCCGTTGATCTCCCAGATCAACGGCCCGTATCACTTCTTACCTTTTTAATTCCTACAACCCCTAACCCTATCTCATTTCTGAGATTCCGCCGCCCTCAAATCCTCTCATCTCCTCTCTTCTCTCAACCTAACCCTAGCCTCTGTCAATTGTCTCCCTTCTCCGGTCTTCTCCGGCGACCACCCTTTAACCCTAAGCCTCTAATGGCTCCTCCTTTGCCATGCTCATCTTCTCTAAGGCCTTCAAGGGCCCTGGGTCACACCGACTTTCATCTAGGGTTTGTCATCTGGTCTGTTCTTGGCTATTTCAGTATGATTCCGAGTGAAATCCTGCTATACTTGTTACGATCCTTGAGGTTTTGACAGGTTCTTTCATCTGTACTTGGGTTTCTTCTGAAACCCTATTTTTGCTTACATCTCTTAGATCTATACAACTTTTGAACGATTTGAGTCTTTTCCATTGATGTTCTATACTGTTCTCGAATCTCTTTTACAAAAAATCATCGATTTCAAGCCATTTTCATCTTCTTCTAAAGCTAGGGTTTTCGGAACTTCTTCTACACTTTGCTTAAACTGATTCTTTATGTTTGAAACTTCTATCCTTGCATATCTTGACTGATTCTATGTTCTTACTGCTTTTTCAACTCGCCTATTTTAAAAGCCCTAATTTTTTTTAAGATCTTCTTTGCTTTGGTTCTGTGTGTTAGCATGACTACTCGATTCTTTTTAAGTTTCTGTGGTTACCGTGCTTCGAATAGGTTTTACTGAGTCCTTAGCCTACTTATATCACCTCTATGTGATTGTATTCATCTTGATTGTTTAAGACTTGCCTCCTTCTGTTGATATTGCTGACCTTGCCTGTTTGCTACGTCTGTTTGTTCTTCTCTATTTATATGTTGAGTATAGAATCATAACTTCCTCTTGATTGATTCTGATTTCCTTATTTTATGGTTTGATTGAAAGATTTTCTTTTAAACCCTAGATTTCTACCTCGTCTGTTTAAATTGACTGATTCCACTACCTTATTTGCTGTGGTACTTTATTCTTACTGAATCATTTCCTTAATTGGAGTTTTCTGAACATAGTCCTAATTGGCTACCCTATGCTTACTGAACTTTGATTCTTTCCTTATTAGTCATATACTGATTTTCTTGCCTTATATGCTACTGGTTCTTACCGTTTGAATTAATTCCCTTAACTTAAGGGAGTACTTACCTTGATTTACTGACTGATTGATTCTGAGTTCCTTAATTACTATGCTACTATGATTCTTACCTTATTTACTACCTGCTCTCAAACTATAAATACTCTAGTCTTTCATTAGCACAACACACGAACATGAACACTTGGGTTCAAAACTATCTCTCATACTTAAAAAATCTCTGCTCTCTCTCTTGTGCTACTTGCTACTATTCTAAGTTAGCCGGCTGCAAGCCAAGACTAACCATTTGTGCTCCCTTGTTCTTTCATTCTGCTTACTCTCCTCTTCACTGGTATGTCCTAGTTTCAATTCAAAGTTCCAACAACAACATGATTCTCTTATTGTTTCAGTTCCTATTGTTTCTGGTTTGCTTCTATTTGTGGTTCTGTTGTGAATCTTGTAGTTAAGGGTTACATTATTAGAATGATATCATGTCTTCCCCTCCCCTTGAAATCAATATGTTTCCCCTTCCGTTTGTTTCTACATGTCTACACTAGTTATCTCTTGCTTGCTATATGTTTACTACCATGGATCTCCCAAATCCCTATCCCCTTGCATGTAAGTCTGTTCTTTATGTCTGATTTTGTGACTATGTCTAGCTAGCTACTTCTGGGCATGACCACTAATTCCTAGGTCTTTGCTTAACTCTGTGTGTCTTATGTATTCCCAAGCCCCTTTACCCCTGTTTGTGACTACCAAACCTGCCTTGATGCTATGACTCCTGGCTGTGTATGAACCTATCCTAAGGTGTTTGGACTTTGTTAACTACTCCAATCTCTTTTTTTTTCAAACAATCTCTGTTGCTTTACTGAATTACTTTCAAAAAGACTTTTGTTAAATACAGTTTCTTACTAAAGTCTTTCAACTTGAGTCCATCACTTTTCACTCCACTCTTAGTCAATAAGTTCTGCCCCCTCTAGTATGTGTACTGCTTTGGGATCCTTTTGAGAACCCTCTGAACTCTGGCATACTGAGGCTGGCCTTACCACACTGCACTTGTTCAATCTTTGGTTACTAAGTCCAGGTGTAAGCACTGCCCGGGATCCTTGAGATCCTTAGGGAACTTTGATGCACCTAGACACTAGTTTGTCTATGGAACTGAGGCGTAAGAGGCCATTGTAGGCTTTGGAAAATCTGGGCCTAATTGAAGGCTCCCTATAGAATAGCTTCTTGATTTTCTATTTCTATTTATGTAATTCATTCATTGTCCTGTAATAATTTGTAAACAGATATTGGGGTATTTAGTAAAAAGGGGTGGGTAGATGCATACTTTATGGGGTAATACGGGTAGAAATCCTGCTCCTAGGACTTTACTTTTAAAGTCTGTTTGCTTTGAATAAACAATATGCTCATAGGATTTTACTCTTTAATCTGATTGCTTCGCCTAATAGAAATCACATCCATAGGATTTCACTTTTAAGTTTGCTTGCTCATCAAGTAGAAATCATGTCTATAAGGTTTTACATTCTGCCATGTTTAGAAAACCATGCTTATAGGTTCCAAACAATCATGTCTTAAAATCAGTTTAGTAATAGATGCCATGCCTATAGGACCTAATCCGAATTCAGTTATAACAAGTATTATGAATGTTTCCATGCCTACAAATCATTGAAATCAGTGTTACGCTTAGATATCATGCATATAGGTAGCTCTACTCGCAATTCTGTCTAGTCTAATAAATCGACTTGATCACGCCTAGAATTGGTTCTATTAAGTATTAAGCATTTCCTGAAACAAGTTCTTTCAAACTGCCTCAATCTCACTAGATATCATGCCTATAGGTATTAAAGGATGTTTACTTCAAAACCCCGTTTTGTTTCCGTATTAATATAGACATCAGTATTCTGCGTATAGGCAAGCCTTTAGGGCGTTTTGAAAACTGCATTCTCTGAAACTGTCCCTATCGCTCGATGTATTCTGATCCTAACAGGCTTTTAAAAAGAGTCCCTAGGCAACTACTAGGGTGTAAATTCTGTGTCTAAAAAGGGTTTGTCTGTTTCTGCATATTCACTTAGATATCCTGCTTTAGGACATTGATTAATAAAAGACCTTAACTGTGCTTGAGTCGTGCTGCTTATGTGTTTGTTTGAGGAGGGAACTTTGAGCCTCTTAATTGTTCCCATTATGTGTGAAAGTCCTAAATGCTTTTGACTGTCGCCTTAGAATTTTCGCCTTTTAAAACCTTAGGGGTATGTCTAGAACCACCTATAGGTAAAGGTCCTAACTCCCTCCAGGACCATTAAGAAGGGACGGGTAGCAGCACGCGATAGGAATTACTGACCAAGGACTCGCTTTGCATGACCAATAAGGGGATAGGAAGGGTAGACATGGGATATGATGACTACGCGCTAATGTCACGTGTAGCCTCTCATCGAGGAGTGCTTACCGGACATTGTGTGGGGTGATCCTATAGGCTAACCAACCTAGGGCCCCTCCTTCACCAAAAATCCCTTTTATTTAAACTTTTTTTTGCAACTTGTTCGAATCTTTATCTTATTACTTGAGTTATCTAACGTGCTTTACTTGCTACTTATTTGATCCAACTGTTTATTTGTAATGGACTAATTTCTGAATATAAGTTCGGTCGGGACCCACAATTGTGGACCAAGAGGGGTGCCTAACACCTTCCCCTCGAGCTTACTTCGAGCCCTTACCCCAATCTCTGGTAATGCAAACCAACCCAAGAGTTAATCGCTCTAGGTGTCCTAACGCACCGTAATCCGTTAGGTGACGACTCTTCAAATACCCAATTCCCAAAAGGAAATGAGTCATTACACCCCATGAATGTCGAAACCCGGACCTCTCCCCATCAAAAAGGGATGGAAAAAGGGGGCACGACAGTAGGGCCCTGACCTGATCTCGTCACTATTCGACCGAGTTTAGGCTTGGCACTTACTGGGTACCGTTGTGGTGTACTCATTCCCTTTCCTGCACATGTTTTCGTTGTGCAGATCCAGGTACTAGCTATCAGCCTCGAGTCTAGCTGTGTGGTTGCTGCTTCAGGAGACTTCAAGGTATATTTGTTGCGTCCGTAGATCTCGGAGTCCCCTTCTATCCCCTATGTTCATTTTCTTCTTTTCCGTATAAATGATGTATAGAACAGTTTGGACTTCTTAGAAGCTTGCGACATTGTGACATTTCATGTTTTTGGAAAAGTGATTATTGTATATGCCAAGTGGCCTCATTTCTGCTTATTAACTATATTTGTTAGCTGTTATCCTTGTGTTTTTATCTTATTTCCTCAATATTAGGCTTACCTAGTCGTAGAGACTAGGTGCCGTCATGACAGTTCACGGCGGGAGAACTTGGGTCGTGATAGAAATGGAGTTTAACAGGTTAGCAGAGCATGACCCCATATTGACCCCTATAGAAAAAGGGTCAAAAGATTTGTGGATGGTATTAATCTGTACACAACCAGAGATATGGCTTCACACATGTATAATAAGTATTTTCTATAAGTAGTGGATATAGCCAACCTAGGAGGGTTTTTATAGAATTATTAAATAGTCCCGGGAGGCTAACAAAGAGTCAAAGGCTGTAAGTGGTTATAGCGGGCAGATAGGTGGAGAACAGAATAAAAATCACACAGCTCAGAGTCAATCAATGGCTCAATCCTCTACGTACCCGACTCCCTCCAGGTAGAATCAACATACTCGAAATCAGGCGTATTAGGAGCACAATACACCTACTCAGAGACAGACAGTTTATTCTTACCCCCAATGAACTACTTGTCAGAAAATACATTATGGATTATGTCAATTTGATCAAAGGAGATGCTACCGTTTCAATGATCTGAGCCACATCATGAGAGATTGTCCCCAACTCAAGAAGGTTAGAGCTACATAAGAAGATTTTACAACTACTACTCTCATTTCACCTCCTCCATTTTGGTCTAATAACCCAGTAGTTAGTGTTTGTAGGTAAGAGAAGAGCTCAGGCAGATGGCAGACCAACTAGGCTCTATGCCGCCATAGACCAGCAGAATACATAGGCATCAAATACAACCATCACAAATAATTTAATGGTGTGTGACCATCTTTTTTACACTTTGATAGACCTAGGTTCTATTGTCTTTTACATGTCACATTTTCTTGCTATGGGATTTAGATAACGAAGCACATGACTAGAAATAGATTCAATAGACTCATCAGTGAGGTGTTAATTTTTCCAGCATGGTCAACATTCTTTGTTGGGGATGGGGTAGAGGCCGAGGAGGGGCACATGCTACAGCCAGAGCACCTGCCAGAGCAGCGACTAAGGAGCCACCAGTAGCTCCGGTTAGGGGACAGGCACTCGAGATGCCTGTTGTCATCCTTGGACTTCAGGAGACCCTAGACTCTAGCTCAGGTAGGATTGATCCTGGTTGATCCAGCTACATCTCAAGTTGGGGGAGGAGCTTAGACTCTTAAGGACCATACTCCAAAGCAGCGGGTCCATATGGATCAGGTTCTGGGCGTCATGCCAGCACATCCCGTTATTTTGGCTCTGCCTGAGGTCTGGCCAGTGTCATTTGAGGAAGAGTAGAAGAAACTTGAAAGGTTCTAGAAGTATGACCCTCTTACTTTCAGTGGTGCAGTTACTGAGGATGCACAATGTGTTCTAGATAAGCGTCTGTATTTTCCGCACCATGGGTATTGTGGAGGTGAGAGGAGTAGACTTTAATAAATTTTAGGTGTCAGCAACAATATATAGGTAGTGGCAAGCTTACGACAAGGGTAGGCCATCTGATGCATGACACACATAGTTTGAGCAGTTTTGTTAGGGGACTATGTCAGTGTTAGAGCATGCCATCGGATTTAGTGAGCTTTCCCGACATACACCTACCTTGGTTTCTATAGTCAGAGAGCGAGTCTGTAGATTTATCGAGGGGCTCAGTTATGGTCTTAGATTCAGCATGGCTCAAGAATTGGATAGGGATACTCCATTTTAGCAGGTTTTAGAGATCACTTGAAGGATGAAGGGTATGCGGGGCCAAGAGAGTGAGGCCGGGAGGCATCGAGATTCTAGTGGTGCCCGCACTCCAATTTCAGCCTGTCATGGTAGGGTTTATGTGAGTCACCCAGTTCATTTACCACTTCCAGCTACTAGCATTGCTCCCGGCTGTTCCGATGTCTCAGGTTTCCCATCACGCTCAACTACCTTCCAGTGCACCTCTTGCACGGGGTGCCTTCAGTGGTCGGTCTAGCCGACCAGGTTAGAGTTAGTTTCAGTATGAATACGTACCGAGAGTTTTTTTAGTGTGGGGATACCAAACATAAGGTGAGGGACTTCCCCGGGCTCATATGGGGTGTACCTCCGCAGGCTGCACTGGCTCCATGGATTCCACAGGGGCCACATGATTCACAGACTATGGTTGTTGCTCAAGTTGCTGCTCCACCTGCACCGCCATCTAGGGGTGGAGGTCAGGCGGTAGAGATCGCCCTAGAGGAGGAGGCCAGGCTCATTTACATGCTTTACCAGGTAGGACAGAGGTTGTTGCATCGAACGCAATCATCTCATGTATTGTTTTGGTCTGTCATAGTGATACATCGATCGTATTTTGTCTAGGTTCCATTTGTTAATACGTATCATCTCACTTTGCTCGTAATTTGATATATCTCGTGATTCTTTGGGTGATCCTGTATATGTGTCCATGCCTATGAAGGATTCTATTATTGTAGACCGTGTTTATCGGTCGTGTTTAGTCACTATTGGTGGTTATAAGAACAAAGCTGATCTATTGCTACTCAGCATGGTAGAATTTGATGTGATCTTGGGCCTAGACTTGTTGTTTCCCTATCATGCTATTCTGGACTGTCATGCAATGACTGTAATGTTGGTTATGCCAGTTTTGCTGCGATTAGACTGGAGGGGTATGTTGGATTATATTCCTAGTAGGGTTGTGTCCTTTCTAATGGAACATCAAATGGTTGAGAAGGAGTGTGAAGAATATCTAGCCTTTGTGAGGGATGTTAGTGCTGATACTCTTACCGTTGAGTCAGCTCCGGTAGTGACAGATTTCCACATGTGTTCCCGACAGACCTACAGGGCATGCCACCCAATAGGGATATCGATTTTGGTATTGACTTGGTGCCGGGAACTCAGTCCATTTCTCTTCCACCATATCGTATGGCATCAATAGAGTTGAAGGAATTAAAAGAACAACTTTAGGAGTTGCTTAATAAGGATTTCATTTGACCAAGTGTCTTGTCTTGGGGTGCTCCAATTCTATTTGTGAAAAATAAATATGACTCTATGAGGATGTATATTGATTATAGGTAGCTAAACAAAGTTACAGTTAAGAACATGTACCCACTACCACGTATTGATGATCTGCTCGACCAGCTTCAGGGTGATCGGGTATTCTCGAAGATTGATTTGAGGTCAGGGTGTCATCAATTGAAGAATCGAGATTCAGACATTCCCAAGACTACATTCAAGACTCGGCATGGTCAATATGAGTTTCTAGTGACGTCATTTGGGCTGACTAATGCCCCATCAACATTTATGTACTTAATGAACAGTGTGTTCCAGCCATATCTTGATTCTTTCGTCATCGTGTTCATTGATGACGTATTGATGTATTCTTGTAGCCAGGAGGATCATGAGCAGCACTTGAGGATCATGATCCAGACCTTAAGATAGAAGAAGTTATACGCAAAAAAAATTAAGCGTGAGTTTTGGCTTGATTTAGTGGCATTTTTGGGTCACGTTGTGTCTAGTGAGGGGATCAAGGTAGATCCGCAGAAGATTGAGGCAGTTCAGAGTTGGCCCAGACCGTCTTCAGCTACTGAGATACGGAATTTTGTTGGTTTTATCGGATATTATCGCTGCTTTGTAGAGGGTTTCTCATCCATTGTTGTATCATTGACTAGATTGACCCAAAAAGGTGCCCCTTTTAGATGGTCCAACAAGTTTTAGGCCAGCTTTCAGAAGCTCAAGACTGTATTGACTACGACCCCAGTGTTGGTGTTACCTATAGGTTCAGGGTCTTACACTATGTATTATGATGCATCGCGTATTGGGCTTGGTGCGGTGTTGATACTAGACGGTAGGGTGATTGCCTACGCATCTAGACAGTTGAAAGTTCATAATTTGAATACCCTATGCATGAATTAGAGTTGGCAGCCATTGTTCGTACATTGAAGATTTGGAGGAACTATCTGTACGGCGTTCCATGTGAGGTTATACTCAACATCAGAGTCTCCAGCACGTCTTCAAGCAGAAGGACCTTAATTTGCAGCAGCGCAGATGGCTAGAGTTGCTAAAAGACTATGATATCACCATACTATATCATCCGGGGAAGGCCAATATGGTGACCGATGCATTGAGTAGGAAGGCGGAGAGTATGGGTAGTTTAGCATATTTACCGACCGAAGAGAGGCTACTAGCCATGGATGTTTAGAGTTTGGCCAATTAGTTTGTGAGATTGGATGTTTCGGAGCCTAGCCGGGTTCTTGCTTGTATGATTTCTTGGTCTTTGTATGAGCGCGTCCGTATGACGATCCCCAATTGCCTGTCCTTAAGGATATGGTGTAGCACGGTGATGCCAAAGAGGTTTCTATTTGAGATGATAGGGTGTTGCAGATGTAGGGCCGGATATGTGTGACCAATATGGATGGGATGCGTGAGTTGATTCTTGAGGAGGCCAACAATTCGCGGTATTCCTTTCATCCGGGTGCTGCTAAGATGTATCAGGATTTGAGGCAGCACTATTGGTGGAGAAGAATGAAGAAAGATATAGTAGAGTATCTGGCTCGGTGCTTGAACCGTCAGCAGGTAAAGTACGAGCATCAAAGGTCGGGCGATTTTTTTAGAGACATGAGATTCTAGAGTGTATGTGGGAGCGTACTACCATGGATTTCGTTGTCGGGCTCCCACGAACCTTGAAGAAATTTGGTGCAGTGTGGGTTATTGTTATAGACTTACCAAGTTTGCACACTTCATTCCGATTGTGACTATCTATTCTTTGGAGCAGCTGGCTCAGATCTATATCCGTGAGATTATTCGTCTTCATAATGTGTCAGTGTCCATTATCTCCGATTGAGGCACGCAAATCACATGGCATTCCTGGAGAGCTGTGCAACGTGAGTTAGGCACATAGGTCGAGTTGAGCACAACATTTCACCTCAGATGGACGGGCAGTCCGAGCGTACCATTCAGATCTTGGAGGATATGCTACGTGTCTGTGTTATGAATTACGAGGGTTCGTGGGATCAATTCTTACTGCTTGTAGAGTTCGCCTACAACAACGACTGCTAATCGAGTATTTAGATGACTCCTTATGAGGCCTTATATGGTAGGTGGTGTCGTTCTCCAGTTGGTTGGTTTGAGTCTGGAGAGGCTAGGTTGTTGGGTACTGATTTGCTTTGGGATGTCTTGGAGAAAGTAAAGTTGATTCAGTATCGGCTCCATACAACACATTCTAGGTAGAAGAGTTATGTTAATTGAAAGGTTCGTGATGTAGCATTTATGGTGGGAGAAAAAGTTTTGCTCATAGTTTCACCCATGAAGGGTGTGATAAGGTTCGGAAAGAAGGGTAAGTTGAACCCTATGTATATTGGTCATTTTGAGATCCGGTAGAGGGTTGGTGAGGTGGCCTACAAACTTGCATTGCCACACAACTTATCGGTAGTTCATCCAGTGTTCCATATTTCCATGCTCTAAAAGTGTTATGGTGATTTGTCCCATGTATTAGATTTCCACTCAGTACAATTGGACAAGGATTTGACTTATGTTGAGGAGCCGGTGACTATATTGGACAGGTAGGTACGGAAGTTGAGGTCAAAGAACATTGTTGTAGTGAAGCTTCAGTGGAGAGCTCAACTAGTCGAGGAGGTGACCTTGGAGACTGAGCATGACATGTATTGCTGTTATTCGCACCTTTTCACCACTTCAGGTATGTATCTATACTCGTTTGAGGACGAACATTTGTTTTAAAAGGGGGAGAATGTAACGACCCAGCCGGTCATTTTGTATGTTGTAGTCCTGTTCCCATATTTATTTCCTCTTCTATGTGTATTTATGGTTACGCGACTTGTCGGGGTGATTGGTTTGTCTTTGGGTGAGTTTTGGATTGATTTGGGACACTTAGTCCCAAGGTTGGAATCTTAAATTGAAAGAGTTGATCGGAGTTTGACTTTTGTGTATACGACTCCGGAATGGTATTAAGATGGCTCCAATAGCTGCGTATAGAGATTTTGAACATAGGCGTATGCCAGATATTGATTTGTAGGTCCTTATATTGATTTGGTGCTTGTTGGTGGAAGTTGGAAAGTTAAAGTTTGGAAGGTTGAGAGGTTTGACCAAGAGTTGACTATATTGATATCGAATTTGGATTGTGGTTCCGGGAGTCGGTACATGTTCGTTGTGTCATTCGGGACTTGCATGCAAAAATTGAGGTTAGTCATAGTATTTTAGGCTTGTTCGGCATAATTTTTGAATTTGGAAATGTTCATTAGTTCAATAGGCTTGAATTGGGGTGTGATTTGTATTTTTGATGTTGTTTTTTGTGTTTTAAGGCCTCGAGTAGGTTCTTGTTATGTTTTGGGACTTGATGGTATGTTCGGGCAGGGTCCCAGGTGCCCTGGGTGTATATCGGGTTGAGTTCGGACCAATTGGAACTTAGAAGAATTTGCTGAGATTGATGAAGTCTGGTGCTTTCATAACTACGCTACATGGGCGATAGAAGCAGATCTATGGCAACAGATACGAGGTTTGACTTGGGGGCTAGGTCCATAGGTGCAGAATGGTGCACCCAGTTGCGCAACCATAGAAGCAGAGTTTGGGTTGTTGGTGAGGGACCGCATATGCGGTATTTTATACGCAGAAGCGGACACACAGGTGTGCATTTTGGGTTTGCAGAAGCGGGCTTCCTGGACTTAATGGGATACCGCATTTGCGATGTTTTTTTGCAGATGCGGAATTCGCTGGGAAAAAATAGCTTAATTGAGGGTTTCGTTTCATTGTCACCTTTTGAGTTACAGAGCTCGATTTTGTGCGATTTTGGAGGGAACTTTCACGATTTGGATCGGGGTAAGTGTTCTTGACTCGGATTTGTCCATTATGCATGATTTCATCTTTGTTTTTACTATTTAATTAGTGATTTGAAATGGAGAAATGTGTATTTTTTAAAAAAAAAAAACTTTCCTATAATATAAAATGAGGATTTGAAGGTCGATTTGAAGTCGAAATTGGATCATTTTGTTATGGTTGAACTCGTATCAGAATAGATGTTCAGAATTTGTGAGTTTGGTCAGGTTCCAAAGTGCGAGCCCACGGTTGACTTTTTGAGTGAATTTTTTTATTTTCATTAAAGATTGAATCTTTATTATTCGGAATTGCTTCCTATGGCTTTTATTTATGATATTAAGTTAATTTGGCTAGATTTGAGCCGTCCGGAGTTGGATTTGTGCGGGAAGGTCTTATTAGTGGATTGATTTAGCTTGTTTGAGGTAAGTATCTTGTCTAACTTTGTGCGGGGGAACTAACCTCTAGGATTTGGGTTGTTTGTACTATTTGCATTATGTGGAAGACATGTACACGAGGTGACGTGTGCACACGGGCTCATATGTGATATTTGACCGACTTAGATTCTTAGTTTACTTATAAGACTCTAATTGAAGATATTATTACTTTTTCTATCTTTTGTTGTCAATTTTTATTCTTACATGTCTTAATTGAAGTGTTATTACAGGTTCTAGTTTCCACGGTCAAAGTTGCTCTTATATGCATTTATTTGTATATGTTGTTACATGCTATCCTCCCCACTGTTGAGTTATACTCACTGTTAAGTTTACACTACGTACTTGAATTGGATGTTACCATTTCACGGGAATACCTTCATTTTGTAATATTGTGGCATATGGGCTCATGTTTTGCGAGTTGGGTACTGTGTTGTGATATGGATACTCATGGCGGTGGTATAAGGGTGGGTATTGAAATGCATGCATTGAGATAAGGTGGAATTTATATGCGTGTTGCTAGTAAGGGAATTACTTGAAGCCACACGGTGAGATAAGGGGGCTAAAACGCATGTAGCTATTTCGGAAAAAATATTTTTTAAATAAATGCAAGGATCCCGCGGTGATATAAGAAAGATTGTGATTGTGACTTGTGAAATGAGAATATGAGGGTGTTACCTCAGTTGTGATTCTTGTTGTATATTCTATGTGAAAAGACTTATTGATTTGAACGATTATTATTTCCTTCATTCGTTTTACTTGTACTTTTAGGGTACTTTATCACTTGTTATCCCTATCATATGTTCACTCTTTGTTGTCCTTATTTGGTTTAATATTCGTTGTTAGCCTTATATCATCGTACTGTTCTGTTGTCATCTATTTCTTTACTTTCCGTTATTAGATTATATTATACTTCGTTCTATTTTCTTTTGTCTAGTAGATGTCTTGACCTAGCCTCGTCACCATTATGGTGTACTCATACTACGCTTCTGCATATTTGTGCAGATCCAGGTACATCTGCTCATGCCGGACGTCATTAATTTGACCAAATATCTCGGAGACTTCAAGGTATACCTGCTTGATACTCGCAGGCCCCGGAATTACCTTCTACTATTGTCTTTTCTACTGTTTATCTTCACATCAGACAATATTGTACTTTTGAGGTTTCTAGTTTACTTCTTAGAGCTTATGACTCAGTTTCACTAGTTTTAGTAAATTTTTGGAGATTGTTATTCAGGATTAATGATATCATGAGGCTTATTAGCTAATTTAATATTTTAGCGGCTATTTCTGTTAAATTATCTTGTATGTGTGCGAGTTTGGGGTTGTGACAGTTTTTATGTGAAATTGCTTATATTGTTCAAACTTTCAATTCGGATTCAAATTACTGTGATCATATTAGAAAGGGAAAAGTCGTCAATCTCCCCGAGCACGAGTGCCATGGTCGCCAGGGTTAGCTAACACATGCTTGCAGGTACTAATGTTCTCAAATAGGTTGAGCTTGATTGAGCTACTCGAAGGCCTCATATATGGGTTGAGCTTGAGGGAACATAATCTATGATGACCCGAAAGGTCATCTTGTGTTTTAGAACCCAATTCGGTGTTTCGAGGCCTTCAAAATCTAATTTATTTCTCCTCGATTTGCGTGCACATTCCGGGCGTGTTCCCGGAAAGCCTTTATGTGGAAATTCGAGAAATAATAATTTTTACCTTTAAAAGTTGATTTTAGTTGACTTCGGTCAACATTTTGAGTAAACGGACTCGGACCCATGTTTTCACGGTCCCGGAGGGTCCGTAGTAAAATATGGGACCTGGGCGTATGCCCAAAATCGAATTCCCAGGTCCCTAGCCCGAGAAATGAATTTTTGATGAAAATTGTTAAACAGAAACTATAATGGTTTTTAGAAAATGGTTAATAGTTGATCTCGTTGGTATCAGGTCCGTATTTTGGTTTCGGAACATGGTATAGGTTCGTTATGATATTTATACCTTATCTGTGAAATTTGGTGAGAAACGGAACTGATTTGACGTGATTCGGACCTTTGGTTGAGAAAATAGAAGTTTTGAAACTTTCTTGAAAATTTCATGCAATTTGATACTAAATTCGTAGTTATAGGTGTTATTTTAGCGATTTGATCGCGTGAGTAAGTTTGTATGATATTTTAGGACTCGTGTGCATGTTTGGGTTGCAGCCCCGGGGGCTCGGGTGAGTTTCTGATAGGCTACGGGGTGTCTAGACTTAGAAAATCTGGTATTGGATAGTTGCAGAGTTGTAGGTCTCGGATCTTGGAAGTGTGGCCACGATGAAAAATTTGCGGACCGCGGTAGATGAACGCGGCTGCGGTGGAAATTCATGGACCACGGTGGAGATTTCACGGCCGCGCTGGGGATTTCGCGGACCGCGTAGTGAGGATTAGACGGTGCTATATAAACGGGATATTTCATTCATTCTTCAATTTTTCATACCCTAAAACATAAGAGGCGATTCTCCAAACCCTTCTTTATCCCCAAATAATAAGTAAGTGATTCTTAACTCATTTCTTTCACTCTTTTACTTCTTTTTACAAGATTTCATCCTAGAATCTAGGTTTTCATGATGGAATTGGGGGTTTTTGGGTAGAAATTAGGAATTTCAAAATTTGGAGATTATGACCTCAATTGGAGGTCGGGTTCCAAAACCAATCGTATATCCGGGCTCGGGGTGAATGGGTAATCGGGTTTGGTCCGAATTTCGAGTTGGACCAAGCGGGCCCGGGTGTTGACTTTTGTTGACTTTTTTAAAAAATGACCTAAATTGAATTCCTTCCTATCGTGGGTAGTTCCTAAGGCTTAAATTAAATCGTTTGATTGGTAATTTGCTAGATTCTATTGGTCCGAAGGATTGTGTGAAGGGAAAAGTTGTGATTGAGCTTTGAGTGCCCGCAGAGGCGAGTTAAGTGTCGTGGCTAACCTTAGCTTGAGGGATTAGGTATTACTTGCCTATTTGTTACGTGTTTTGATATTGAGTACAACGTATAGGTAAGGTGAAGAGTACCTATGCGTTGTTGCCGAGTCATAGCATGCAAATTAGCCTTATTCATGTATTTCATGTTTAGACTTGTTATTCCATGTGTTGAGCAACACTTATCATGCTTTACGAAATTTGGGTACTGGTTGAGTATTAACTCAGATTTGAGACTAGTATTTTGGAATTAAAGTCGAATGTAAGACCGAATCTTGATAATTCTATCTCCCTGTTGCTATTGTTCATTGTTGTGGTGAGGGAGAGTGTTAAAGCACGAAGGGTGATGCCGTGCAATGTTTTGTGAGTGAGTGATGAAGCACGAAGGCAGATGCCGTAGCATATTTTGTGAGCGATAATGCACGAAAGGTGATATCATGCCATGCTATGAGAGAGTTAATGCACGAAGGGTGATGCCGTGCCGTTTCTATTGGTTCTTATGGTGAGGGCGAGAGTAAAAGCACGAAGGGTGATGTCGTGCACTTGTTTGCTATGTTATTACTTTTGTTGGTGGAAAGCATGTTATTTACTGCGTTTCTTTACGGTTCTACTTTTAGGGTTTTATATTCCCCTCAGTATGTTGCTCCCCCTTCCCGTTATTACCTGCTTAATTTCCATTTGTTGTTATTCTCTTGTATATGATTTAACTGCACAGGTTCATATTATTGTCATGTCCTAGTCTCGTTACTACTTCGCCAGGGTTAGGCTCGACACTTACCAGTATATAGGGTCGGTTGTACTAATACTGCACTCTGCATTTTATGTGCAGATTTCGGTACTATACAGTGTTGACTCGAGTTGAGGTGCTGCCTTCAGTCCTACGGGAGGCCCAAGGTAGATCTGCCGGCGTTCGCAGACCCTAGAGTCCCCTTCCAATTAATCCAATTCACTATTTTTACTATAATTCAAAGACAGTTATATCTTCTTTCAATCAGTACTTGTAGTGACTCTTAGAAGTTCGTGGATTGTGACACCAAATTTTGGGTAGTCGTGTATTAGTACTTGTATTATTATGAGATTCCGCACTCCCTTAATTTGTCTTGGTTTAAATTGTTGTTATTATTAAATTGGTTAGTGTTAGCGTATTTAATTCTCTATCTGTTGGCTTGCCTAGCATTCTGAAAGGTTAGGCGCCATCACGATCCCGAGGGTGGGAAATCTGGGTCGTGACAAGTTGGTATCAGAGCACTAGGCTACCTAGGTCTCACGATTAACAAACAGGCTTAGTAGAGTCTGGGGGATCGGTACGGAGACGTCTGTACTTATCTCCCAGAGGGTACAAAGTTTAGGAACAAATTCACTTCGATTCTTCTCTGTTGTGCGATGTTGTTCTCTCATTGCTAATTGAACTCTTCTACTCTTGTTCTCCCACAGATGGTGTGGACACGTACCGCTTCTTAAGCCGAGCAGCAGCCCAAGCCCTCAGCAGCAGCTCCTACGAGGGGAAAAGGCCGAGGCCGAGGCCATGCTAGAGGCCGAGGCAGGGGCAAGGCTCAGCCTAGAGCTCGAGCAACAGCACCAGCAGTGGAGCCTCAAGTAGAGTTTGATGAGGAGGCTCCATCCCGGGCGGTTCCAGCAGGACCAGCTCAGGTCCCAGAGGGGTTCATAGCCACCCCAGTGCTTCAGGACACTTTGGTCCGTCTAGTAGGCCTTATAGAGAGTGTAGCTCAGACTGGCACATTCCATATAGCACCAGCCGTTTCTCAAGCTGGGGGAGGAGCCCAGACTCCCGCTACCCAAACTCTGGAGCAGATGGCTCCTCAATTTCAGACTCCAGCAGCTCAGCTAGTGGGAGTAGCTCAGCCAGTTATTGCGGCTCAGGCCGCTGGTGGATCATTTATGTCTTTTGAGGCTTTTTTGAGGTTGGACAAGTTCACAAAGCTTTTCCCGGTTCATTACAGTGGGACAGCTTCTGAGGACCCACAGGATTATCTTGGCCGCTGCCATGAGGTGTTGTGGAACAGGGGGATAGTGGAGACCAATGGGGCCGACTTTGCCGTATTCCAGATGATAGGGTCCGCCAAGAGATGGTGGAATAGTTTTGTGTTGACTAGACCAGCTAGGTCGCCTGCCTTGACTTGGGACTAGTTCTCTCAGCTATTTCTCGAGAAGTTCCTTCCTATCACTCAGGAAGAGGACTATCGGAGGCTGTTCGAGCACCTTCAGCAGGGTTCTATGACCGTCACTCAGTACGAGACTAGATTTGTGGATCTGGCCCATCATGCTCTTCTTATACTTCCCATCGAGAGAGAGAGTGTGAGGAGGTTTATTAAGGGTCTTGCTCAGCCTATCAGATTGCAGATGGCTAAGGAGACAGGGATTGAGATTTCTTTCCAGGATGCGACCAATGTGGCCAGACGAGTTGAGATGGTTCTAGCTTAGGGGAGTGGTTAGGGGTCGGATAGAGGCCTCGTCACTCCGGTGGGTTCAGTGGTGCCTCGTCTAGAGGCAGGGGGTCTTTTGGTAGAGGCCATCCTCCCAGGCCGTTTCATTCAGCCCTATTGGTTTCTCACGGTGTTTCAGGTGGCCGTGGCCCTCATATGCAGCATTCTGATCAGCCAGCCTACAGCGCACCACCAGCTCCCATTGGTGCACCTCCGCTCCAGAGTTTTTAGGGTGGTTACCCAGGCCGTCAAGGTCATCAGTTTCAGCAGCCGAGGTCTTGTTATACCTTTGGCGATCCGCGGCACATTGCTAGATTTTGTCCTCGAGCATTGAGCAGTTCTCAGCATCAGGGTTCTCGTGCCATGTTTCCGGCACCGGGTGTCCCACCGCTCGCTCAGCCAGCTAGAGGTAGGGGTCAGGAAGCTAGAGGTGGAGGTCGAGGCATTAGAGGTGGAGGTCAGGCCGCTAAAGGTGGAGGCCAGCCTGACAGGGCCCGTCCACGAGATGTAGTTCAGAGTGGTGAGGCCCAGCCCCGATGTTATGTTTTCCAGCCAGGCCTGAGGTTGAGTTATCCGATGCTGTTATCACAGGTACGGTTAGGGATGCCTCAATATTATTTGACCCGAGATCTACTTATTCGTATGTATCATCTTACTTTGCTTCATATTTGGTTGTGACTCGTGATTCTTTGAGTGCTCCCGTGTATGTGTCCATGCCTGTGGGGGATTTTATTGTTGTTGATCATGTCTATCGTTCTTGTGTGGTTGTCATAGGAGGTGTTGAGACTAGCGTAGATCTCCTACTCCTTGATCTAGTTGATTTCGATGTCATTTTGGGGATGGATTGGATGTCACCTTATCATGCTATATTGGACTGTCATGCCAAGACCGTGACCTTAGCCTTGCCGGGGTTGCCTCGATTGGAGTGGAGAGGGACTCCTGGTCATTCTTCCAGTAGGGTTATATCTTAAATTAAGGCTCGGTGTATGGTCGAGAAGGGGTGTTTGTCTTATTTGGCTTATGTTCGTGATTCCAGCATAGAGGTTCCTTCCATGGATTCCTTTGTTCGTGAATTTTCGGAGGTATTTCCAGCACACCTGCCAGGGATACCACTCGACAGGGATATTGACTTTTGCATTGATTTGGCTTCGGGTACTCAGCCCATTTGTATTCCGCCATACTGTATGGCCCTGCCAGAGTTGAAAGAATTGAAGGAGTAGTTGCAAGATTTGCTTGATAAGGGCTTCATTAGGTCCAGTGTCTCGCCTTGGGGTGCACCGGTGTTGTTTGTAAAGAAGAAGGATGGATCGATGAGGATGTGCATAGACTATCGACAGTTGAACAAATTCACCATCAAGAACAAGTATCCATTGTCGAGGATTAATGACTTATTTGATCAGCTTCAGGGTGCCAAGGTATTTTCGAAGATCGACTAGAGGTTTGGCTACCATCAGCTGAGGATTAGGGCATCTGATATCCCTAAGACAACTTTTCAAACTCGATATGGGCATTATGAGTTTTTAGTGATGTTATTTGGGCTAACAAATGCCCCGACAGCGTTAATGGATTTGATGAACCGAGTGTTCAGGCCCTATTTGGATTAATTTGTGATTGTCTTCATTGATGATATCTTGATATACTCCCGCAATGGGGAGGAGCATGAGTAGCATCTTCGGACCATTCTTCAGACTCTGAGAGACAGCTAGTTATATGCTATGTTTTCGAAATGTGAATTTAGGTTGAGTTCAGTTCCTTTCTTGGGTCACGTTGTATCAGCAGAGGGTATTCAAGTGGACCCTAAGAAGATTGAGGCAGTCAAGGACTGGCCTAGACCCACATCAGCTATAGAGATCCGGAGTTTCTTGGGTTTGGCGGGTTATTACCGTCGGTTTGTGGAGGGGTTTTCATCTATAGCAGCCCAAACGACCAGTTTGACTCAGAAGGGTGCCACGTTCAGATGGTCGGATGAGTGGGAGGCGAGCTTTCAGAAGCTCAAGACAGCTTTGACTACGACACCGGTGTTAGTGTTGCCCACAGGTTCAGGGCCCTATACAGTATATTGTGACGCATCTCGTATTGGACTTGGTGCGGAATTGATGTAGGGTGGCAAGGTTATTGCATATGCTTCGCCGCAGCTGAAGATTCACGAGAAGAATTATCTAGTTCATGACTTAGAGTTAGCAGCCATTGTTCACACGCTGAAGATTTGGAGGCACTATCTATATGGCGTGTCGTGTGGGGTGTTCACGGATCACAAGAGTTTGCAGTATTTGTTCAAGCAGAAAGAGCTCAATTTGAGGTAAAGGAGGTGGTTGGAGCTATTGAAAGACTATGATATCACCATCTTGCATCATCCCGAGAAGGCCAATGTGGTGGCCGATGCTTTGAGTAGGAAGTCAGCTAGTATGGGCAGTCTTGCGTACATTCCAGTCGTTGAGAGACCGCTTGCTTTAGATGTTCAGGCTTTGGCCAATCAGTTTGTGAGGTTGGATGTTTCTGAGCCCAGTCGTGTTCTAGCTTGTACAGCCGCTCGGTCTTCCTTGTTTGAGTCGTATCAGGGTAGCGACAGTATGATGACCCTCATCTGTTTGTCCTTAGGGACACAGTGCGGCACCGTGATGTTAAGCGGTTCACAGTTGGAGATGATGGATTTTTGAGGATGCAGGGTCGTGTTTGTGTACCCAATGTGGATGGGCTTCGTGAGTTGATTCTAGAGGAGGCCCACAGTTCCCGGTATTCTATTCATCCGGGCACCGCTAAGATGTATCAGAACTTGCGGCAGCATTATTGGTGGAGAAGGATGAAGAAGGATATTGTTTTGTATGTAGCTCAGTGTTTAAATTGCCAACAAGTAAAGTACGAGCACCAGAGACCCGGTGGTTTGCTTTAGAAGATTGAGATTCTTGAGTGGAAGTGGGAGCGTATCACTATGGATTTTGTTGTTGGACTCCACGGACTCAGAGGAAGGTCGACGCAGTTTGGGTTATTGTGGATAGACTGACCAAGTCAGCGCATTTCATTACTGTGGCAGTTTCTTATTCTTCGAAGCGATTGGTAGAGATTTATATCCATGAGATCATTCGTCTTCATGGTGTGCCTGTGTCTATCATTTCTAATCGAGGTACGCAGTTTACCTCGCATTTCTGGAGGGCAGTACAGCATGAGTTAGGTATGCGGGTTGAGTTAAGCACAACATTTCATCCTCAGACGGACGGACAGTCCAAGCGTACCATTCAGATTTTGGAGGATATGCTTCGCACCTGTGTTATTGACTTTGGAGGTTCTTGGGATCAGTTCTTGTCGTTAGCGGAGTTTGCCTACAATAACAGTTATCAGTCGAGCATCCAGATGGTTCCCTATGAGGCATTGTATGGTAGACGGTGTCGATCGCCGGTTGGATGTTTTGAGCCGGGGGAGGCTCGGTTATTCGGTACAGATTTAGTACAGGTTGCCTTGGATAAGGTTAAGGTCATTCAGGATAGGCATCGTATAGCGCAGTCCAGGCAAAAGAGTTATGCTGACCGTAAGGTTCGTGATGTAGCATTCATGGTCGGAGAGAGAGTGTTACTTCGGGTGTCGCCCATGAAGGGTGTAATGAGATTTGGGAAGAAGGGCAAGTTAAGCCCTAGGTTCACCGGGCCTTTTGAGATCCTTTATCGAGTGGGAGAGGCGGCCTACAGACTTGCATTGCCACCAGGCTTATCAGTGGTTCATCCAATATTTCATGTATCCATGCTTCGGAAGTATCACGGCGGTCCATTCCACGTGTTAGATTTCAGCACTGTCCAGTTGGACAAAGATTTGACCTACGAGGATGAGCCAGTAGCTATTCTAGACCGGCAGGTTCGTCAGTTAAGATCGAAGAGTTATCCTTCGATTTGTGTGCAACGGAGAGGTCAGCCTGTTGAGACAGCTACCTGGGAGTCCGAGTTTGATATGCGGACCAGATATCCCCATGTTTTTCCCTAGCTTAGGTATTTTTCTCTGTCTGTTCAAGGATGAACGGTTGTTTTAGAGGTGGAGAATGTGATGACCCGAAAGATTATCTTGTGTTTGAGAACCTAATCCAGTGTTCCGAGGCCTTCAAAACCTTATTTTATTTCTCCTCGATTTTCGACCGTAGCCCGGGCGCGTTCCCGGAAAGCCTTTATGTGAAAATTTGAGAAAATAATAATTTTTGCCTTTGAATGTTGATATTAGTTGACTTCGGCCAATATTTTGAGTAACCGGATCCGGACCCGTGTTTTAACGGTCCCGGAGAAACGAAACTGATTTGACGTGATTCGGACCTTTGGTTGAGAAAATAGAAGTTTTGAAATTTTCTTTAAAATTTCACGCAATTTGATGCTAAATTCGTAGTTCTAGGTGTTATTTTGGCGATTTGATCGCGCGAGCAAGTTTGTATGATGTTTTAAGACTCGTGTGCATGTTTGGGTTGGAGCCCCGGGGGCTCGGGTGAGTTTGGGATAGGCTACGGGGTGTCTAGACTTAGAAAATCTGGTATTGGATAGTTGCAGAGTTGCAGGTCTCGGATATTGGAAGTGCGGCCGCGGTGAAAATTCACGGACCGCGGTAGATAAATGCGGCCGCGGTGGAAATTCGCGGACCGCGGTGGAGATTTCGCGACCGCACTGGGGATTTCGCGGACCGCGTAGTGAGGGTCGAGGGTGCTATATAAACGGGATTTTTCGTTCATTCTTCAATTTTTCAAACCCTAAAACATAAGAGGCGGTTTTCCAAACCCTTCTTTTTCCCCAAATCATAAGTAAGTGATTCTTAACTCATTTCTTTCACTCTTTTACTTCTTTTTACAAGATTTCATCCTAGAATCTAGGGTTTTCATAATGGATTTGGGGATTTTTGGTTAGAACTTAGGAATTTCAAAGTTTGGGGATTTAGACCTCAAATTGAAGTCGGATTTGAAAACCAGTCGTATATCCGGGCTCGGGGGTGAATGGGTAATCGGGTTTTGGTCTGAATTTCGGGTTTGGACCAAGCGGGCCCGGGTGTTGACTTTTGTTGTCTTTTTAAAAAAAAGACCTAAATTTAATTCCTTGCTATCGTGCATAGTTCCTAAGGCTTAAATTGAATCGTTTGATTGGTAATTTGCTAGATTCTGTTGGTCCGGAGGATTGTGTGAAGGGAAAAGTTGTGATTGAGCTTTGAGTGCCCGCGGAGGCGAGGTGAGTGTCGTGACTAACCTTAGCTTGAGGGATTATGTATTACTTGCCTATTTGTTACGTGTTTTGATATTAAGTACAACGTTTAATATCAAATTAGCCTTATTCATGTAACTGTTGTACTCTTTGATCATATATTTCATGTTTAGACTTGTTATTCCATGTGTTTAGCAACTCTTATCATGCTTTACGAAATTGGGTACTGGTTGAGTATTAACTCAGAGTTGAGACTGGTATTGTGGAATTAAATGTTGAAAGTAAGATTGGTTCATGATAACTCTATCTCCCTGTTGGTATTGTTCATTGTTGTGGTGAGGGAGAGTGTTAAAGCACGAAGGGTGATGTCGAGCAATGTTTTGTGAGTGAGTGATAAAGCATGAAGGGTGATGTCGTGCAATGTTTTGTGAGTGAATGATAAAGCACGAAGGGCGATAATGCACGAAAGGTGATGCCGTGACATGCTATGAGAGAGTTAATGCACGAAGGGTGATGTTGTGCCGTTTCTATTGGTTCTTATGGGAGTAAAAGCACGAAGGGTGATGCTGTGCACTTGTTTGCTATGTTATTACTTTCGTTGGTGCAAAGCATGTTATTTACTGCGTTTCTTTACGGTTCTACTTTCAGGGTTTGATATTCCCCTCAGTATGTTGCTCCCCCTTCCCGTTATTGCCTGCTTAATTTCCATTTGTTGTTATTCTCTCGTATATTATTTAACTGCACAAGTTCATGTTATTGTAGTGTCCTAGCCTCGTCACTACTTCGCCGGGGTTAGGCTCGGCACTTACCAGTACATGGGATCGGTTCTACTGATACTGCACTCTGCACTTTTTGTGTAGATTTCGGTACTAGACCGTGTTGACCCGAGTTGAGGTGCTGCCTTCAGTCCTACAGGAGGCCCAAGGTAGATCTGCTAGCGTCCGCAGACCCCGAAGTCCCCTTCCAGTTAATCCAGTTCACTGTTTTTACTTTAATTCAAAGATAGTTGTTCTTCTTTCAGCCAGTACTTGTAGTGACTCTTAGAAGTTTGTGGATTGTGACACCAGATTTTGGGTAGTCGTGTATTAGTACTTGTATTATTATGAGATTCCGCACTCCCTTAATTTGCCTTGGTTTAAATTGCTGCTATTATTGAATTGGGTAGTGTTAGCGTATTTAATTCTTTATCTGTTGGCTTGCCTAGCATTCTGAAAGGTTAGGCGCCATCACGATCCCGAGGGTGGGAAATCCGGGTCGTGACATAATAAGAGGCTTTACTAATGTGCTTAGATCGGTTGAGCTTGATTGAGCTACTCGATGGTCCCACAAATGGGTTCAGCTTGAGTAAGCATAATTAGAGGTCCACAACAGCTTTAACAGTCCCCGTACGTGTTCTTAGATGCTCATATATGCAGCGCCACCATATGTAAAGTTTCTAGCAAAGTTATTTCTCAAAAAGTGACTCATCTTTCCGTTAGCTTTCAGTTATCAAGTATACATTCTATTTCAACTTTCAATTATCAAGTATACTTTAAATTTAGTTTTCAGAACCAGTTTCAGTTTGGAGCAAATAAAGTATTTATTACGTGAATTGAATAGCCTAATTACTGCATTTTATTATATTTATATAGTCCACACTAGTTTTGTCCTCCACTTAGGGGATTTTCAACGAGACTTTTTGGTCATTGTTTGGTGGTACTTAGCACGCTTGAGCCTGCCACGTCATATAATAGACATTGAGTTTGTAGATGACGAAGCACGCGACTAGAAATAGATTCAATAGACTCATCAGTGAGGTGTTAATTTTTTCTAGTGTGGTCAACATTCTTTTCCATTGTTAGCTATTATTAGACATTTATATTATTCTAAGAATACCCCAAAAATTTAATTACTCACATTTTTGAAGTAGAGGCTCATAACTAGTCATAGTTATTGGCCCAAGTAAAGGTGAAGTTTTGAAGACTGACAAAGGAACTTAGACATGGACCAGGTCCATCTTGTGAAGCACAGTTATGATCAACTCAAACATGTGAGATACACGTGAAGGAGATAAACCTAACTTACCAGAAATGATATCTCCTGATCTTGATCGAAAAGGTTGCATATTGGATAAGGAGAAAGACTCCTTACACAAAGAGAAACATGGCTTAAGAAATAGATAGAATTAGAGGATGAGACCAACTAGAACTCTTCCACCAAGGAAGAGTAGCATCTGTATTCTAGTCAATCTCTACTTACTAACTCAATAAATATCAGTGTCGTTCTCTTTTACAGGTAATGCACATAAGCAGAAGTTAAACGAGAATCGAGAGCAAAATAGCAAGGCGATTTCGCAAGCAATTTATGTGTGATTCAAGCATGCAATCCTGAAGCTACTTGAACAAGATAGAAGAACCAGTTCCAAGCGTATGTCTTTTTATTCTAGTTCAATTGTAGTAGATGTTTTAATATTGTACCTTTCAGCTTTATCCAAAAGCAATTGTATTAGGTACTTAGAGTTCAAGTTAGAGTTAACTTGAAGTTGTCGCAACAGTTGAGGCTGTGTGCCACAACGGGATTAGAGTTAATCCTAGGTTTACAAAAAAGTTTTTTTGTAAATGCAGTTTTTGGATCAGTGATTTTAGTGGAGAGTTTGGGAAAATCCTACTGGAAAGTAGGTCGTGGTTTTTTAACCTTTTGAGCCAGGTGTTTTCCACGAAAACTCTGTATTCTTTAATTTCTGTATTTATTATTCCGCAACAGTAGTAGTTGGAACACATAGAAGAACCAGGTCCTTCTATAATCAGGTTAAACGAAAAATTAGGTACCACACAAATCACCCCCCCCCTCTTGTGTGGTGTTGAAGTATAAAACATGAATTGGTATCAGAGCGGGTTATCCTTGAAGAGGTTAACACCTTAGGAACAGATCAAGATGAGTGCACCACCTGGAAACTGGGGTGGACAATCCACTTCTAGGCCTCCACTCTTTAATGGCCAGTACTACTCCGTGGTGGAAAAACAGGATGAGAGATCATATCATCGGAGAGGACTATGAACTTTGGGACATTGTTACTGATGGTCCCCTGGCTACAACGAAGAAGAATGTTGAAGGAGCGGATGTGCCAAAGACTAGAGCTAACTGCACTGGTGAGGACTTGAAGAAGTGGGAAAAGAATGCTAAGGCCAAGAAAATGCTTGTGTGTGGACTTGGTCCAGACGAGTACAGTAGAATTCAAAGCTGTACCACTGCTAAGGAAATCTGGGACACTTTGCAAGTGGCTCATGAAGGAACACCTCAAGTGAAGAGGTCTAGAGGAACACTGATGTATTCTCAATATGAGAATTTCACAATAAAGGAAGGAGAAACCATCCAAGAGATGTACACAAGGTTCACAACCCTAACAAATGAACTTAAGTCTCTTCGAAGGATTATCCTTGAAGAAGACAAGGTTGAGAAAATTATGACAAGGGTTTTGCCTGTTACTTGGGAAAGCAAAATCAGTGCTATTCAGGAGTCAAAGAACATTGCCACTATCAAGCTGGACGAGCTAATTGGAAATCTCACTGCCTATGAACTGAGAAGGCAGACCATGAAGATGGATGCTCCCAAGAAAGAAAGAAGCCTGGCTCTCAGAATTGCTGAAGGTGCAGATCTAGAGGAAGATGAAATGTCTATGATCACGAGGGACTTCAAGAAGTATCTAATGAGAGGAAAGGGTTCTTCAAGAGGTGCAACTTACAACAAACCAAGGGTCCCTGAAAAACAGACCAACGAGGGCTGTTACAAGTCTGGTAAGACTGATCACATGATCAAAAACTGTCCTCAATGGGAAATTGAATGGAAGAAAGAAAGGGCTGAACGAAGAAACAGGAAGAAGGAACAGGTCCAACCCAAGAAGAACAAAGGATCAACAAAGGCTATGGTTGCTGCTTAGGGAGAAAGCTCAGATGAGGATTCAGAAGATGAAGCTGGAGATGAACAAACACTTATGGCCATTGGAGAATCAGATGATGAACAAGAGGTAAGTGTGATTCATCTCAAAGACAAGATTATATTTTTGTCCAAAGAAAAGCTATCTGAATTACTGCTAGACTTCATTGATGAGTCTGAGGTCATAAACAATGAGAAGGAATAGCTGTTTAGGGAATGTGTGATCCTAAAAGCTAAGTGCAAAAATTTGGAACTTAGGGCTAGTGAAAGTGATAGTAAAAATATTGAGTTGAAGAACCAGGTTCTTGAACTTGACACCACTGTCTTAGAACTTATATCTGAAAATATAAAACTGAAATTAGGAACAGGTAAAAAGAAAGCTGATCACACACACCTCATCTTAGAAGAAAATCTAGGAAAAATGAAGGATGAGTTGTACAAGAGAGATGAGAAAATTAGAGTCCTAAAAGAAGATCTAGGCAAGGTGAAGCATGAACTAGACAGAACTTGCAAATGGAATAAGTCCTCTGATGCACTATCCTGGCTACAAGAGCATCACAGTAGCAATAAGAGAGGACTTGGCTATGGGACCCTAGCACCTAAGTGGGATCCCAAAAGCAAGTACATCATACTTCCTGAGAACAAAATCTGCACACACTGTGGCAAGACTGGTCATTACAAAAATGAGTGTAATGCAAAAGAAAAGGCCAGTCAAAAGAGCAAAATCTTTGTTCAAGGGAAATATAGGCTACCTGGATGGGCTAAAAAGGATTTAATTCACCCCATTGCCTATAGAAAGGGACCCAAACTAGTTTGGGTTCCTAAGACTAACCCCTGATTTCGTTTTGCAGGTCCAAGTGAAGGGAAGTAGCCAAATATGGTACATGAATAGTGGCTGCTCAAAGCATATGACTGGAAGTAAGAACCAGTTCCTTTCACTTGAGAACCTAAAATGAGGTAATGTCTCCTTTGTAAATGGTAAGAAAGGTGAGGTTATTGGGGTTGGAAAGATAGGTAAGACAGACTCACATTCCACTGAGAATGTCTACTTGATAGATGGCTTGAAATATAGCCTAATCAGTGTATCACAATTGTGTGACAGAGGTAACTTGGTAGCATTCACCTCTACCAAATGTTTTGTGATAAATCTTACCATTAACAAGATTGTTTTGTAGGGAAAAAGAGTAATCAATATTTACATTGTAGATCTGTCCACTCTTTCAGGAAATGAACTCACTTCCTTAAGTGTGTTGGACAATAATCCCCTCCTTCCTTTGGCACAAAAGACTTGGACATGCAAGTCTAAGTCAACTCAACAAATTAGTCTCCAAGGACCTGGTGATAGGGCTGCCTAACATCAAGTTTAAGGAAAACAAAGTTTGTGAGGCTTGTGCAAGGGGGAAGCAGGTAAGATCCTCTTTTAAAAGCAAGAAAGTGGTAAGCACGACCAGGTCGATGGAACTGGTTCATATGGATCTCTGTGGTTCAATGAGAACATTGAGCAGAGGCGGTAAGAAATATGTGATGGTGCTTGTTGATGATTACTCTAGGTTTACTTGGACATTATTTTTAACATCTAAGGATGAAGTATTTGACATGTTTACTGCCTTTGTTAGAAAAACTCAGAAACAACTAGGTAATCAACTTGCATCAATTAGGTTTGATCATGCAACTGAATTTGAAAATGCTAAGTTTGCTGAATTTTGTGATGAGCTTGGTATAGATCATATCTCTTCCCCTAGGACTCCTCAACAAAATGGAGTAGTTGAAAGAAAGAATAGGACTCTTGAAGATATGGCTAAGACTATGCTTCTTTCTAGTAAACTGCCTCATAGCTTCTGGATAGAGGCTGTAAATATTGCATGTTACATCATTAATAGGTACATGACTAGACCTCTTGTAGAGAAGACTCCCTATGAGTTACTTAAAGGGAGAAAACCAAATATATCCCATCTTAGGGCATTTGGATGCAAGTTCTTTGTGCACAATAATGGAAAAGACTCCCTAGGTAAGTTTGATCCCAGAAGTGATGAGGGAGTATTCTTGGGATATTCTTCACATAGCAAAGCTTATAAAGTATACAACAAAAGAACTTTGTGTGTAGAAGAAAGTGTACATGTAGTTTTTGATGAAACTAACATTCTTTTTGAGAGACAGGAACATGAAGATGAAGCTATTAGGCTGGTAAAAGAATTGAGTGAAGTCACAACTCAAGCTGAAGCTGCACCAAAAGAAGGAACAGGTTCTTCCATCCAGGGCAACCTGACAGGGAGAACTGAACAAAGAAGAAGTGAATCTAATTCCCAAATGGAACCTGTCCATGAGCCTGTTCCTCGGCAACAGAACATGGGAGAAACTCCAAACAGAAATCGGTTTGTTGTGAAACCTTACAAGTATAAAAGTTCTCATCCCATTGAGAACATCCTTACTGACCCAACTTCTGGAGTTAAAACAAGAATCTGTGTACTTTTGATGCATTCTTATCTCTTATTGAACCTAAAAATGTTGCTGAGGCTTTGCAGGATGCAGGCTGGCTGAATGCAATGCAAGATGAACTCAATCAGTTTGAAAGAAGTCAAGTGTGGCATCTGGTCACAAGACCCAAGGACAAATCAGTAATGGGCACTAAATGGGTCTTCACAAACAAACTCGATGAAGATGGAAAAGTTACAAGGAACAAGGCAAGGTTGGTGGTTCAAGGTTACAGCCAGGAGGAAGGTGAAGTTTTGAAGACTGACAAAGGAACTCAGACATGGACCAGGTCCATCTTGTGAAGCACAATTATGATCAACTCAAACATGTGAGATGCACGTGAAGGAGATAAACCTAACTTACCAGAAATGATATCTCCTGATCCTAATAAAAAAGGTTGCATATTGGATAAGGAGAAAGACTCCTTACACAAAGAGAAACACGACTTAAGAAATGGATAGAGTTAGAAGATGAGACCAACTAGAACTCTTCCACCAAGGAAGAGTAGCATCTGGATTCTAGTCAATCTCTACTTACTAACTCAATAAATACTAGTGTTGTTCTCTTTTACAGGTAATGCACATAAGCAGAAGTTAAACGTGAATTGAGAGCAAAATAGCAAGGCGATTTTTCAAGCAATTTATGTGTGATTCAAGCGTGCAATCCTGAAGCTACTTGAACTAGATAGAAGAACCAGTTCCAAGCGTCTATCTTTTTATTCTAGTTCAATTGTAGTAGGTGTTTTAATATTGTACCTTTCAGCTTTATCTAGAAGCAATTGTATTAGGTACTTAGAGTTTTCAAGTTAGAGTTAATTTGAAGTTGTCGCAACATTTGAGGTTGTGTGCCACAACAGGATTAGAGTTAATCCTAGGTTTACAACAGAGTTTTTTGTAAATGCAGTTTTTGGCTCAGTGATTTTAGTGGAGAGTTTGGGAAAATCCTACTGGAAAGTAGGTCGTGGTTTTTTCACCTTTTGAGCCAGGTGTTTTCCACGAAAAATCTCTGTGTTCTTTCATTTCTGTATTTATTATTCGGCAACAGTAGTAGTTGGAACACATAGAAGAACCAGGTCCTTCTATAATCAGGTTAAACGAAAAATTGGGTACCACACAAATCACCCACCTCTTGTTTGGTATTGAAGTATAATACATCAATAGCGGATTTAGATAATTACAGTTTAGCGATAAAAGTGGATGAAAAAACATATGTTATGTATTGGGTTAGTAAACATGGCCATAATTTGAAATGAAATATCCTGAGCTCGGATTCAGTGACGTTTGGCCATTATTTTTAATTTTTAATCAGATCGTTCCTCTCACCCTATTAATTTTATAAAAATGAAAAAACACGGCCTCTTTGCACAACAAACTCTTCTACCAATCAATTATTAACTAATTCTTTAAGCGATTAATTAGACCAGAAAAACCATTTTAAATTTGTTTAAGCAAACGAGAACTGGAGACAGGCAAAATGTTGGGTTAGGAATACTCCAAATAAAAAAATGAACATGATGTAACCAATTCTTTTAAGTGAACATGTTGTAACCAACAATCCTAATCCAAATATATAAATGACATCTTTGTAATTATAGAAACCTTGGTTTGGTTGGGCAAGTCTTATCTTAATCGTTGGGCAAAATATAAAATTGATCTCTTGTTCGAAACTAAGCTAGCATTTAATTAGACATGGATTTGGTTAAAACTTAAAAAAAATTAATTATATTATATTGAAAAATAACTTTTGAAAGTTAAAATTGTGTTTGGACATGCATTTTATTAAAAAAAAATTTAAAGCTTTATAAGTGGAAGAAAATTCTAATATTTTCAAACAAAAAATTGAAAATAAATTAAAATTTGAAAATAAATTGCCAAAATCTATGGCCAAACATGAGGTTATTGAATTTATTAGCCAAAAAGTTCCACTTATAGGGACAACTACTATTTCAATTTTTCCTATAGCAGTATGGGACCATCAAAATATCTGCAATCTTATCTTTGACAAAGCAATGCTGCCAGCCTGCCCTTTGATTTATCCCCCAAGATTTTGCAAATAAAAAAATTGGTCCATGTTCTTTTCAATGGAAACAAAGGCATTAAGGAATCAAATTAATATCACCTTTTCCTACAAATATTCTTAAACTTTTCTTATCCGCATTTTTTGTTATTATAACCAAAGATTATTCCACGAGTTTAAGTTATGGGTGCGGAGCCTTTGTGTCTATTTTTTATCTCGATTCAGTATTCGATATCTATTTTGGGACTCAAAAAATTTGAATGCTTGTCGAGAAATACCAATATAAGAGATGCAATGATCCGATTCATTCTAAGACTCGAGACTTAATTTCTTTTTGTTGTCCATAATGCAAATCTATCCATACTTCTAGAACCAAAAAGCTTCGTATAAGACAAGTTCAAACTTCCAAGGATTAGATAATTACTTCTCTCTCTTTTTCTTTTTACGGAAAAGAAACATTCTTGTGGATTAAATATTGGTGCTTTTAGGTAGAAAGAATTGGTTGGGTTAATAAGAGTTTAGGCAACGATTTAGATAAGACTTGCCAAATTTTATCCTTATCTAACATGAAAAACGCCAATCTTTTCTTTTTATAATAATAATGAGCGATGTTTCAACTATCAACTAGCATAGTTGAATAAACTCCAACCAAAAAGAGAAAATGTATTTAGGTTTTTTTAACTCGTGTAATCACTTTTGACGTAGAGTTAGAGCTTATCCATTGTTTTTTAAAAAAAAAAAAAAAACACGACTATGCAGCTGAATGGTGTGGTCCATTAACCTATATATTCTAATAAGAAAAAAGAAAAAGGAGGGTGGGGGAGGAGAAATGTATACCCCGTAGGTTATTATTTTTCTTCATAATACATGTCACACCCCGAAATTAGGATGGAACGTGATGGCATCCGACCTGCTTAACTAGTCAAGCGAACCATGTTCTAACTAGCTGAATGGTACAGTGAGCAAGTTGATAATGTTAAAGTCTGATAATCCTTAAATAATATAAATCCAAAAAAAAAATGAATATCGTCTGACGAATAGGATTTAAAGATAACTACTAATACATATCTTTTGATTTATTTATTTATTTGATTATAGTAAATTATTATAATTTATGTAAACCTCGAGTACGAATAAATTTTGATCTTCGCAAGATCAAACATATATTGGTGACCGGGAAGGTGTCTATGGGCTTCACCTAGGAGCTGGAGAAAGAAAAATTCTTATGGGAAAAGAAAATTATTAAAAAAGAGAGAGAGAGAAATAGTTCTTCTACTTACAATATTTTCAGATACTTATCCAAACTAAAAAGGTGTTGTTAATTGAAAAAAAAAAGCGAGCGTGTTGAAATATCAATTAAATTTCTAAATCTTTCTCCTAACTCTTATCTTCTGTGCACTCATAAATAGAGCCAAACACATGTTGATTTATTGGGTTATCAATATTTTAAACTTTTAAATATAAATATTTGGAAAAAACTATTAAAATTTTAATAAATATTAAATTTGTTTGGCTCAAAAGTTAACAATATACTTTGTAAGCTAGAAAACAATCAAAAGTAAGAAAAGGGTAAATCGTAATCAAATATAGTGGACCTAGAGATGTAAAGATGATGTTATTGTTGTAGATCTAGTATTATAAAGTGGTAATATGAACTCAAGAGAATATGTTCGTTTGAGACAGAGATAGAGAGAGAGTCAGATAATGAGAGCGTTTTATTATTTTAGAATCCCCCCTTTTACAATGTGAAGGTCTCCCTTATATAATAAGAGACCTTCCTCGAAATAATCAAAAAGTTACAAAAATAGGTAACGTTTTCCTAGTGAAGACACTGAGTCCTAAACGATGTCGCTTTTGTCCCCACGTCCGAGTCGTACCCATTACGTTAGTCGGCGTACACTCACTAGGCGTACCCATTGGCGTAGAGACGCTGACGGTCAAATTTGACCCTATACACTTAGTCCCTGCGCTCGTTGGAGACGCATTCGGTGGGAGTCTTCGATGGGCGGAAATGCAAACCTCGGCTTAGGAGAATTTGACCTCGACCAGGGGCGGCAGTATGAATGAGGTGAAATATATGACGTTGTTGAGCCACTGACGCGTGGCTTTCTTTTTGGAATGACGTCATCGCCTGTATGCGTCATTATTATATTTGCTCCCGAGGCAGTTCAGAGGATGATGTGACATTTTGGTTTCCCGCGCACGTTTTGAATCATGACTCTTCGATTTCTGCACAACTTATCCCTATAAATAGGAGAGAGGTTCGATTCGATTCAACTTTCAAACCTTCGGAAAGCATTTTCTGATTTACTCCTTTGTCTTTCTTTCCTGTAACCGTTATTTCGTGAGGGACTCTCCCACTTCTGTGAAACCACACTTCCTATCGTCAGTGCTTCATTTCTTACGTAGGATAACATGACAAAACGTGGACAGAGTAGTAAAAAGGCCAAAGATAATGCCCCATCTAGGGTTCCGCCAACTTCCGGTGGTGAAGGGGAAAAGGCAGAGAAGGCCCTTGTTCCTCTCAGTTTAGACAACGTCCTTCTGAAGGAGATGCATGTTCGCAGGGATTTTCCAACTCAAAGCCCTTCCCTTCCCTGGGAGCACAACGTTTTATTACAATCCCACTTAGATGATCTTCGAGAGACGCACCATATCCCGGACCACGTGGAAATGGTTCCGGCCGGAACGGACTATGCCAATGTGCACCGGCCTGGGTACTGCACATTCTATGAGTACCCGTTCTTGATTGGTTACAATCTTCCAATCTACCCTCTGATGGAGGAGGTTTGCCGTTTTTACAATGTGTGTCCGGCTCAGCTCACTCCTTACACCTTGAAGGTGTGCCGTATTATGACCACTTATGCGGCCAGGGCTGAGTGCAGCGTCTCGTTCCACCACCTCTTACACTTATTTAGCCCTGGTTACCTGAGGGGTACCATGCTGCAGTTAAAAAGTCGTGGCACAAGGGGCTTGGTGGTTAAAGCCGATGACAAGACCAACCGCCGCTTTTGGCGTAAATATTTCTACATCAGGACGGAGCACCTGGTGTTGAATCCCGAAGGGTTCCCGGAAAGATGGAATCCAGAACGTAAGTACTTCTACTTGTAGAATTCAGGACTGCTTGCACTTTTGACCATACGACCATTGTGATTTCTTTGCTTTTCCCCCCTTTTTATTCACAGCGAGGGCTTCTCCACCCCAGTTCATTGAAAATATTAAATCGTAGGTGGAGAGAATGATTCCGTATGCGGAGGAATGCCGCACCTGGGCTGCGTTTCGTGAACGATACGGCCAGCCAGGTAACTCTTTGGCTACGGTTTGGAAGTTTCCTACGTTTTTGTTACCTGACTTATTCGTGTTGGTAGGTTGGAGCACCCCTAAGAAGAAGAAGAAGAGCGTCGTTACCTCACCTGGGGCGGGGACTGACTCTGAAGACGGATACATACCCTGTGGCTCGCCCAGTGATGGCGCTCCGGAGGTTCCTCAACCGCTGCCCGTGGCGGTGTCCACAAGTGAAGCGACTCCTTCAATGCCATCCCCGCGGCTTGTGGGGGAGACTTCTGAGGGCGAGGAGCCGCCGGAAAGGAAAAGACGCCGGTTAATAACTGGCAAGGGGATAGCCACAGAAGACGAGGGGGCGAGCGAGCCCCGTCGGGAGTCAAGGCCAATTTTTATGGCAGATGCCATCCGTTCCGGGAGGTTGGCTCCCCAAGGGAGGGCGGTTCCCGAAGCCAGCCCAACACGAATTCCGGAGAGCGGCTCGTCGGCTGCCGTTGGAGAAGCGGGCGACGGTATAGAGAGGGTGGGCCCTGAGTTCGCCCACGCGGATGCAGATGCGTTAACGCGGGGTCCGGCCCGTGTGGGGATGACGACAGGTAGATCCAATCGCCGAATTCTGATCCCAGGAGGGTATAACCTGTTGCAACACAGCGAGTAGGCCGCAGCGGATATGACCCTGCTATGTGCGGCCGCTGAGTATGAAATGTTAAAAGGTGTTAGCGACGGGGAACTATCCCGGAGGGTTGCTAGCGCGGCCTTGCAGGTATTTTTCGATTTTCTGATGTATCGTAAAGTAAATTTTGATGCATACTGACTTGCCTTTCCTCTTTTTCCTCTTCTTTAGACTCTCATCTTGGAGGTAGAGAGGGGGCAGCGAGCGCAAAGGAAGGCAGCCACCTTTAACAAGGTGGTAAAGAAATATCGGTTGTGTCGTGTCAAGCATCAGGCGCTGGCGGACCTACTCAAGCAGGACCCAGAATTTTGGGTTTTCCGTGAGGGTTTGGAGCAGTCGGAGGCCCAGCTGAAGCGAAGGGTGGTTGAGCTGGAGCAAGTTAATGAGCAGCTAATGGCCGCTTTGGCTCGGAACATTGAGCTGGAGACTCTTCTCTAGTCGAAGGAAGAAGAACTGGAGCTCGGCCGTGGGGTAGCGGCGGAAGCCGCTGATTTGGGAGCCAAGGTGGTTGCCTTGACCGCTGAGCTTAATGCCAAGGCGGCTGAGATTGAGGCCCTTAAGCAGTCTGTTGCGTCAAGGTTTGATGAGGATGCGTATGGCGAGGCGCGTGAGATGTGGGTGTATGCCGAGGCCAAGCTAGTCGTGTTCGATGAATTCTTGGCTGCGGGTCGAGCTACTGAGGCGGAGGTTCAGGCTCAACGACGTATAGCTCAGGTCGCCCATGAAGCCTGCGGGTATAGTTCCGACTCCCCAGAACGGGCGGGCTATAATTCCGAAGATGTTAACCGTCTAGGGTCCGGGTCTTGGATCTCTACGACCTATCAGGCCGAGGACGGCGGTGGACGAGATGGCGGTCCGGCGGGGGATGGTGAACAGAATGGCGAAGCCCCTTAGGACTTGTATTCATTTTGTTTTGCTGTATTTGGAGACGTAAATGGGTCCTTTTGTACATGTATTTTTGGATGATAATGGAAGTTATACTTTTGCTGTTATTCTTTTCTTTTTGTACCTTTTATTTTCGGCCTTAATATTGTTGATGGACTTAGCCGTGGGCGTAACTTTGACCGCCGTCGAGTTACTTGTCGTAGTCGAGCTGGGTCGACTTACTGACGTCGATGGCCTTAGCCATAATATTGTTGATGGCCTTAGCCGTGTGCGTAACTTTGACTGTCGTCGAGTTACTTGCCGTCATAGTCGAGCTGGGTCGACTTATTGACGTCGATGGCCTTAGCCATAATATCGTTGATGGCCTTAGCCATGTACGTAACTTCGACTGTCGTCGGGTTACTGGCCGTCGTAGTCGAGCTGGGTCGACTTATCGATGTCGATGGCCTTAGCCATAATGTTGTTGGATGGCCGTAGCCGTTTATACATTGGAGATGGCCGTGGACGTTCATACATTGGAGATGGCCGTAGCCGTTCATACATTGGAGATGGCCGTGGCCTTTCATACATTGGAGATGGTCGTGGCCATTCATACATTGAAGATGGGTCGACTTATCGACGTCGATGGCCTTAGCCATAATGTTGTTGGAGATGGGCGTAGCCTTTTACACGCTGAGATGGCCGTAGCCGTTTATACATTGGAGATGGCCGTGGCCGTTCATACATTGGAGATGGCTGTGGCCTTTCATACATTGGAGATGGGTCGACTTATCAACGTCGATGTCCTTAGCCATAATGTTGTTGGAGATGGTCGTAGCCTTTTACACATTGAGATGGCCGTAGCCGTTTATACATTGGAGATGGCCGTGGCCGTTCATACATTGGAGATGGCCGTGGCCTTTCATACATTGGAGATGGGTCGACTTATCGACGTCGATGGCCTTAGCCATAATGTTGTTGGAGATGGCCGTAGCCTTTTACACGTTGAGATGGCCGTAGCCGTTTATACATTGGAGATGGCCGTAGCCGTTCATACATTGGAGATGGCCGT
>NC_031997.1:44634705-44638595 GCF_001879085.1 Nicotiana attenuata | reverse complement strand
GTGATACTATCTTCGAAGTCGTCATACCGTTCCTGGGCGATGGTCCGCTTTAGTTTGTGCGTGGTGGTGAACTTGACGTGATTGATCGCCAAGTCGTCGCTACCTCCGACGATCATGTTTATCGTGCGTGCTGGGGAGGGCGGCTTCGGCGGCCCGTGGGGTTGTTCCCGTCCACGCGCAAAGTTGATTTTCCCTTTGTCACTGAGTAATTCCCTCAGGTATCCATGGTTCAGCATCCTGACCACCTCTTGCCGTAGGCCTATGCAGTCTTCGATTTTGTGCCCCCGTTCCTGATGGAACTCACATAGGACGTTTGATTTCCTTGTGGCGGGGTCTGATTTCATCTTCTGCGGCCACTGCACTATGGTGCCCAGCTTCTCCAGTGCGTACACTATTTATGAAGGAGACACACAAAAGTTATGGGCGGATAACAAAGGAGGCGTACCTTTTTCGTTTCGGAGTGGGGCGACGTCTCGCTGTAGCGCATCCGTATGCCTTGGTGGTGGATAGGAGGATCTGGTGTATGGCTGGTGTCGGTCTTTGTTGGAGCGTGGGAGTTGTTCTCGCCGTCCTTCGTTGCGTCGATCCCTCCTTGTTTATGAGTGTATCGTTGTTAGCCGTTGGGTCGGCCCATTAAGATCATCCTCGTCCGCTCGTACCTCAGCGCAATAGGCGTTGTGGATTTCCTCCCATGTGGTAGGGGGATATTTCATGAGGCGGCTTAGTAGCTTCTTGGTTGCCCTCGAACCATTCCTGTTATGCCCGTTCTGGAAAGCGGCGACTGCCATACCTTCCGATACGTTTGGTAGACTCATCCTTACCCTAGTAAACCTGGCTAGGAAGTCCCTGAGTCCCTCCCCTGTGGTTTGCCTAACGGCGAAGATGTCGTTAACCCTTGCTTCCGCTTTCTTTGCACCTGCATGGGCGGTGACGAACTTATCCGCCATTTCCTCGAACGTTGATATCGCCTTAGCTGGTAGCTGAGAGTACCACGTAAGGGCCCCTCCTGTCAACGTCTCACCAAACTTCTTCAGCAGCACCGATGGTACCTGTTCTTTTGATAGGTCGTTGCCCTTTACAGCAGTGACATAGTGGATTAAATGATCCTCAGGATCTGTGGTTCCGTCATATACCTTGGTGGCATCTTGAAGGTTTTTGGGATAGGGTGAGAGGCAGCTTCTTCAGTGTATGGTTGTTCAACGAACCTCCCCACGTCGCGTTTTGGTAGCAACTTGGGAGCACCGGGGATCTTGTCTACCCTCTCCTGATGTTCCTTCATCTGATCGCGGAGCGCCTTGTTTTCTGTCACGACCCTAGTTCACCAACCGTGAGCATGTCATGACGGCACCTGGTCCCCATGACCAGGTAAGCCTAACATTTGCGGAAATATAATAATTGCGGAAAAATAGGGAAAATCAAATCAAATATCTAAAGGAAACTGTACTGAATGCCGCATGGCAAGTACAACTCAACATCACAAGTCTAAAATAATTCCCAAAACCCGGAAACTCACAAATCACAAGCTAAGGGATACATAAGAGGCTCTGACTCAAGAATATCTATACAAAGGAGAAATGCTGAAAGAGCTATACTTATTACAGAAAACTGGAAAGGGACTCCTCGGTCTGCGGATGTAGCAGATATACCTCGAAGTCTCTACCGCTACGTCTCCTTCCAAGGCTGACAGAACTGAGTGGGAGTACTTTTATCTGCACAACAGAAATGTGCAGAAGAGTAGCATGAGCACACCAGGCGGTGCCCAGTAAGTATCAAGACTAACCTCGGTGGAGTAGTGACGAGGAACAGTCAAGGCACCTACCGGTCAATAACAGTATAATCATAGGAACAATGGAAATGACATTTAAATATGTAAAGACTGCATAATGACCAACAATGCTACAATTCAAAATAAGGGAAAAATACAACAAGTAACAACGAGAATATAATAAATGAGGATAGGAAATGACGGCAGAATCACAATCCAAATCCTAAGGTCACAACACAGCAATGGGAAAACAAGACAATAACTCATATCCTACAATGATGTTCCCAAAGGTCTTATCCAACTCTTTCCACAATTTCACCAAGTCTCGGACAAACCACAACTCGCGAAGATCCAGCATCTGAAATCTAACAATTGGCATCCTGTGCCCCATCAATCTCATGGTCATACCGACAACTAACTGGCTAACTAGGGCCACTCTCACAAATATAATGGATAAACGAGGGCGTACCTCCACTCTTAGCAAAGTCAGGAGGAATTCACCTCTAATAGGGGCGTTCAGCTACGTGTATGCTTGTGCAAATGTTTCTATCAACATTCTACCAGCTAGTAAACATGAAAAGGAGAACGGACCGCACGTACGATATTTCCTCATAACTTCCAAGCGATAAAGCTCATACCGGTAAGCAACCTACAATCACATTATTAAACAAATAGGAATGCCTCCACAGGCCGTCACAATTCTCTACAATCATCCCCTGACATAGCCCACCTTATTTCGCCACGTGTGCAAATAATAAGATAATAGGTACCACCTTATTTCGCCACACGTGCATCACAATGTTCCCTCCTTATTCTGCCACATGCGCAACCCACATATATGCATATAACATATCCCTCCTTATTACGCCGCATGTGCAAAACATCAATAACAACAACCGCACGGCAAAGACCTCGTGCATCACAATATTCAAAATCGCACGGCAGAAACCTCGTGCATCACAGTATCAACAACCGGTACGGCAGAAACCTCGTGCATCACAATATTCAAACTCGCACGGCAGAAACCTCGTGCATCACAGTATCAACAACCGCACGGCAGAAACCTCGTGCATCACAATATTCTCAATCGTACGGCAGAAACCTCGTGCGTCACAATCTCAAGTAAAACACAACAAACGACAATATATACAGGAACAAAGCAAGAGAATCAACTCAGGTATTTCCGTCCACCAAAAGACGGTACAACTAACTCAAAAGGAATAACCGTAACAGAGAAATGCTAAGCGCAATAAGAACAACTCAACAAGGGAGAAATAATATGAAACAACGATTCCATAATACTAAGTTCAACAACAAGGAAGTTAACATGAATCAAATAATTACAATTAAGGAAATATCAACTGAATATAGGATATCTAACTTCTTTTCAATTAAGACCAATTAATTACACGAGAGATAGAAATAATGCTTTCCAAATAAAGACAAGTAGTTAGGAATGATAATGTGACTATAGAAGGGTAGTGTCTACAGTGAAACAAGTAAAAGTCAATTAGGCAAAAAGGATAAGCCAAAAAGGGGCAAATAAATTCCAAGTAAGACATGTAATGGTGAAGCTAATAACAGGGAACTCAATCGTATCAAGAACAACTTTATATTCGGTGACTACAAGGATCTAAGAGCCTAAAAGGGGCAATTTTCCACAAATAAATCCTAGCACGCACTCGTCACCTTGCGTACAAGGAATACAATCAACAAAGAAGGCTCAAATCCTAAGGGGAAGTCCCCCACACAAGGTTAGGCAAGATACTTACCTCGAACCGGCTAAAATCAACTAGCAACCACGTTCTTGCCACGAGTACTCGACTCCAAATTGCCCAAATCTATTCAATTAAATCACAAATTGTAAATAACATCTCAAGCAACTGATTCTACTATTTAATTCAAGGCTACGACGTGAAATTAGGTGAAATGACCAAAATGCCCTTCAGGACAACACCTCAGAATCAAATAATTTTTACATTTTCAGAACCCTCGTATTCTCACGAGTCTAACCATATAAAAATCTCCCAAATCGGAGGTCAAATGCTCACTCAAAATCCCAAAGTTTGACCTAAGAAGTTCTAACCAAATTCCTCCAATTTTAGTCCCAAATTCGAATTTTAAT
>NC_031997.1:44526508-44633524 GCF_001879085.1 Nicotiana attenuata | reverse complement strand
ACCCAAAATAACCAAATCTCAGCCAACACCAACAGGTACACACCCCACAAGCTAAAACTCAAGAAGCATAAAACTGAAATGACTGAATACGAGAAAGGAAACACATAAGGGGACTAACAAACAAATCAAACTAGCACAGATTCTTCTAAAACACAAATCGACAAAACCTCTAACAAGACAGAATGGAAGCATATAAAAGACTCACAATGATCTTATACTGATATAACTCCTCACCGCAGTACACAACCCTGTCTCAACATATCAAATCACCTGAAATCACGAGGGTCCCGCCCTCATTACTGAATCACAGTAGGGCACCCATCAACCCATCCAGAGACTCTCACTAGATCAATTCCGTCTACAAATTACAACACAGGCTGGCTCCCACACCGGTGGAGCATAGAAATCACAGCTCGTAACCAAGAATTCTCAGAGATCACATCAAACCTACCAAAACAGAAAACATGAATTTACTACTAGCCTCATAGCTCTCGACAACAGCTAGAAACGGACGATAGACACGGCTATCACTCATAGAACCTCCCAACAGAATAATCACGTAAACAGAGTGCAAATCATGAAATGCACCCATAACTGGAATCAACAAATAAGGGAACACACCCCGATGAGCAGAAATGTGATGAACTACAGATAGTTCCCCCTATAACAAATCGAATCCGTACCTGAACGACATTCAACTGGCGCACCGGCCTCAAGCCTACTATATGAAACACATCAACGAGCCGGGCCTCCCCTTCTTGGGCGCCCTCTACCTGCCTGAATACCTCGCTAGGACACACCGGTCCGAAGTCTGGGACAATCTCTCATCATGTGGCTAGTATCTCCACACTCAAAGCACCCTCTCTGCTGGCGAGGCGGTGGGAACTGTGCGATACGGGTACTCCGAGACCCATGGACACCTGAGTCACCATGCAAAGCCTGAAGCGCGAATTGAACTGGCTGACCCGCAAAACCTCTACCATGATGCACCCTACCTCCAAAATAAGGACCAGTATATCTCACCAGTCTATGAGGCCTCCTCGCCTCCTCAAGATCTCCCTCCCGATCTCGTCTGCTCTCTCTCTCATGACCCTGCCTGCCCTCTCTCTCTAGCATGCATACCCTCTATCCTCCTAGCAATGTTCACCACCTGTTGATACGGAATATCCATCTCCAATTCACGGGCCATGCTGGACCTGATGCTAGGAATAAGTCCCTCAATGAACCGGCGAACCTTTTCGCGAACAGTAGAAACCAAAGCTGAGGCATGTCTAGCCAAACTGGTGTAACGGACAGCATACTCCGAGACGGTCATAGCACCCTGACGCAAATGCTCAAACTCCGCGCGCCATGCATCCCTGAGGCTCTGTGGAACAAACTCTCTGAGAAACATATCTGAAAACTGGGTCCAAGTCAGTGAAGCTGCCTCGTCTGGGCTGTCTAACTCATAGGTGCGCCACCAATCATAGGCGGCTCCTCGAAGCTGAAAAGTAGTGAATGAAACCCCGCTCGATCCAGAGATACCCATAGTACGGAGAATACGGTAACACTCATCAAGAAACCCCAAGGTATCGTCTGATGCTAATCCACTGAACACCGGAGGGTCATACTTCTTGAACCTCTCTAATCTCATCTGCTCCTGCTCGGAAGCCGCTGCCATGCCCTCGGGCTGAACTGGTGCCGCAGGCGGTGCAGGAATAATCTCTGGGACCTGCTCAACATGCGCTTGCTGCTCAGGAGTGCGGGCGGTGGGAGTCTGTGCTCCTACCCTGGCCTGGGATGTGGCTGCAGCAAGAGGAAGCAATCCTGCCTGAGCCAAAGTGGTGTACATACTCATGAACTATGCCAAAGTCTCCTGAAGGGCTGGAGTAGTAGTAGCAGTAGGCGTGTCAGGTGCCTGAGCTCCGGTTGGATCTGCTGGTGGTACCTCAGTGGCAGTTCGGGCAGGTGCTCTCGCTGCACCACGTGCGCGTCCTCGAACTCTACCCCGGCCCTGACCTCCGACGGCTGCAGCAGGGGGCGCGGGTGCCTGATCACCTCGGGTAGTACGTGTCCTCACCATCTGTGAGAGAGTAGAAGACAGAGGTTTAGGATTGTAGATGTCAAAATCTCGCACGACAGGGAAATCAAATGAAGTGGAATTTTCCTAACGGTTACATAGCCTCTCGCAGATAAGTACAGACGTCTCCGTACCGATCCACGAGACTCTAATAAACCGGCTTGTGATCTGTGACTCCTATGAACCTAGAGCTCTGATACCAACTTGTCACGACCCTAGTTCACCAACCATGAGCATGTCATGACGGCACCTGGTCCCCATGACCAGGTAAGCCTAACATTTGCGGAAATATAATAATTGCGGAAAAATAGAGAAAATCAAATCAAATATCTAAAGGAAACTGTACTGAATGCCGCATGGCAAGTACAACTCAACATCACAAGTCTAAAACAATTCCCAAAACCCGGAAACTCACAAATCACAAGCTAAGGGATACATAAGAGGCTCTGACTCAAGAATATCTATACAAAGGAGAAATGCTGAAAGAGCTATACTTATTACAGAAAACTGGAAAGGAACTCCTCGGTCTGCGGACGTAGAAGATATACCTCGAAGTCTCTACCGCTATGCCTCCTTCCAAGGCTGACAGAACTGAGTGGGAGTACCTGTATCTGCACAACAGAAATGTGCAGAAGTGTAGCATGAGCACACCACGGCGGTGCCTAGTAAGTATCAAGACTAACCTCGGTGGAGTAGTGACGAGGAACAGTCAAGGCACCTACCGGTCAATAAACAGTATAATCATAGGAACAATGGAAATGACATTTAAATATGTAAAGACTGCATGAATGACCAAGAATGCTACAATTCACAATAAGGGAAAAATACAACAAGTAACAACGAGAATATAATAAATGAGGATAGGAAATAACGGCAGAATCACAATCCAAATCCTAAGGTCACACAGCAATGGGAAAACAAGTCAATAACTCATATCCTACAATGATGTTCGCAAAGGTCTTATCCAACTCTTTCCACAATTTGACCAAGTCTCGGACAAACCACAAGTCACGAAGATCCAGCATCTGAAATCTAACAATTGCCATCCTGTGCCCCATCAATCTCATGGTCATACCGACAACTAACTGGCTAACTAGGGCCACTCTCACAAATATAATGGATAAACGAGGGCGTACCTCTACTCTTAGCAAAATCAGGAGGAATTCACCTCTAATATGGGCGTTCAGCTACGTGTATGCTTGTGCAAATGTTTATAACAAACTTCTACCAGCTAGTAAACATGGAAAGGAGAACGGACCGCACGTACGATGTTTCCTCATAACTTCCAAGCGATAAAGCTCATACCGGTAAGCAACCCACAATCACATTATTAAACAAATAGGAATGCCTCCACAGGCCGTCACAATTCTCTACAATCATCCCCTGACATAGCCCACATTATTTCGCCACGTGTGCAAAAAATAAGATAATATGTATCGCCTTATTTCGCCAGACGTGCATCACAATGTTCCCTCCTTATTCCGCCACATGCGCAACCCACATATAAGCATATAACATATCTCGCCTTATTACGCCGCATATGTAAAACATCAATAACAACAACAGCACGGCAAAGACCTCGTGCAACCCTTCAAATCAACCGCACGGCAGAAACCTCGTGCATCACAATATTCAAAATCGCACGGCAGAAACCTCATGCATCACAATATCAACAACCGCACGGGAGAAACCTCGTGCATTACAATATTCAAACTCGCATACAACAAACGACAATATATACAGGAACAAAGCAAGAGAATCAACTCAGGTATTTCCGTCCACCAAAAGACGGTACAACTAACTCAAAAGGAATAACCGTAACAGAGAAATACTAAGCGCAATAAGAACAACTCAACAAGGGAGAAATAATATGAAACAACGATTCCATAATACTAAGTTCAACAACAAGGAAGTTAACATGAATCAAATAATTACAATTAAGGAAATATCAACTGAATATAGGATATCTAACTTCTTTTCAATTAAGACCAATTAATTACACGAGAGATAGAAATAATGCTTTCCAAATAAAGACAAGCAGTTAGGAATGATAATGTGACTATAGAAGGGTAGTGTCTACAGTGAAACAAGTAAAAGTCAATTAGGCAACAAGGATAAGCCAAAAAGGGGCAAATAAATTCCAAGTAAGACATGTAAAGGTGAAGCTAATAACAGGGAACTCAATCGTATCAAGAAAAACTTCATATTCGGTGACTACAAGTACCTAAGAGCCTAAAAGGGGCAATTTTCCACAAATAAATCCTAGCACGCACTCGTCACCTCGCGTACAAGGAATACAATCAACAAAGAAGACTCAAATCCTAAGGGGAAGTCCCCCACACAAGGTTAGGCAAGATACTTACCTCGAACCGGCTAAAATCAACTAGCAACCACGTTCTTGCCACGAGTACTCGACTCCAAATTGCCCAAATCTATTCAATTAAATCACAAATTGTAAATAACATCTCAAGCAACTCATTCTACTATTTAATTCAAGGCTACGACGTGAAATTAGGTGAAATGACCAAAATGCCCTTCAGGACAACGCCTCGGAATCAAATAATTTTTACATTTTCAGAACCCTCGGATTCTCACGAGTCTAACCATATAAAAATCTCCCAAATCGGAGGTCAAATGCTCACTCAAAATCCCAAAGTTTGGCCTAAGAGGTTCTAACCAAATTCCTCCAATTTTAGTCCCAAATTCGAATTTTAATGATGGATTTAACTACAAATAATGAAATATAACTAGAAGGGATTAAGAAACGTTATCCAATAAATCTTCTCTTCAAAACCCACTCAAAATCGCCCTCTCCCGAGCTCTCAATTGATTTTGTAACATATGAACTCAAACCCTCGACATTTCTATTTCTGCCCAGGGATTTCCGCTTCTGCGGACAAGGGACCGCTTCTGCGGTCCCGCATATGCGGAAAAACAACCGCTTCTGCGTTATTCACTTATTGGACCAGAGTCCGCTTCTGCGGACACATAACGCTCCTACGGTTCCGCTTCTGCAGAATAGCGACCGCTTCTGCGGTTCCTGAGAGGGAGGGCTAATCTCGCTTCTGCGACGACCAAGGCCGCTTCTGCGGCTCCGCTTCTGCGGTTCCCAAGCTGCAGAAGCGGAATGATACCAGAAGCAGCAGTGCTGCTATTTCTCAACTTCCAAAACTCTTCCGTTAACCACCCGAAATCATCCTGAGGCCCCTGGGACCTCAACCAAAAGTACCAATACCACCTAATACCTTATTTAAACTTGTACCAATCTTGAAAACACCTAAACAACGCCGGAAACCCGAATTAATCAAAGATTCAAGCCTAAGAACTTCAAATCCCAACCAAACACTCTGTCGATCAAAAACCTACCCGAACCTCGTCCGAATGACCTGAAATTTTGCACACACATCCGAAATGACATGACGCAACTACTGTAACTTCTAGAATTCCAATCTGACCCTCGGATCAAAAACTCACTATCGGACCGGAAACTTCAAAAATTCAAACTTCGGCATTTCAAGCCTAAATGAGCTACGGACTTCCAAAATACATTCCGAACACGCTCCCAACCCTGAAATCACCTAACGGAGCTAACAGAACCATCAGATTTCCATTCCGAGGTCGTCTTCACACTGTTCCGACTATGGACCACTTTTCAACACTTAAGCTCTCATTTAGGGGACTAAGTGTCCCAAAACTCTCCAAAACTCAACACCGAACGTCCCGGCAAACCAAAATAGCAGAAATGAACTTAGGGGAAACAGTTAATGGGGGATCGGGGCTTGAATTCTAAAAACGACCGGTCGGGTCGTTACATTTTCATTTTCCATTTCTTCCATCTTCTTTAGGATGGCTGTTAGCGTGCCATCGTTGGTCTGTGTCTCGATGGGTTTGTTATTTGCTAGTGCAACTTCCGGTTCACCCACGGCAGCAGTGGTATCTACCGTTGGTGTACATCTGATGTTACTTTGTGGTGGCCTCTCGACCTAGCCACTTAGAGTGCTTGTTAGCCATCTTTCCAGTAGCTTCTTGATCGCTGAGGGTGCTTCTGTAGCCGCAGATATGGAAGTTCCTTTTTCATGCAAGATCGTCAGATCTTCGGATAAAGAAAGTGAGATCTCTGCACCCGGTGTGATGCTAGGGGTTGCATTCAGGATGCCATCATCACTGGCCTCGTTGAGAGGGCCAAGGAGATTGGTAGTGACACCCAATATAGCTTTCGATCTTGTGTTATTTTCAGCCATCTTCTGTTTTTGTGTGGTGTAGAGAGTGGTAGTTGGTTGATCTCTAGGTGGATACTATGGTTTTGATTCTCAAAATCCCCACAGACGGCGCCAAATTGTTTCGCTCAAAAGTTAACAATATACTTTGTAAGCTAGAAAACAATCAAAAGTAAGAAAAGGGTAAATCGTAATCAAATATAGTAGACCTAGAGATGTAAAGATGATGTTATTGTTGTAGATCTAGTATTATAAAGTGGTAATATGAACTCAAGAGAATATGTTCGTTTGAGACAGAGATAGAGAGAGAGTCAGATAATGAGAGCGTTTTATTATTCCAGAATCCCCCCTTTTACAATGTGAAGGTCTCTCTTATATAATAAGAGACCTTCCTCGAAATAATCAAAAAGTTACAAAAATAGGTAACGTTTTCCTAGTGAAGACACTGAGTCCTAAACGATGTCGCTTTTGTCCCCACGTTCGAGTCGTACCCATTACGTTAGTCGGCGTACACTCATTCGGCGTACCCATTGGCGTAGAGACGCTGACGGTCAAATTTGACCCTATACAAAATTCATAATTCCTAAAATTTAAATTTTGAATCTGCATCTATTCACAAACAATATATGATACCTAAAGACATGACAATGCTCAATTGCAATAATTATCGGTTTGTAACTGGTTCCTTGTTGCCATAACATTCAATTACTTTAGAATGTTTTTAAGACGGGCAGGTATAGTATATATGATACAGGTTCATTTGAATTTGATAGCTTTGATTCACATTGTAACCAAAATAATCGCGGGGCGAGAACAACATTAGCATACCTGTCAACGCAGCGGAAGAATTGTTGAATTCACCACCGAAACAATTGCCCCAAATCGAACTTTGAATCACTAGGAAACAAAGTTAATCTTCCACCAATTAGATGCCCTAACTTATCTGTGTTTTTCATGTAGAAGAAAATAGTCAGAGAAAATTCTTACACTTGAAAAGTTCTGTATTTTCTCCTTAACATAAATAGGCAGACTAGTGGTTAAGGAAGATAACCCACCACTCATCCCTTTTTTTGCACGTTTAGTTTAGTGGAGTTTGTGGTCTAGTGGTAACTTCCCTTGACCTCTCTTACTTATCTCTCATTACCGGGTCGGGTTAGCCCACATGGAACGACCCACGACCCATAATCCAACATCTCCCACTTCGCTCATAGTGGGCTAGACCGATGTCTTTGACACACAGTTCATACTGGCAAATACTTGGTGCGACCTGCGAGCACAAAGAGTTGTAACATTCCAAAACCAATTAAAGGTTGTACTAAAGCTCTATGTAGAAATCCAATCACATATGGAAAGGATTCACTACTGGCATGAGGATATTATTACTCGCAATACCCCAGACATCATTTGCTATTCCAGTAGCTATTTATTTAATCCTTAATCCTTGAAGAAGTGAACTTGAGTTCATGTTCAACTTTGTATCCACAATTATATCCAATACCCTCATGGTAAGTGTAATGATCGATCTATGAATACAGGTTAAATTACTAAATTTTAGTCATCTTCCCTTTCTACTTGAATCTTTCCATTCCAAATAAACTGCTTTCCTAGACATGCACTACATTGTCGAATCACTCATGGCCATTAGTGACATGCTAAAGTAGTAACACTGATTGGCACTACAAGAGACAACAAAAGGACAAAGGGTATTCTAATAAAAAATGATATGACTTCTTTGGGATCTCACACAACGAAGAAGCAGGGATTCATTCTTCCATTATCCCATGGTCGATAGCACACGTGGTATGAAACACATGTTACGGTGTTCTCACCTTATGTTGGCGCGTGTGCCTTATTCTTTTAATCATTCAACACCTTATAGATTTTGGTCTAGACACCTCCAAATGTCTAACCTGAATTTCTCACTTCAATAATCCTCAAATCTTCTTAAAGAAACTCGCATCTAGCTTACAAAACAAGTCATAATCGAATAGTGAAATTCGTAAGTCTGATTAGTTGTTAAGACCGATCTTTACAAGTAAATATAACCTCGCATTATCCAAGGTCCTATAAGGTCTCATCTCTTTACGATTCTTAACGTAAGAGGCGAGTGCCCGTGTGAGAGAGCCAATCTCGCGACTTGTTCGACATACTTTATCAACAAAATATTCATCACATGCATACGAGAAATAAGCATAAATTCAAGAGTAAAATATTGATGAGCATATTATAATACTAAAGTCATTTTACAATACATAAATATGTTCATATCTTTCGCAAACCTAGAGCCATAACATGTTTCTCAAACAGGTCTCTAGATATCACCTTTGTAAAGGGATCAGCTATCATGCTTCGCGTAGGAATGTATTGTAAATTTATCTCTCCACTTGCTACTATGTCTCTCCCAAAGGTACACTTGATGTCAATGTGTTTGGTCTTGTTGTGATACTTAGGATCTTTTGTATATGCAATAGCCGCTTGACTATCACAATATAGTGTCATGGGACCCTAAGAGTTCTTTGTAATATCCAGATGCTCAAATAATCTCTTCAACCAAACAACTTCTTGTACTGCAGATGTACAGGTTTGTTTCTTACGTTTCCATGATATAGCACCACTATTAAGTAAGAAAGCATAACCGGATGTTGATTTTCTATCATTCCGATCACCAGCCCAATCAGCATCTGTATATCGTCTCAAGTATAAATCATTTCCACTATAACATAGTGAATAAAATCTGCAGTTCCCTTTAGGTATCTGAAAATTCTCTTCACAACTTTCCAATGATCTCTTCCAGGATTAGACTGATACCTGCTAACCAGACCTACGACATAACAAATGACTGGGCGAGTACACATCATAGCATACATCAAGCTCACGACAGCACTTGAATATGGAACTCGAGACATGTCTTCCTTTTCATTTTCAGTCTTGGGACACATTTCAAGGCTTAAAGTTTCACCTCTCGCTATGGGAGTATCCATGGATTTGCAACTATTCATGCGGAAACGCTCCAAAATTTTCTTTATATAAGTTTCTTGAGAAAGACTCAATAACATTTTGGAACGGTCTCTTTGGATCTTAACTCCAAGGATATAGTCTGCCTCGCCCATATCTTTCATGTCAAATGACTTTGAAAGCCATGACTTGATAGTTTTCAAATACTCCAAATTGTTTCAGGCCAATAAAATATCGTCCACATAAAGAGAAAGAATTACAAACATCCCATTGGACTTCTTCACATAAATGCAATGGTTTTCATTGATCATGGTGAAATCATATAAGATCACCTTCTTGTGAAATCTCAAATACCATTGCCTTGAAAATTGCTTCAGGCCATAAATAGATCTTTTCAATTTACAGACCTTCTTTTCTTGCCCATTAACGATGAAGCCTACAGGTTGTTCCATGTAGATTTCTTCATTTAGTTCTCTATTGAGAAAATTTGTCTTCACGTCTATTTGATGTAATTCTAAATCCAAACGTGTAAGAATAGCCAAAAGTAAGCGAATTGAGGTAAACTTCACAACTGGTGAAAATGTTTCCTCATAAACTATTCCAGTTTCTTGAGTAAAGCCTCTTTCCACCAATCGTGCCTTGTGTCTTTCTATTGACCCATCCGCTTTGCGTTTAACTTTGAGAACCCATTTATTCCCAATGGCTCTACGCCCAGGCGGAAGGTCAACTAGATCCCAGACTTTGTTGGTTTTCATGGACTCTAATTCTTCTTTCATTGCTTTCATCCACTCATTTTTCCAGGGCTTCGATAAAGCCTCAACCACATAATTTGGCTCATCTATTTCTGTGGGAGATACCAAGAAAACATAATCTTCAACGTCATAAGTACGTTTGGATATATTTTTCCTGGCACTCTTTCGTAGTTGAAATTCAGGTTTGTCAGAAGGATTTTGAGATTGAGAGTTCCCACTCCCACTCGGATCAAGAATAAGATCTTGATCAATTTGATTATTAACTGTGTCAGAAGACACTTGCTGATTGTCTGAGTTCAACATTTCATAAAGAGGCTCTCCATTCTTTACCTCGCCCTTCATTGGGAAATCATTTTCCAAAAATGTTACATCTCGCGATACAATCTCAGTAACACTCCCATCCTCTAATTCACCAATGAACACATATCCTTTGGAGTGTTCTGAATATCTTATAAAGATACATTTCTTGCCTTTTGGACCTAATTTACCAAACTTTCTAAAAGAATCTTTTACATATGCAGCACAACCCCAAGGTTGTAAATTATTCAAGTTTGGTCTATGACCAGTCCATAGCTCATAAGGAGTGGAAGAAACTGATTTTGAAGGCAGTTTGTTCAATATGTAGGTTGCAGTCAATAACGCATCTCCCCAAAAGGAGATAGATAAATTTGCATGCGCCATCATGAACCTTATCATGTCCAGTAGTGTTCTATTCCTCCTTTCTGCTACACCATTTTGTTGAGATGTGTACGGAATAGTTAACTGTCTGGTGATGCCCTTTTCATTACACAATTCTTCAAATTCTTTTGATAGATATTCACGCTCTCTATCGGTTCTTAAGGTGTTAATCCATTTGTCTAATTGATTCTCAACTTCATTCAAATATTTCCTAAAACATTCAAGTGCTTTAAATTTATGAGAAATCAAATAGACATAACCAAAGCGTGTGAAATCATCAATGAACGGAATAAAATATAAAGCACCAGACCTTGCCCTCACATTCATCAGACCACAGATATCAGAATGGAAAATTTTCAATAGAAAATCAGCTCTCTTAGCCTTTCCAAATGGTTTACGTGTAATCTGTACGGCAAGACAATTTTCACAAGTTGGATTTTCAATTTTAGAGAAAGAACCTAGATGTCCTTCCTTAGCCAATCTATTCATTCGATCTTGCCCTATGTGACCTAATCTTGCATGCCATGTAATAACATCAACATCATTGTTACTAGAATCACATGCCATAACACAACGGTCAACATAATAGTTATACGTAGAAGGATTACAATCTAAAACAATAAAACCATCATAACGATGTCCAAAACCATTAAAAAACATTGTCTTAAGTAATTCTAAGACCACTGCGACTAAATTTCAAATTGAAATCTAAATCTAGAAGAACAGATACAGATGCTAAGTTTTGTCGAATCTCTGGAAGATACAGGACGTCATGCAACATCTAAGATCGGCCACCACGCATGTCCATTCTGCAAGCACCTATCCCTTTGAATTCAAGCTTTGCATTATTTTCCACATATACATGCTTTGATCCAAACTCTATGAACGCTTCTCTATCACGACTCACATGTTTGGTGGCCCCTAAGTCTGCAATCCACACAGGATAAGATTCAGCTAGTAAAAACTGTGCTAGAAACATATATAGCACTAAGAGATGCATTTTGAAATGCTACCTTTTTCGGCTCAGTGCACTCACGAGCAAAATGCCTTGGGACTTGGCAATTGTAGCACTTCATCTTGCTCTTGTCTTTCTTCTTATAGAGCCATTTTCCTTTCTTGGAATTTGTCTTGTTTCTTTTGTTGGAGAATCTTTCTCCGGTCTCCTTACCTTTTCCATCATTTTTCAGTTTCTCTTGCGCTTGAAGCTTGATCTCTTTGTACAACTTGATTCTGCAACAAAGGCATTAGGTACAGCTTTAGCAGCACCAAGCCGCTCGTTTTCAAGCTCTACATGACGAGCAACATCAGCAAAAGTTTTGATGCTATCATTGTGGGTCAAGTTAACCTTCAGATGTTCCCAATTATTGGGAGGAGACCGAAACACTGCCTGAACCTGCTGCTCATTAGAGAGAACATTGCTAGCACTTTTGAGTTGAGAAATCATATTTGACATCACCCTTAGATGTTGCTTGACACAGTGATCATGAGGCTTTTTGTACGTGTCAAACTTGATTGTCAGCTGTCGAAGGCGAGTCATAGTCGTACCCCTATATGCCTCTCTTAAATGTGCCCACATGGCATGAGCAGTAGGATATTGCTCATATTCGTGGATAAATTCATCACCAACTGAACATAAAATAATTCCACGTACAGTGGAATATTTCTTTTTCCAAATATTGTTAGTTTCGAGATCCCTCCTGTGTGGGGCAGTGTTACCCTCCTTTGGGTGACTCATAGCATGGTTAATAATTTCAAGAGTATCTTGCTCTTCGAGTACATACCACATCTTACGACTCCAGATGTCGTAATTTTCACCATTCAGTTTGTCACCCTTGTTCAAGTCAGCAATGATACTTTTTGATGCCATGTCTGTTATTAGAGACAATATTACAAGTTTAACTCATCAATATATACTTCAGTTAATTTATGCATGTGATTACACACTCAAGTAAATTAATTATAATATTAGTTCTACATTTAGTAGAATCGAACGGTCACTACGTTTCCATTCATCATCTATATCTAAATATTTTAATTAATTAAAATCACTTCTTAGTGTGTACTTTATTTCAAGACTCAATCCATTACAAAAAAAATATGATAAACAATGTATGTAACTGGTGAGACAAGTAACATAATTTAAGTTTCATCAAGATAAATCACATAATAATAATTTACATGTTTGCTAGGACATACATGTACTACTCGAACACTAACTCTTGCACATACATGCTAAAAGGTGCACTGGGAAAATATCATGATAAATCTCAGTTAAAATTTTACCCCAAGACTCTCGAAGAGAGTCCGCTAAAATAGCTAATGCTTCCCAATCAGTAATCTCTACGTAATTAACCAATTCAACTCTTTTTAACTGAAAAAGGTGTACATGTTCAGGAATAGAAACATCAGGGCCCATTTTAAATTCATTAAACTCCCTAAATTTCCTTTCTCTTTCCCTTCGTTCAGCCCTTCAATCCCTTAACTCATTTTGTCTCTCCCTTGGGATATTCCTGATGACTTCAGTCTCCGAGTCTGAATCATTATAGAAATAAGTCCTGCGATGACGTACCCTTCTACGTTATCCCTTCCTTGACTTCGAGAACTTCCACTTGGAGTAATTCGAATTTGTCCCTGTTCAGCCATATCTGAAATAGGACAAAGGAATCAGAAATATGGTTGTTACCATTTAATGCGACAACGTATGTCACAAATTTCTGGTAGAAGACAAAAAAGGATCATAAAAGGGTTTTCAAAGTTGGAAGATTCCGTTTTTCACATAAAAAATATTTTCGAAAAATCCAAAACGAGTTTGTCATAAATATGTAAATTTTAGGCAAAATATTTAACAAGTTATTTCAAAAATGCTGAAAATAGAAGCAGTTTTTCGTCAAAAATAGTCAAAAACTGCCAATCTTAAAAAAATCAAATCTCACTCATTTTTAATTCATTTTTCACATATGATATATTTTCGGAAAGCCCAAAACAAGTAGAACATGATTATATATATTTTAGACAATTCTCTTTTTAACAAGTTATGGCTAAAACACTGAAAATAGAAGCAATTTTTCGTCAGAAAAATAGTCAAAAACTGCCAATCTTCAAAAAATCATATCTCACTCGTTTTTAATCCGTTTGTCACACAAAATATATTTTCGGAAAGCGCAAACAGAAACAGTTTTCTCTGAAACTTGTCAAAAATTAGCCAACAATAAAAAACTTAACCTAAACTTATAAAACAGAGATTTCAAGACAATTTACATGAATAACTGGATCATTCAACCATTGCTCTAATACCAATATAATGAAAATAATTGCGGGGCAAAAACAACATTAGCGTATACCGAAACAATTCCCCCAAATCGAACTTTGAATCACTAGGAAACAAAGTTAATCTTCAACCAATTAGATTCCCTAACTTATCTGTGTTTTTCGTGTAGAAGAAAATAGTCAGAGAAAATTCTTACACTTAAGAAGTCCTGTATTTTCTCCTTAACATAAATAGGCAGAGTAGTGGTTAAGGAAGGTAACTCACCACTCACCCCTTTTTTAGCACGTTCAATTTAGTGGAGTTTGTGGTCTAGTGGTAACTTCCCTTAACCTCTCTCACTTATCTCTCCTAACCGGGTCGGGTCAGCCCACATGGAGCGACCCACGACCCATAATCCAACACTAATTTTATGTGTATACTAAATATCTACTAAAAAAGTACAAGTAATAGATTTTTGTTAGACATTAAAGTGTGTACAAGAACTATTGCAGAAGATCGTGGGTTAACTAGCATACAATCACACACAAAGCAAATAGAGAAGAAAAATCAACACAAGGATTTAACGAGGTTCGGCTAAGCCTAATCCTCGGGGCAGAAGCAGAAAGAGTTTTCCACTACGAATGAGGAAAAAGCACAATACAATCTATAGAATCCCCAACTACAACCCCTATATATAGATCCCAAATAGTTCCAAACCTATAACAGAAAGGTTTCCCAATTTGACAAAGACGATAGTTTTTCCTTTCCAAAATCTATTAGGACAATGGATTTTCCTAAACCTATAGGGATTATGGGTTTCCTAAAAATACAAGAAAATAATTCAAGCCACAAATTAACAAATCTTTCCCTTGGCTTGAATTCTCTTCATCAACGGGAATAACGTCTCTCTATCTTGCCCTCAGCCCTCGCGAGGGCCCAACCCATTGTCGCACACATCAACCAAGTCTAGGCAACGCCTAAAGTTGTTAAAAGACTCAATCTCTTCAGCCATAGCACTAATACGGTCTCTCCAACAGCCTAAGCAAATCCCACAAGATTCATATATCCAAGAAGATTCCATCAACTACATTTGCAAATCTTTGCAGTCGGTTGATCACTCTCTTCTCTCTGCCTGTTGCAACGCTATATGAATGTTGTTTCCCAGGTGCATCAAAAATATTATCTTGATCAATATTTTGCACCTCCTCCACTTCTTCTTCTTTAAAACTACTGGGCTGAGCTAGTGGAGATTCAATCTCTAGCTCTATGCGGTCACTAACACAACGATCTGTTTTCGTTATTGCCTTCTCCCTCTGACTGTCTAGTGAGGCAAATTCATTAAATGTCACATCCTTACTGCTAATTAGCCCTAGAGTCTTTTGATCTATGCACCACAACCTATAATATTTCACTCCAATTGCATACCCTAAAAATATACATTTCTTTGCCCTTGGCTCAAGTTTTCTATCCCTCACATGAGCGTAAGTAGGACAACCAAATATCCTTAAATTTGAATAATCAACAGGCGAACGAACCATACTTCAAAAGGAGTTATGAACTCAATAGTTGTGGATGTAGATCTATTGACCAAATAACAAGCTGTATTGATTACTTCGGCCCAAAAATCCTTGCTAACACATGAGTGTGAAAGCATGGTTCGTGCGCTATCATAAAGCGTTCTATTCATACTTTTCTGCAATACCATTCTGTTGTGGTGTTCCGACACAAGTACGGTGTCTCACCATGCCCTCTCTACTGCAGAAATTATTGAACTCAAAATTGGAAAATTCCAACCCATTGTCAGTCCGAAGACGCTTGACTTTTCTTTTCATCTGCCTCTCAACCATCGTCTTTCATTTAACAAATATCAGAAATACCTCATCTTTAGTTTTCAGAAAATACACCCACACCATCCTTAAGTAATGATCAATCATAAAATCATAAAATACCTGGTACCACTCTTGGAGGAAACTCTATTTGGACCCCACAAGTCTAAATGTATATATTCTAACTTGTCTCTATTCTTGTACTCAGACTTCTTGCTGAACTTTACCCTTGTCTGTTTACCAAACACACAATGCTCACACAAATTTAAAACTTGATTTTTGTACCCATTCAGCAAATTCTACTTACTCAACAAAGACAATCCCTTATCACTCATATGATCAAGTCGCACGTGCCACAATTGAGACTGATTCAGATCACTTTTCTCTGAAGCTACATCAGCTTCCCCTTCAAGTACACTGGCCTGAAGATGATACAATTTAGAATGCATTTTGTCCTTCATGAGCACCATGGAGCCTTTACACATTTTAAGTATTTCATTCTTAGAGTGAAACTTATACCCTTGATCATCCAAAGCAAAAAGTGAAATCAAATTTCTCTTTATCCGAGGAACATGCCAACGGTCAATATTTCCGATAATTCCATCAAACATTCTCAATATTATGTTACCAATCCCCTCTACTGATAATGCATTATTATCTCCCTTGTAGACAGTCCCACTCATCTGTTTGTAAGTTGTAAACCAATTCTTGTGTGGACATATGTGGAAAGTAGCACCAGAATCGAGAACCAAAGAATTTTGCCCATGACTAGAACTCACAGCACAGACTTCCCCTACATAGTCACTATCATCAGAATTATTGCCAGTCAACTATATTTGCCGAATTATCTACTTTTTGCTACCCTTTTTTCTCTTTCATCCCAGGACAATCTCTTTTATAGTGACCTTGCTCCCCTCACTCATAGTATTTCTGCTTCCTTGCTTTAGACTTCTTTGGCGGTTATCTTTTTCCTGTTAGAGTCCTTTTGTTGTGTTCTTCCTCTACTCACAAGACCCTCACCCTCAGTTCTGCTGTTTGGAAAGCTCTTTTTCAACTCTTTAGATTTTGGTGCATTGCTAACATCTTCCAGTGAAATGATGTCCTTCCCATATAGTAGCATATCAACAAACGTATCATAAGACGGTGGTAAAGAACATAACACAACCAAGTCCTGATCCTCACTCTCAATTTTTATATCCACGTTCTTCAGGTCCATTATAATTGAATTAAACTTATCAAGGTGAGTTTTAACAGGTGTACCTTCGTTCATATGGAGATTGTATAAGCTCTTTTTCAGGTAGAGGTGGTTTGTTAGCGATTTCTTAGAATATAGATCTTCCAGCTTCTTCCATATCGTTGATGCAGAAGTTTCTACAGTAATTTCCCGAAGAACGCTATCTGTAACTCTCATGAAGATCGTACTCAAAGCCCTCTCCTTCAGGTCTGACTTCTCCGTCACTTTCATCTCTTCAGGAAAATCCTCATCAATTACCTTCCATAAACCTTGTAACACCAGGGACACTTTCATCCTAATCTTCCATAGACTGAAACTAGAACCTCCGTCAAATTTCTTTACTTCGTACTTTATTGAATATGACAAGGACATCTTAATCCTAGATTATATGTAGAACCCGAACCTTGCTCTGATACCAATTATTGTGAAGATCGTGAGTTAACTAGTACACAAAGAAAATAGAGAAGAAAAATCAACACAAGGATTTAACGAGGTTTGGCTAAGCCTAATCCTCGGGGCAAAAGCAGAGAGAGTTTTCCACTGTGAATGAGAAAAAAAAGCACAATACAATCTCTAAAATCCCCAACTACAACCCCTGTATATAGATATCATATATGCCCAAAATTATAAGAGAAAGGTTTCCCAATTTGACAAGGACAATAGCTTTTCCTTTCCAAAACCTATTAGGACAATGGGTCTTCCTAAAACTATAGGGATTATGGGTTTCCTAAAACTACAAGAAAATAATTCAAGCCACAAAATAACAAGAATAAATTCAATTGAAAACAAGAGAAGTAAAATACAAAATCAATAAAAGATGAAAACCGAACACGGGAGAAAATCACGGGCGGCAACGAGCCAACGAATTTACTATGCAAGGAGAAATACAAAATAATCCTCAAGGGGCAACAGAGGCAGAACGAGGATGAAGAGAACCACAGGCTCTCAAAATAATTTCTCTCTCGCAAAGTTATGAATCCTCCGAAAATATATATATATATATATATATATATATATATATATATATTCAAGCAAGCACTGCCATAAAGTCCCCAAGGACAATCAAGCACCCAGAACGCTAATTTAGTCCAAACAATTTTGGAACTTGGTAGTAGAAAGTTGATTAGTCAATACATCTGCAGGATTCTCTAAAATATGAACTTTCTCCACCATAGTTTTTCCTGCAGCAATAGTATCTCTGATGTAGTGCTTCTTGACATTAATGTGCTTAGTCTTCGAATGATACGTATCAATTTTTGTCAAGTTAATAACACTTTGGCTATCACAAAGCACAACGGTAGCGCCTTGTACAACACGAAGCTCAATAACAAGGTTGCGCAACCAAGTAGCCTTCTTCATACTCTATACATTGGCAACATATTCTACTTCAGTCGTGGACAAAACAACAATAGACTGAAGAACAGCTCTCCAAGAAATATAACCACCACAAAAGCAAAAATATAACCAAAAAGAGATCAACGATATTCAAGATCACTACCATAATCAGAGTCGGTAAAACCAATAACAATATTAGATGTAAGCTTACCATACTCTTTCCTGGGATTATGCATATATGTACCACCATGATAATAGCATAATCCAAATCAGGACGGTATGGGCACTTTGAATTTCTAGTGATGTCTTTTGGGCTAACGAATGCTCCAGCAGCTTTCATGGATCTTATGAATCGATTCTTCAAGACTTCCCTCGACTCCTTTATGATAGTGTTTATTGATGATATTATTATATATTCACGAAGTCGAGAGGACCATGTCGATCATCTCAGGGCAGTTCTATAGACTCCATATCAGCACCAGTTGTATACAAAGTTTTCGAAATGTAAATTCCGGCTTGAATCTATCACGTTCTTGGGACATGTCGTCTCTGGAGAATGAATCAAGGTTGATATTCAAAAGATTACATCTGTGAAGAATTGGCCTAGACCCACAACTCCAATGGAGATTCGAAGTTTCTTGGGCTTAGCTGGGTTTTACAGGAAATTTGTGGAGGGGTTCTCTACCCTTGCCCCTCCTTTGACTAAATTGATGCAAAAGGCGGTCAAGTTCCAATGTCAGATGCTTATGAAAGGAGCTTCCAGGAGTTGAAATCAAGATTGACTATGGCGCCGGTGTTGACCCTACCAGAGGGTACGAATGGGTTTGTGGTATATTGTGATGCTTCAAGGATCGAACTTGGGTGTGTATTAATGCAACATGGCAAGGTCATATCTTATACCTCTAGGCAACTCAAGAATCATGAAAAGAACTATCCAACACATAACTTAATTTGGGAGATGATAAATATGGACTTTGTGGTAGGATTACCTCGCACCCGTCATAAGTTTGACTCAATTTGGGTGGTTGTGGATCGACTTACGAAATCATCACACTTGCCTGATAATGCTACCGACATAGCAGAACAATATGCTCAGTTGTATATCAAGGAAATAGTCAGGTTGCATGGCACTCTAGTTTCTATTATCTTAGATCGAGGGGCACAATTCACAGCTAACTTTTGGAAGAAATTTCAGCAAGGTTTGGGTACTCAAGTGAATCTTAGTATAGCTTTTCATCCACAGACCGACGGGTAGGCAGAGCGGACTATTCAGACGCTTCAGGATATGTTGTGTGCTTGTGTTCTTGACTTCAGAGGTAGCTGGGATGATCATTTTCCGCTCATAGAATTTGCCTACAACAACATTTATCACGCAGGTATTTAGATGGCACCATTCGAGGCTTCATATGGTAGGAGATGTAGATCTCCCATTGGGTGGTTCGAGATTGGGGAAGCAGAATTGATAGGACCAGACCTCGTGCATCAGGCTGTGGAGAAGGTTAAGATCATTAAGGAGCGGTTGAGAACTGCCCAGTGTCATCAAAAGTCCTATTAGGACATTCATCGTAGAGATTTGGAGTTCAACGAAGATGATTGGGTATTCTTGAAGGTTTCCCCTATGAATGGTATAATGCGATTTGGTAAGAAAGGGAAATAGAGTGCGAGGTATGTCGGTTCGTACAAGATCATTGAGATGATTGGTCAGGTCACGTACAAGCTTAAGCTGCCACCTGAGATGTCATTAGTACACTCGGTATTTCATGTGTCTATGTTGAAAAACGTAGTTGGAGATCCGTCGCTTATTGTGCATGTTGAGACTATTGAGGTTAATGAACAACTAACCTATGAAGAGATTTCAATTGCCATTCTTGATAGACAAGTCTGAAAACTAAGAAATAAAAAGATTGCCTCTGTGAAAGTACTATGGCGAAACCAACAAGTTGAAGAGGCCACCTGGGAGGCCAAGGAAGAGATGATATCCTAATTTATTTGGATAGCTTTGTAATTGTATCCATGATGTTAAGGGCTAACTTTCTACAAATTATGTTCCGCCTGTACAACTTGTGTTAAGAATTCTCCCTCTTGGTAATGCAAGAGGGATAGGCCCATATTGTTTTACATCGTCGTATTGTGGTTATGTGGTTGGGATTGGTTTCTGGGATTCTCTGACAGGTGGATAGGCCCAGTTACAGGGGAAAATTTGCCAAATCTTTTTGAAATTTAGGGAGTTAGTCAAAAATTTGGGGGTTGTTGGTGTGTGAAGTAATAGCTGAACCACAGTGGATGCTATGGTAAATTTTGACCCTCATTCGAGGACGAATGATCTTAAGCGGGGGAAGATGTAAGGCCTCATAAAATTTTACCAAAAACCCAAGGTTCCGTGATGCCGATGTACACTTATGTGTTAATGATTGTAGAGACAGTGCGTTGAGGAGTTGAAGAAATTGTTGGCACTGAAGTGTTTCTGCGGTCCACTCTACGGCCGCAAAATTGATTTGCAGACCGCAGATCTGCCGCAGAATGAAGCAGAAACTTGAGCAAATTTGTGGGTCATTCTGCGGTCCTTTATGCGGCCGCAGAATTGTTTTGCGGGCGCAGACCGCATCGCATAATTGACATGAGGAAGTCCAGGAGGAGAATCCGCGGTCCATTGTGCGACCATAGAATGGATGTGCGGAGCGCAGAACGGCTGCATACCCAGGCATAGGTGCCCAGTTCCGGAGGGCCTTTTGGCGGCCCATTCAACGGACCACAGAAGCATTATGTGGTCGCATATAAGACCGCAGATCTGTTTCGGAGCCTTATTTTTCTGGTTTTATAAACCCGACCCCATTCTTATAAAAGAATATTAGGGGTCATTTTAGAAGGTTAGAGCATATATTTTGAGAGTGAGGAAGTGCTCTAGAGTGTGAGAGGATCCCTCAACTAATTGGTCCTCAATTCTTGCTCAAATATTGGAAGATTAACAAGGAAAACTCACTAGGTCTTCATCCTAGAGGTAAGATTCTACACCCTAACCCTAAATTTTGAAATTTAACTAAAAGTAGGTAATTAGTAAGGCAATTCTTCGGTGTGGGAGTAGTTCATTTTGCATGCATGCGCTATCAAAGGTTGTAGGAAGATTGTTGGGCTAAAAATTGTAGATATTGGGTTGTGGGATAATGGAATCCACCATAGAAGGACCTTGGAACATTAATGCACACCTAGTGTTTGGTAAAGTACTCAAATGAGCTGGAACCATGATCATCTTCCTAATTTTAGTTCAATTTGTTATATTTCTAAAATAGATCGAAGTTGCTAAGATTTCCGAAATATTTTAGAGTTTAAGGAAGCTCAAGTGAGGTATGTTAGCTAAACTCTTCTCGTAAAAATTGAACCCCACAATACCTTATAAGTCCCGAGTTGTTTATCATAAATCGATTGTTTCGAATAAGCTTTGTGACAAAAGATATATGTTCGATACGTATTCCAAATGCTCTTGTTATGTTGTGTTACTATTTGAGAATGTGTTTAAAGTATGGACTGCCTATGTAAATGTTATAACTTCAGGTCGTGTTTCAAGTGAAAGCTATTATGCCAAATTGTGTAGAGATTGTGATTGGGATTACACCTCCACCCGCATACGTTGGGGTGAGGCGGCAGGGCCGCTTTGTGTAGAGTTTTGGTATTGGGATTACACCTCCACCCGTATACATTGGGGTGAGGCAGCAGGGCCGCTTTGTGTAGAGTTGTGGTACTGGGATTACACCTCCACCCGCACACATTGGGGTGAGGCGGTGGGGCCGCTTTGTGTAAAGGTGGTTACAGAGGATCTCGACTTAAAATTTATGAATGTTATTGAAAGCTCTTGATAAATTTGCTTTGGCTTTAACGGCTACTATGCCATTCTATTGTTACCATGATCCATCATATTCATATTGTATTTCCAAGTCCTTGATTTGATGTTTGGTTATCATACTAGTACTTGCGACATGTACTAACATCCCTTTTACTGGGGGCGCTGCATCTTTAATGGATGCAGGTGGTTCTATAGCTGAGGGCAATGACCAGTGATAGCGGTACAGATTCTTCCTAGCTGACTTGGTGAGCCCCACTTCATTCCGGGGTCGTGCATCTTTTGTTTCGTGTGTATTACTATGTTTTGAGCTATAGCCAGAAGATATCTATTAGAGGCTCCGAAGATATAGTGTGGGTTGTGTAGTGGTGTTGGGAAGGTTAAACTAAAAATGTCGTAATTGTATCATATGCTTCCACTGTTAAACTATGGTTGTGACATGTATTATTTTGGAGACTTATAAATGATGCAACAAATGGTACTGAACTGGAGTGGTACACATGATTATCTCATTGTCTAATTAACAAAATGTATCCATTCTTTATTTATGGGTGAGTTGGGTACAAGGAAATCTGGCAAGCTTACTCGGCCGGGTTATCTCGATTGAGCGCTGGTCGTGCTCCTGGGGTTGGGGCGAGACACAACATCACTTGAATAAGGGATGTGAGCTATGCTCTCCTTCTCTTCCCTCATTTTCGGGCAAGGTCTGCAGACAACTTGAAGTGGGCAGCAACTGGAGTAGAACAGGCTTGCAATTTCCCATATCAAATCGATCAAGCATCATCTCAATATATTTTTTTTGCGACAAGTATAGTTACGTGCCTTTCTATCTCTCTGAACCTCCATGCCAAGGATCTTCTTTGTTACGCCCAAATCATTCATCTTCAAACTCACTATTGAGTTGCACCTTCAAATTATCAATAAGTGACTTGTCATGGGAAGTAATCAACATATCATCAGCATAAAGTAGCAAGTACACAAAGGACCTAGCTGAAAATTATTTGAAATAAACAGAATTATCATATTAACTCCTAGAGTAGCCTTGCTCAACCATAAATGAGTCAAACTTCTTGTACCATTTTTGGAGAGCTTGCTTGAGGCTGTACATTAATTTCTTTAATCGACAAACAGAATATTTCTTGTCAAGAACTAGAAAATTCTCAGGTTGAGTCATGTAGAATTCTTCATCTAACTCTTCATGCAAAAAAAGTGATCTTAAAATCAAGCTGCTCCAATTTCAAATCAAAGAAAGCAACAAACGCAAGGAAAATACGAATAGAGGTATGGTTGATAATAGGAGAGAATACCTAATTGAAGTCAATACCTCCCTATTGACCAAGACCTCTAACAATCAACCGCACCTTCAACTCCGCGGATATCGTCGTTTTCCTTGTAGAGGCATTTGCAAGGTAATGGTGTTTTACCCTTAGGTAGCAAGTATTGTTTTTATGAAGAATTTTAATTTCTTCATTCATCGCCAGTAGTCACTTTGAGAAATTCTCACAAGAAATTGCTTTAGAGTAACAAGAAGATTCAACACGTTCGTCAACTTCCTATTCAACAGACATAGCATACATAATCAAATCATCCTTATTTGTGTATCTAGCAGGATTTTTTATTATTCTCCTCAGATGATCTCAGACAATAAAATAATCCTCCTGGTGTGAGTTGTTTGACTCAAAGGATACTAGATACCTTATAAGTAAGAACAATCGAAATGAATCAAGGATCAATCGTAATCGAAGATAATAAGACCTAGATATGTGTGTTATGTTTGTTATAGCTCCCAACAGATTGGATATTCAAGAGAGAGAGAGAGAGAAAAAAAAAGAGAGATATAGAGAGCTTGTTCAATAAAAATTCCGTCCTCCTTTACAATATTGGGATCCCCCTTTATATAATAGGAGACCCTCCTTTAAATAATAAAATAATACAGAGATTGGTCGCGTTCCTTAGAGAGACGACGGAGCCGATGACACACTTCACGCCGACACTTCATGCCGACATTCTTTAGGTCGTGCCCTCACTTCGGTTAGCGTATATTCGTTGCTCGTTCCTATCAACGTGGAGACGTAATGGGCAGAATTTGACCCTATACAGTTAGTCCCTCCGTTCGTCGGCGACGCATCGAGGTGCGTCCTCGATGGACGGAACCGCGAACCTTATTTTGGGAGAATTTGACCATGCTTGAAGACGGCTGCATGAATGAGAGGGAACAAGTGAACATTTGAATTTATTGAAATGCTGACGCGCGGTTTCTTTCTCAAAGTAACGTCATCACACGCAAGCGTCATCATTGCGCGTCTTCCCGAGGAAACACAAAAGGTGTTCTGATGCTCGGTTTCCTGCGCCCGTTTGAATTCCGCCTCTTCGATTTCAATGCCAGCCAACCATATAAACTTGATCCACCTTTCGATCATTTGCAAGCATTTCCTGAGCTTCTAAGAAGGCACTTCTTTTCTTCGAAACCCCACCGTTTCTCAGATTCGTTGTGTCATACACCGTTTCCTGGACGAAAATTATGGCAAAGCCCCGAAGGGATGATAATCCGAAGGCTCTTGATAATACGCCATCTGATGTACCGCCTCCATCTGGCGGTGATGAGGGAGACGGAGAAAAGGAACTCACCCCCCTTACCGTGGACAACGTGTTACCGAAGCAACTTCTTGTTAGGAGAGACTTCCAAAAGGATTCCCCCGCGCAGCCCTCGGAGAATTCTGAGTTAACGCAGGATGACTTAGATGACCTTCGTATGTCGTTCAGCATACCTACTCATGTGGAGATGGTCCCGGCGGGGACGGATTATGCGAACGTCCACAGACCGGGATATTGCTCGTTCTATGAATATCCTTTTATAATTGGTTATGGTCTTCCCATCATTCCTTTGGCGGAGGAGCTTTGTCGCTTTTACAACATGTGTCCATCCCAACTCACTCCGTACACCTTAAAAGTATGCAGGATAATGTCTACATACACAAAGCTGGCTAGGTGTGAGGTCTCCGTCCACCACCTTTTGCAATTATTCAGCGCCAGTTATCTAAGGGGTATCATGCTGCATTTGAAGAGCTGCTGTTCGAAGGGGCTGTTCATCAAGACCGATGACCGACCCAGCCGCGGTTATTGGCGTAGGTACTTCTTTATTAAAATGGAGCACCTGGTGTCTGACCCTGTCGGGTTCCCAGAGAGGTGGAATTCGAAACGTAAGCGTTCCCACCCGTTGAATTCTTCATCATACGTAACCTCAGTGGTTCTGGTTGCACCATCGTTATGACTTTTTCCTTTTATTTTGCAGCAATGGCTCACGCACCCCGGTTTATCACCGGTATCAAGCAATGGGTAGCCGGTTTGCTGCCTTATGCGGAAGAAACCCGCACATGGTCCGCATTCCTTCAACGCTACGGCCTCGTAGGACCTTCAGGTAATTCTTTGGCTTTAATCGGTTGTTTCCACAAACTTCATCAACTGAACTATTTGTGTCGACAGGTCGAAGCGTTCCCAAGAAGAAGGCAACGGTATCTACCCTCGCTCGATCGGATATCGGCCCGGCTGCTCAGGAGATACTTTGCGCATCTGTCAGGGAGGGTGTTCCTGTAGTTCCTTTACTAGGGGTTGCGCCTATAGAGGCGACTACGAATGAGGTGACGCCTTCGACACCATTTCCGCAGCCTGCGGATGAGCCTTCCGAGGGAGGGGAGCCTGAGGAGAGAAAAAGGCGAAGGCTTGAAACGGGCAAGGCGGTAGCGACCGAGGATGAGAGGAGTAACGTGCCTTGTCAAACTCCTAGACCCGTCATCATGGTCGACGCTATTCGTTCGGGGAGGCCGGCTCATCAGGAGAGTGCAGCTGCCGATGTTAGCTCAATTCGTGCTACCGAGGTTGGCTCGACATCCGCCGTTGGCGGGGATGCTGAGGGATCGGACCCTGAGATCGCCCAAGAAGATATGGACGGGCTGGCGGAGGGCCTCACGTATGTGGAGATGACGGCGGACGGATCCGATCGTCGAATTGTGATTCTGGGGGCTTATAACTTATTGCGACACAGTGAGCAGGCGGCGTTGGAGATGGCTTTGTTATGTGCCGCCCCCGAGCGTGAAATGCTAAGAGCCGTCAGTGATGCGGAGCTATCTCGAAGGGTCGCCCGCATGACTTTACAGGTAAACTTTTGTTCTTCAGTGTGTTGTAAGGTTGACTTTGACGTGTACTAACTCATGTTTTCTCCTTAGACCCTTGTTTTGGAGGCGGAGAGGAGGCATCGCGAGCAGAAGAAAGCGACCATTTTCAATAAAATGGCGAAGAAGTATAAGAGGTGCCGCTCCAAGCATCAGGCGGCGGTGGACCTTTTTCAACAGGACCCCAAATTTTGAGTGTTTCCGGGAAGGTCTTGAACAGAAAGAGGTGCAATTGAAGCGCAGGGTGGCCGATTTGGAGAAGACTGGTGAGGAGTTGGTGAAGGCTGTGGCTCGTAACAGTGAGCTGGAATCACTCCTCAAATCGAGGGAAGAGGAGTTAGAGCTTAGTCGTGGGGTGGCGGCAGAGGTTGCCGATTTGCACCGTAAGGTGGCGGCCTTGACTGCCGAACTCGAAGTCAAAGCGGCAGAGGTCGACGCTCTTAGGCGTACTGTCCCACCAAGGCCTGGAGACGTGGCTCGACCTTCTTTTTCCCCGCTCTTGTCTGACGAGGATGCGCGTCGCGATGCACATGAGATGTGGGTTTATGCGGAGGCCCTACTGGACGTATACAAGAAACTTCTTGTTGCGGGTCGTGCCACTGAGGAGGAGGTTTAGGAGCAATGGCATGAGGCTCGTGCCGCTCGGGCAGTCAGCGGATATAGTTCCGACTCCCCTACCGGGAGGGCTATGCTTCAGAGGACATTAATCGGCTGGATTCCGACTCCTGGTTCAATGAAGCTTACCGCCTTGGTGGTGACGGCCGAAATAGCGAACAGACGCGGGGCGATGGGCATGATGGCGAGGCTCCTTAGAATCTGTATATGTTTTGCTTTTTTGTAGAATGTAATGGTGGCCCTTTGCGGGACCGAATGTATATATTTGTTTTGTCACAATGTATGAATCATACCATTGTGTTAATTCTTTTTGTGTGATTCTTTGTTTTTCGGACCTTCACCTTCGCATAGCCGGTATCTGTTTGTTTGTAGAAGATTCGTCGCCTCTCTGGGTAACGCCGACGTGGTACATGCGGTCTCGGGGGTGGTCCTTTGGGGCCAACCGCCGTCATAGATAAGTCGAAACCCGATCTTAGTGAATAAAACAAGATGAAATCTTAACCGTTGTTTGAATGTTGTTCGTCGTAATCGAGCTTGACTGACGCTTAATGGCGATGGCTTTTGCCAAGGGGATGTTACTTTGGCTGACGTCGAAGTGCCATCCGTCGTCGTTAAGCGGGGTCGGCGTTTATTGGTGGTGGCCTTAGCCGACAGGATGTAACTTCAACTGTCGTTGAAGTGCTATCCGTCGTCGTCGAGCAAGGTCGACGTTTAATGGCGATTGCCTTAGCCAATAGGATGTAACTTCAACTGTCATTGGTGTTATCCGTTGTCGTCGAGCAAGGTCGGTGTTTGTTGGTGGTAGCCTTAGCCGATAGGATGTAACTTCAGCTGTCGTTGAAGTGCTATCCGTCGTCGTCGAGCAAGGTCGACGTTCAATGGCGATGGCCTTAGCCAATAGGATGTAACTTCAACTGTCGTTGGTGTTATCCGTTGTCGTCGAGCAAGGTCGACGTTTAATGGCGATGGCCTTAGCCAATAGGATGTAACTTCAACTGTCGTTGGTGTTATCCGTTGTCGTCGAGCAAGGTCGACGTTTAATGGCGATGACCTTAGCCAATAGGATGTAACTTCAATTGTCGTTGGTGTTATCCGTTGTCGTCGAGCAAGGTCGACGTTTAATAGCGATGGCCTTAGCCAATAGGATGTAACATCAACTGTCGTTGGTATTATCCATTGTTGTCGAGCAAGGTCAATGTTTAATGGGGATGGCCTAGGCCATTTACACGATGGAGATGGTGGCCTTAGCCGTTTACACAATGGAGATGGTGGCCTTAGCCGTTTACACAATGGAGATGGTGGCCTTAGACTTAGCCGTTTACATAATGAGATTTGACTAGGCTAGTCCCTTTATTATATCGGCCTGGAGATCACGTCGAGTGGGTGATATGATAAACTTGCCCGCAGATACCCCCTGGTGTCCCCTCTGTCGCCTCGTTAAAAACCTCCCCGAGAAAACCCAATTGGGACAAAACTCGGGTAAGGAAAAAAGAGTACGACTCGGGAGACGCCTTTTAGAAATGGAAGTACTTGAGGTGGGCGACGTTCCAGTTGTTTTGGAGTGCTTTGCCTTCCATTGTTTCCAACTGGAATGCTCCTTTGCTCACTGCTGCCGTGATTTTATATGGTCCGTCCCAATTGGCACCCAGTTTCCCTTCGCTCGGGTCTTTTGATGCCAATGTTTTGGCTTTGAGGACGTAATTGCCAACTTTGAGTGGTCTTATTTTGGCTTTTTTGTTGTAAATACCTTTCGACCTGTTGTTTTTGGGCCGCCATTCTTATGTGGGCCATGTTCCTTCGTTCTTCGGCCTCGTCGAGGTCTTGAAGTCTATTCATCTCGTTATCTGCTCCGCTGGTATGTAAATACCTTAGGCTCGGTTCTCCGATTTCGACGGGTATAACCGCGTCAGTTCCGTAGACCAGTGAGTATGGCGTTTCCCCCGTGCTGGATTTGGGGGTGGTCCGATGTGCCCACAGCACTTCCGGCAGTAGTTCTGGCCACAGCCCTTTGGCTTTTTCGAGTTTCTTTTTCAGTATGTTCAGTATAGTTTTGTTGGAAGACTCTGCTTGGCCGTTGGCGGCGGGATGATATGGTGTGGAGAGTATTCGCTTGATGTGCCATTTCTCGAAGAACTCGGTTATCTTTTTGCCAATGAATTGGGGGCCATTGTCACAGCTGATTTCCTTGGGGATGCCGAAATGGCATATGACGTTTTTCCATATGAAGGTAATGACTTCCTGTTCGCGTATCTGGGCGTACGCACCTGCTTCCACCCACTTGGAGAAATAGTCAGTTAAAACTAACAAAAATCGTACCTTTCCTTGTCCCGCTGGTAAGGGGCCGATTATGTCCATTCCCCACTTGATGAAGGGCCAAGGTGAGGTTACTGAGTGGAGAGGCTCCCCCGGTTGATGTATCATGGGGGCATACTTTTGGCACTGTTCGCACCTGCGAACGTACTCTGCTGCCTCTTTTTTCATAGTGGGCCAGTAGTAACCGGCTCGGATGATGCAACGGATGAGGGCGCGATTACCTGTATGGGCACCGCAGTGACCCTCGTGCACCTCTTCGAGCACTTGTCTCGTTTGGTGCGGCCCTAGGCACTTGGCGAGGGGTCCGCCAAACGTCCTTTTGTAGAGATCGTGATTTATCAGGCTGTATCGGGCGGCTTGTACGCGGAGCTTCTTGGCTTCTTTTTTGTCGAGTTGGAGTGTCCCGTCCTGTAGATAGGAGACAAACTGGTTGCGCCAGTCCCAAGTCAGATTTAAAGAGAGTACCTCAGCGTGATCGATGGCTGAATGGAAGAGGGTGACCACACTTTCTCTGTTGATGTTTTTAGTAGCTGCGGCCAGTTTTGCTAAGCCGTCTGCTTTGACATTTTGCGCCCTAGGGATCTTCTCTAAGCGGCACTCGTCGAACTCAGGCATCAACTCATGAATTTCTGATTGGTATTTTTGTAGTCTCTGCTCCTTAATTTGGTAAGTCCCGATGACCTGGTTTACCACGAGTTGGGAATCGCAATGGAGGATGAGTCGTCGAGCCCCTTATTTGATGGCTAACCTCATTTGTGCAACCACAACCTCATACTCGGCCTCATTGTTAGTCATCTCGGGGCATCGTATGGACTGTCGAATTACTTCGCCCGTGGGGACTCTGAGGACGAGTCCCAGTCCCGATCCTGAGGCATTAGTGGCATCGTCGGTGTAGAGGGTCCAAAGGTCGGTACTAGGGGAGGCACGAATGGCCTCCAGTTCCGCCTCCGGCAATATCTCTGTACTGAAGTCTGCGACAAAGTTGGCAAGTACCTGCGACTTGATGGCGTTTCTTGGGTGATAGGATATGTCGTGCTCGCTGAGCTCTATGGCCCATCGGGCGAGCCTGCCCGACAGCTCAGGCTTGTGCACAATGCTTCTCAGAGGGAAGGTCGTTATTACTTTTATGGGGTGGCACTGAAAATAGGGTCTAAGCTTTCGTGAAGCTACGACCAGTGCCAGGGCCAACTTCTCGAGGTGTGGGTACCGCGTTTCGGCATCCACTAGGGTTTTGCTGATATAATAAATAGGAGATTGTGTACCTTTGTTTTCGCGGACCAAGACTGCGCTGACGGCGACTTCTGACACCGCCAGATATACCAGCAAAGATTCACCTGGGTTCGCTTTGACTAGCAACGGTGGCGAAGATAAGTATGCTTTCAATTTTCTCAAGGCCTCGACGCATTCCTCGTTCCACTGCAGCCCGTGATCTTTTCTCAACACGTTGAAAAACTTATGGCACCTGTCGGAGGATCGCGAGATGAACCTGGATAGGGCAGCTATGCGTCCTGTCAGCTTTTGTACTTGCTTTTTGCTGCTCAAAGTTTCAGGTATTGCGTCTATTGCCTTGATTTGGTCCGGGTTGACCTCGATACCTCGTTGTGATACGAGAAAACCCAAAAACTTCCCCGAGGCCATGCCGAAGGCGCATTTTTCCGGGTTCAACTTCATCCCGTATCGTCTTAGTATCTCGAAGGCTTCTTTCAGATGGTCGATGTGGTCTTCCTTCTTTGCTGACTTCACTAGCATATCGTCGATATAGACCTCCATGGTCTTGCCCAGCTGTTCCTTGAACATTTTGGTGACCAGTCTCTGATATGTTGCCCCTGCGTTTTTGAGTCCGAAGGGCATCACCTTGTAGCAATATGTCCCTTGGTGGGTGATAAAAGTTGTCTTTTCTTGGTCCTCCTCGGCCATCAGGATCTGGTTGTAGCCAGAGTAGGCATCTAAGAAGCTTAGCAGTTCATGTCCTGCCGTGGCGTCGATCAACTGATCGATGTGGGGTAATGGGAACGAATCTTTCGGGCATGCCTTGTTAAGGTCGGTGAAATCCACACACATTCTCCATTTCCCATTTTTCTTTTTGACCACGACAACGTTGGCGACCCATTGGGGTACTTTGATTCCCTGATGGACCCGTTGGCTAGTAGCTTGTCTACTTCTTCACTGACTGCCTCATTGATTGCGGCGTTGAACTTTCTTCTAATTTGCCGCACGGGCGGATATAGTGGGTCGACGTTCATCTTTTGAGCGGCAATCTCTCTCGGGATTCCCGGCATATCTGAATGAGAAAAGGCAAATAAGTCTGCGTGGTTAGTTAGAAATTCATGGTACTTACTTGGATCGCAGAGGCTGTGCCCAATGTAGGCTTTCTTTGTGTGGTCGGTGCTGTCCAATTAGACTGGGTCGAGATCTTCGACCGTCTCTTTGCAGGCTTCTACGACGTCAGGATCTTTGATGGCTTCCATCGTCGGGTCGACCTTAGTCCCCGACATGGCTGATTGCTATGCCTCCGCACTTGCTCCTTTCAACTGTTTAGTGTGGGTACAGTCTTGAGCGATTCGGTAGCATTCTTGTGCGGTGCGCGGCTCGCCCCGAATGCTAGATGCCCCCCATGGGGTAGGAAACTTGATCACTTGGTAGAAGCTTGAAGGGACTGCTCTCATGGCATGTATCCAAGGGCGTCCTATGATGGCGTTGTAGGCCGTCTCCTGGTCCATGACGTGGAAAGTGGTTTCCAGCGTGACTCCCCCCGCTAAAACTGGCAATGATATCTCTCCGGAGGTCCGTTCTACTGCATTGTTAAAACCTGTTAGTGTTATGCAACGCGGTATTATCTTATCTTCGAGCCTCATTTGCACGAGGCCTCTTGGATGGATAATACAGGCACCGCTTCCGTCGTCAACCATGATTCCCTTAACATCAGTATCGGCAATACGTAAAGTTATGACCAAAGCATCATAATGAGGAAAAGACAAACCATCGGCAACGGACTTATCGAAGGAGATACTTTCTTCGAAGTCGTCTTACTGTTCGTGGGCAATTGTTCATTTCAATTTGTGCGTGGTTGTGAACTTTACGTGGTTGATTATTGAGTCATCGCCGCCTCCGATGATCATGTTTATGGTGCGTGCTGGCGAAGGTGGCTTTGGCGGCCCCTGAGGTTATTCCCGCCCTCTTGCGAAGTTGGTCTTTCCCTTGTCGCTAAGCAGCTCCCTCAGGTATCCTTGGTTTAGCATCTTGACTACCTCTTGTCGTAGACCTATGCAGTCTTCGGTTTTGTGTCCCCTTTCCTGATGGAACTCGCACAGGACGTTCGACCTCCTTGCGGTAGGATCTGATTTCATTTTCTGCGGCCATTGCACCTTGGTGCCCAGCTTCTCCAGTGCGTACACTATTTCTGAAGGAGACACGCAAAAGTTATGGGCAGATAGTAGAGGGGGAATACCTTTTTCATTCTGGAGTGGAGCGACATGTCATTGCAATGCCTCCATGTGCCTTGGCGGCGGTGGATGGGAAGACCTTACGTAGGGCTGATGCCTTTCTTTGTTGAAGCGCAGGAGTTGTTCCCGTCGCCCGTCGTTACGTCGATCCCTTCTTGTTTCCGATTGTATCGCCGTTAGCTGTTGGGTCGGTCCGTTGAGGTCGTCCTCATCCGCTCGTACTTCGGCACAGTAGGCGTTGTAGATCTCTTCCCATGTGGTGGGGGGATATTTCATGAGTCGGCTTAGTAGCTTTTTGGTCGCCCTCGAGCCATCTCTGTTCATCCCATTTTGGAAAGCTGCGACTGCCATGCCTTCCGATACATTTGGTAGGCTCATCCTTACTCTGTTGAATCTGGCCAGGAAGTCCCTGAGTCCTTCTCCTACGGTTTGTCTGACAGCGAAGATATCGTTGACCCTGGCCTCTGCTTTCTTCGCTCCTGCATGGGCGGTGGCGAACTTATCCGCCATTTCTTCGAATGTTGATATTGTCCTAGCTGGTAGCTGAGAGTACCATGTTAGGGCCCCCCTGTCAATGTTTCTCCGAACTTTTTCAGCAACACGGATGGTACTTGTTCTTTTGACAAATCGTTACCCTTCACAGCGGTCACATAATGGATCAGGTGGTCTTCGGGATCCGTGGTCCCGTCGTATATCCTCAAGTAAGGTGGCATCTTGAAGGTCTTCGGGATCGAGTGAGGGGCGGCTTCCTCCTGTACGGCTGCTCGACGAATCTTCCTACGTCGCGTTTTGGAAATAATTTCGGAGCAGCGGGAATTTTGTCCACTCTTTCCTGGCGCTCTTTTATTTGATCTCGAAGTGCCTTGTTCTCATTTTTCATTTCTTCCATCTTCTTAAGGATGGCTGCGAGTGCACCATCGTTGGCTTGGACATCGATGTGGGTGTTATTTGCTGGTACAATATCGGGTTCACTGGTGGTAGCAGCGATATCTGCCACCGACGGATTTCTAATGTTGCTTTGGGGTGAGTTTTCAAGCATGCTACCCAGAGTGTTCATCAACCACTCTTCCAGCAGTTTCTTGACCCTCGGAGGTGGTGTTTCTTTGACTGCGGATGTAGAGGCTCCTTTTTCGTGCAAGATTGTCAGGTCTTCAGATGAAGAGGGTGAGATCTCTCCATCCGGCGCACTACCAGGTGTTGTACTCAGGATGTTTTCTCTACCGGCCTCGTTAAGAGGGACTATGAGATTGGCTGTGACGCATGCTATTGCTTTCATTCTTGCGTCATTTTCCGCCATTTTTGGCTTCTTTATGGTGTGAAGAACGGTGGTTCGCTATTTTTTTTAGGTGCAAACTATGATTTCGATTGCCGAAATCCCCACAGACGGCGCCAAATTGTTTGACTCAAAGGATACCAGATACCTTATAAGTAAGAACAATCGAAATGAATCAAGGATCAATCGTAATCAAAGATAATAAGACCTAGATATGTGTGTTATGTTTGTTATAGCTCCCAACAGATTGGATATTCAAGAGACAGAGAGAGAGGGAGAAAAAAAGAGAGATATAGAGAGCTTGTTCAATCAAAATTCCGTCCCCCTTTATATAATAGGAGACCCTCCTTTAAATAATAAAATAATACAGAGATTGGTCGCGTTCCTTAGAGAGATGACGGAACCGATGACACACTTCACGCCGACACTTCACGCCGACATTCTTTAGGTCGTGCCCTCACTTCGGTTAGCGTATATTCGTTGGTTGTTCCTATCAACGTGGAGACGTAATGGGCAGAATTTGACCCTATACAAAAGCAAGGAACCATCAACAATCCCCGAACTATATTAGCTCATTTTGTAACAATAAGGTGATCAACTTCTAGAAAATAATTATCCTAATATCGTCACTAAATACAAGTACCTATTAAAGAAGTTGGGGAATGCAATACCCCGACATAATTTCAGAGATGATAACAAGCTGTCAGACTTTTTTGTTAAAGCAAGGAACCAGCAACGACCCCCGAATTATATTAGCTCTTTTTATAATACCTCCAAACTCTGTAAAGACAGAGGCGGACATATGTGGTCTAGTGAGGGGTCATCGGACCCCATAAGCTTCGGCAGAAATCTTGTATATGTATATGTATATGTATATACCCTGGAAATGGTCAGTTTAAATCACTTGGCACCCCTAGCACTGAATGCCTTTAGGGGGCACTGGTTGAGCAGAATTCTGTGCCCCCACCGCGTAAAAATCTTAGGTCCGCCTCTATTTAAAGATATTAGTCAACACAAACAAGAGGGGATTAGTTACTATTATAACCATTCCTACTACTATTTGTAATAACCTAGCAAGTTTTGATAACTTTAGCATTAGCACTAATAGGTTAACTTGGGTTGATGAAACTTCTAATGTCTCTACTATGCAGAGGCGGATCCAGAATTTGAAGGTTGCGGGTGCTACTATTTTATGCATATATACCTACTACTAGCTACAAAAATCGAATAGGAAAGATTGGTTGATTCAATTAGTTTTTGGTTAATTTGAATTAGGTCTTTCACTCACAAAGCGAATTTAAATATATTCTAAAAAAATTGCAGACAAAAAAATATAATTTCATGAAAGAGCGCCTCCAACTAAAAAATTGCTTAAAGAGTAGCTTAATTACTATATATTCTTAGTTTGACTAAATTAATATACCTTTATTATTTTTTGGTTAATATTTTCATCTTAATTGTCGTGTTATTAGACAATTATTTTCAAAGCAAAACCTTTAACGTTTAATCTATGATAATACACTCAAAATAACTATTGATCAAGCCAGTCTATTTTTTCTAAATCCAATAGAAAATATTGTTCAAATTATACTCCAATACAGAAATAGATTTTCGTGTCATTAAAAAGAGAGAATATATATGCTAAGTAAAAACAATTTAAGTTACCTAACAAAAAAGTTGCTCATGAAGTATGTATAAAGAAGTTTAAAAAATGAATAAGAGAGATTAGCACATAAAAGGACGATCTTTAGATTGGACGTTGAACCAATGGCACTCGAGCATACTTTGTGAGTTACGGGTGTTCTGACGATATACGTTTTCTAATATCTATTTTCTATGAATACAAAAAAAAAAAAAAAATTATCGAAGCGCCGGATGGCGTGGCACCCCTACCTCATAATGTAGATATAATTCCTACTTAACCCCCCCCCTACCCCCCTACCCCACAAAAAAAAAGAAGACTGAAATTTGGTCGTTATGTCAACAGTAATTTTTACTTCCTATAGCAAAGGTTTACCCCCTATTTATTTAGAATAAATACCATTTAAATAAATTACCTCCTATAGATACGTTATATGGTTTATAGCAAAATTTCTAATTTTGGGTATCTCCTACACTTAAGCCACTATACACGCTATGTTTTATTTCCCTCTCTTCATTCTCAAATTTTTCTCTCTCATAGATACCGTTTTTCATACAACTTCTCAATACAAGTTCACCTCTCTCTCTAAATTGATACAATCTATTTTTCATTCCAGTTCCCTCTAATCGCGCTAAAAATCAGAATCATCCTCACCCAAAATGCTGCTTCCTCCTTCCCCAATCTCGGGTAAACCCTAATATCATCTATATTGTACTGATTTGCTTCTATAATTAGTGTGGTAAGTATTTATTTTTTTTGTTTTTCGCCATTTTTGCTTATTCTCATTCCTTCTACTCACCAAATTTTTGCTTATTCCTTTGCTACAGGTTTAATCCATTCTCAGATTTTTCTATCTTTAACTCGTATTCTCATAATGTCTGAGAATACACCCCGCAAGTTAATTACTAGAGGTATACCCACTAAAATTCTCAATTTCGATGGGCCCTTTTTCTCCTTGCAAATCACTCAAGGGGAATTGGATGCAGGTTTAGCCAAAAATATGGCATTGGAGCAGAGAACAAAATCTCAACATGAAAATTTCAAAGAAACCCAAGTCGAGAAATCATTGAAGGAAACAAGACTTCCCATTCCGGAAAAGAGGAAAAACCATATCTCTGAAGCTTCATCTGTCANGCTCAGAGTAAGTGATCGAGGACCCTTACGCGGCCGCGCTAATGCAGCGCGGCCCGCACCAGCCCCGCAGGGGTATTTTTGTCCAGTTTTTCTAGCCTAGTATAAATAGAATATTTTATTATTTTTAGGTTAAGCATTAGATATCAGATAGCAGCTGCACTCGTGAGACTCAAGTTTTAGCCTATTTTGGGCATTTTCATCTTGTTTTATCGTGGATTCTTGTAGATTAACATTCTAGTTAATTAATATGTTGATTTTATCTACTACTTCTTCAATTTCTGTTGCTATTATGTCTAGCTAAACCCATTAGCTAGGGTTGTGGCTCAACCCTAGTGTGGGTAATTAATGGGTGTGATTGTTTAATGCTTGAATGATGTTGGGTGTTTGCTATTTGGGTTAATTTTATGATTTAACTAGAATTTGGTGGTTGCAAACACTAAGTCTAGCTTAGTGGGTCTTGACTCTTCTTGAGAAAGAGTGTCTATGACTCCAAAATTAACCCAACAAGGAATTGAGATGGACCCATGAGAATGGTAGTCCCAATTAACGGGTTAAACTACGAGAGAGTAATTACCCAACTTGAACCCTAAGTTGCTTGGGCTTGTTGGCCTACCCAATTGGTCTCGAGAGAGTCAATTGGGCAAAATCACTCTTTCTACCGAGAGGTGTGAGAGTGAGTGCAATCGTGCAACGGTTATAGCATAAGCCCCATAATCATCATTCTTGTATTAGGAATCTCTACCCGTTAGTTGACCACCTAGGTAAATGCCACGACCCTAGTGTCTTTCTCTATCTTGCATACAACCTAGAATTAATATCTTAGCATAATTTAGTTATAATTAGTAGTTGTTAAATTGTAGTTGATAATCATAAAAACCCAAAAATGTTAGAAGATCAATTAGAAGCAAACACGCATTTCTAGGCTAAGCAAATATCCAACTCCCTTTCTAGCTCCCTGTGGAAATTGACCCCGATACCACTATTGGGTAAAAGTTTTAGCGCCCACTCTTCCTAAGGTTGAGTCCGTTGCGATCACTTTTTGGCGCCGTTGCCGGGAGCTTACGGTGTTGACTATTTGTGTAGCTAGTTTTGTGTTTTGCTTCTCTTTCCTTCTTTTTACTAACTTTATTTGTGTTGATCCATCAGGTACACATGGCTCTAAACGGAAATGACCCTCTTGGCAATGCCTTGGCGGGGGAGGAGGTTGATGATGTTGAGCAAGTGAGCTTCCGATACCTCAAGTACCACGGAGAGGTAGAAATGCCAATGCTAATCCAAATGACAACAATCCTATTCCAGACCCTCCTCCGCCACCACCAAGAGCGGTCCCAAGAGTTCTTCCTAATCAAGGGTACGCGAGTGCCATCGTTCCTCCCCGCATCCGGGCGGGGAACTTTCAAATCACAAATGTCATGTTGACCTTGCTCGAGCAAAAGGGATATTTTACGGGCGCCTCCGACCAAAAAGCATACAAGCACTTGAAGGGGTTCGTAGATACTTGTTGGGGCAGCAAAGAAACAAACGTGTCAGAGGATGCGTTGCGATTGAGGCTTTTCCCGTTTTCTCTTCGGGGCAAAGCGTTGGACTGGTTAGAAAGGTTACCAAATCATTCTATCACCACATGGGATGAATTGGCGGACAAATTTATTGCTAAGTTCTTTTCTCCAAGTCATATGGCGGCTCTTCGGGACAAGATTCTCGCTTTCAAGCAAATGCCAACGGAATCATTGCATGAGATCTAGGAGCGATATAGAACAATGGTGAAGGAGTGCCCTAAAAACGACATGACTGAGGCGATGATCCAGCAGACTTTCTATAGGGGCATCAACACCACGAATCAATGCATTGTGAACCAATTGGCCGGTGGGAACTTTATGAAACTTTCTTACCAAAAGGCATGTGACGTACTTGATGAAATGGCTGACACTTCTTCGGTATGGCAAAGCCGAGCGAATGTACCCCAAGGTGACCCCACGGTCATCCATTTGCACAAGGAGTTGAGTGATCATGGCCAAGCTATTGCCGAACTTACAAAAACAATGAATCAGTTGGCGAAGGCGCAATTGCAACAAGTACAAAACCCGCACCAAGTCAATGCAATGGAGAATGTGTCTATGCTAAAAAGGAGGCAAAGAGGGCAACAACAACCTCAAGGTAATGGTGAGCAGTTTGACAACAACAATGATGGTGGTGGTTATTCGAACGAGTGTTTTGATGATCAAAGTGAGGAATGCCAATATGTCAATAACTACCAAGGAAATAGAGGAAATCAAGGGAATTAACAATGGCGCCCCCAAGGCAATTGGGGCAATCAACAAGGTGGTAACAATTGGAACAATAACAATCAGAACAACAATTGGGGTAACCAAGGTAGTAACCAAGGCAATTAGAACGGGAACAACAACAATTGGAACAACAACAATAGCAATCAAGGAGGGTGGAATAATGGTGGTAGGGGGCAAGGCTTTCAAAGGCCCCCCATGTTCCAACAACCAAACAATCCACCCCCCTTTCAGTCACAAGGGCCTAGTTCTTCTGGAAGTGATATGGGATGGATAGAGATGATGTTCGAGCAGATGATGAAAAAGAACCAAGATTCTGACGCAAAATTGGCTTCGCATAACACGTCTATCCGGAACCTAGAGGTGCAAATAGGACAAATCTCTCAAGCCTTAAATACCCGACCAAAAGGTGCGCTACCAAGTGATACGGTAGTGAACCCGAAGGGGGGTAACAATCATGTGATGGCAGTTACAACTAGGAGTGGAAGAGGCGGTGATGTGCATGCCTCGGATGAGAATCAAGTTGTGAATGATGAAATTGAGTTGCATGATGATGATGCACCTTTGAATGTTGACAATGTGGTTGAACCAATAGTGACAATGATGTGCGGATTGATATTGATGATGAGGCCGGGGTAGAGACTCAAGATACCGTGAACCCGTCTAGGGAACACATTATTGATATACCCGAGCCGACGATGCCCGAGGCCAAGGCACCCTTGCCTAGACCACCTCCATCATATCCTCAGCGGTTAGCAAAGCAAAAGAACGACAATCAGTTCAAGAAATTCATAGACATGATGAAGAGCCTCACAATCAATGTTCCTTTAGTGGAGGCACTTGAACAAATGCCTGGGTACGCAAAATTTATGAAGGATTTAGTCACCAAGAAGCGTTCTATGGAGTGTGAAACAATAAAGATGACGCACCAAGTTAGTGCGATTGTGCATTCTATGGCCCCGAAACTAGAAGACCCTGGAGCTTTCACTATTCCTTGCACTATCGGAAGTGCGGACTTTGCTAAGGCCCTATGTGACTTGGGGGCTAGCATTAATCTGATGCCGTACTCAGTCTTCAAGACTTTGGGAATTGGGCAACCTAGGCCAACCTCAATGAGACTTCAAATGGTGGACCGGTCGATGAAGAGGCCTTTAGGTATAATCGACGATGTGCTTGTCCGGGTGGACAAATTTATATTGTCGGCCGACTTTGTCATATTGGATTGCGAAGTGGATTTCGAAGTGCCTATTATTCTTGGAAGACCTTTCCTAGCTACGGGGAAGGCATTGGTTGATGTGGAAGCAGGGGAGTTAACATTCCGTGTGGGTGATGAGAAGGTGGTATTTCATGTGTGCAAGTCAATGAGGCAACCCAATAGTACGGAGGTGTGTTCATTTGTGGACATTGTCACGGCGGTGATAGTGGATGACACAAGTGCTTTGATTAATGTTGAAGATCCTCTTGAAGCCGTGCTTCTTAACATGGATGCCAATGATGATGCCGGTAGAGTGGAGTGCGTGAATGCATTGCATGGAATGGGTTCATATTCATATGAGCCTAGGAAACTATCTTTGGATCTTGAAAATCGCAAAACTCCGCCAACCAAGCCATCAATTGAGGAGCCACCGGTGTTGGAGTTGAAACCACTTCCTCCACACCTCAGGTATGAATTCTTGGGCTCTAATTCTACTCTTCCAGTTATTCTTTCTTCTTGCCTTACTAACTTGCAGGTTGAGGCCACTGTGGAGGTGCTCCAAAAGCGAAAAAGGGCAATAGGATGGACTTTGGCGGACATCAGGGGAATAAGCCCCGCATTTTGCATGCATAAGATCATCTTGGAGGAGGATGCACGGCCATCTCTTGAACATCAAAGGAGACTCAACGAGGTGATGCAAGAAGTAGTAAAGAAAGAGGTTATCAAGTGGCTTGACGCCGGTGTGGTTTACCCGATCTCGGACAGTTCATGGACCTCTCCGGTCCAATGTGTGCCAAAGAAGGGTGGAATGACGGTAGTGACCAATGCCAACAATGAGTTGATTCCTACTCGGACAGTTACGGGTTGGAGAGTGTGTATGGACTATAGAAAGCTGAACAAGGTGACAAGAAAAGATCATTTCCCACTACCATTCTTGGACCAAATGCTTGATCGTCTTGCGGGCCGGGCCTTTTATTGTTTTCTAGATGGCTACTCGGGGTATAATCAAATTCTCATTGCCCCGGAGGATCAGGAGAAGACAACCTTTACATGTCCTTATGGCACGTTCGCTTTCTCGAGAATGCCATTCGGACTATGTAATGCCCCAGCGACCTTCCAAAGATGTATGATGGCAATTTTCACCGACATGGTGGAGGATATCTTGGAGGTATTCATGGACGACTTCAGCGTGGTGGGAGATTCATTTGAAGAATGTTTGGTGAACTTGGATAGGGTTTTGGCAAGATGTGAAGAAACCAACCTTGTGCTCAACTGGGAGAAATGTCACTTTATGGTGCAAGAGGGAATTGTATTGGGTCACAAAATCTCAAGGCAAGGAATTGAAGTTGATAAGGCAAAAATAGAGGTTATCTCAAGGCTCCCTCCCCCTACTTCTGTCAAAGGGGTGAGGAGTTTTCTTGGTCATGCCGGGTTCTACCGGCGATTCATTAAAGATTTTCAAAAAATTGTGAACCCGCTTTGCAAATTGTTAGAGAGGATGTCAAGTTTATTTTTGATGAGAAGTGCATGGATTCTTTTGAGCTATTGAAACACAAGTTGACAACAACTCCTATAATCACCGCACCTAATTGGGATTTGCCTTTTGAACTTATGTGCGATGCGAGTGATGTAGCGGTTGGGGCGGTGCTAGGCCAAAGGATCAACAAAATGTTCCATCCTGTGTATTATGCTAGCAAGACTATGAATGAGGCCCAGAGAAACTACACAGTGACAGAAAAGGAGCTATTGGCTATTGTGTTCGCGATGGAGAAATTTCGACCTTACCTTATGGGAGCAAAGGTGATCATACACACGGACCATGCTGCCCTCCGGTATTTGATGACTAAGAAGGATTCGAAAGCAAGATTGATGAGATGGGTGCTACTCCTTCAGGAATTTGATTTAGAGATTGTGGATAGAAAGGGAAGCGAGAATCAAGTTGCAGACCATTTGTCCCGATTAGAGGAAGATGGGAGACCAAGTGATGGTATTAAGATTAATGATAGGTTCCCTGACGAGCAGCTTCTTTCCGTTTCTAGGTGTGAAATGCCATGGTTTGCGGACATCGCCAACTTCATTGTGACTGGTAACGTCCCGTGTGAGCTCTCTTCCAACCAAAGGAAGAAACTCAAGCGGGATAGTTTGGACTTCTATTGGGATGATCCGTATTTGTTTAGAATTTGCACGGATGGAGTGATAAGAATATGTGTACTGAAAAGTGAACAAATGATCATATTGGAGGCTTGTCACTCTTCTCCCTATGGTGGCCATCACGGGGGGGTGAGGACGCCTCAAAAGTTTTGAGTTACGGCTTCTATTGGCCCATGCTGTTCAAGGATGCTAGTCAATTGGTGAAGAGATGTGATGCATGTCAAAGAGCCGGCGGTATTTCCAAGAAGGATGAGATGTCCCTCAATACAATTCTTGAGGTGGATATTTTTTATGTTTGGGGCATCGATTTCATGGGTCCGTTCGTGAGCTTCTGTGGAAATACTTGCATTCTCGTGGCGGTGGACTATGTTTCAAAATGGGTGGAAGCCGTGGCTCTACCCAACAATGAAGCCTGAATTGTTGTAGCATTTTTGAAAAAGAGTATCTTTACGAGGTTTAGTACTCCTCGGGCCATTATTAGTGATGGGGGGTCCCATTTTTGCAACAAGGCTTTCGACTCATTGCTTGCTAAGTATGGAGTTAATCACAAAGTGACCACCCCCTATCATCCACAAGCTAGTGGACAAGTGGAAGTCTCAAATCGGGAGATAAAGAGTATTTTGTCCAAAACGGTGAATACTTATTGGATGATGCTCTTTGGGCTTATCGGACGGCTTACAAGACTCCAATTGGTATGTCTTCGTATCGGTTGGTGTTTGGTAAAGCTTTCCATCTTCCGGTGGAACTTGAGCACAAGGCTATGTGGACATTGAGGAAGTTGAACTTGGAATGGGATATTGCAGCCAATCTCCGAGTGGAGCAATTGAATGAGCTTGATGAGTTTAGATTTCACGCCTACTCCAGCTCGTCTTTGTACAAGGACATGATGAAGTACCTTCACGACAAATATGCTCGGGGAAAGGAATTCAAGGTCGGTGATATGGTTCTTCTTTTCAACTCCCGGTTGAGGTTATTTCCGGGCAAACTCAAATCTAAGTGGAGTGGCCCTTTTGAAGTGGTATTTGTGACTCCCTTTGGTGCTCTTGATCTCAGAAAACAAAAATGGTGAGGTATTCCGGGTCAATGGGCATCGTGTGAAGCATTACTTGGGGAAGATTGATGACAGCCACGTGGTGGCACTCCTTCATTTGAAGTGATATTATGGTAAAATGCGTCGTGCCGCGATGTTAAATCAGGCGCTTCTTGGGAGGCAACCCATGTCTTTTTCTTTCTTTTTATTTTTCCGTTGTAGAGTAGGATTTTTCAACTCATGGTTTGTGAGATGTTGCAGGGTTGATGTTGGATCAGTGCAGGACAAAAGTAGCAATAATTTTAAGGTCTCTGAAGTTTGCCTACGCGGCCGCGCACCAAAACAGTGCGGTCCGCGTAGGCTGGTGAAATGGGAGCTCAGTCTCTGAAGCCAGCTGCGCGGTCCGCGTGACATTTTTGTGCGGTCCGCGCAGGAGAAGCTCAAATTACATGCTCTCTGAAGTTTCCCACGCAGCCACGTGACAAAACAGCGCGGTCCGCATGGGCTGTTCAGGCAATTAAGGATGCTGGAAATCCAGCGCGGTCCGCGGCCATTTCTGCGCATGGGTCCCACAGTGTTTTCTATAAATAGAGACCTAGGCTTCATTTTAACCTTTTCGCCAATTTTCTACCCGAGCTCTCAATTTTCACTGTGCATCACAAGAACTTGCTTCAAGTAGTTAAAACTTTCACAACCCCTGGTAACATTCCTCACTAATCTCATTCATAGTTTAATTTTTTTATTTGCTTCCTATTAGTATACCTTCTTATTTTCTTCTTTCTCGCTTAGTTTTACTTGTTAGGGTAGATTTTGTGTGTTTATGTGAAACAGTGGGCATGAATTCTTGATTAGTAACTGAGTAGGGACAATTAGGACCCATAATTTGAACAAAAAATTGGACTTAAATGAAAATCCCCATACTCGGTTAATTGTCTGCCCTACGTGGCCGCGCGTCCTTTCTGCGCAGTCCGCGCCAGCCTAGCGCGGCCGCGGTCCAAATCAGTGCGGACCGCGTTGGTAAGATTCAGAGAGGGGTTTCACTGGAACATCTTAAGCGCGGTCCGCGCTCCAATTTTACGCGGTCCGCGCTACCCCAGCGCGTCCGCGTGGCACTTCTGCGTGGCCCGCACCCCTTCTATTCTGCAACCCTGTTTCTAAACCATGTATTCAACTGTAGCATCCAATTCACTGCATATGCTTCAACTAACAATGTTAGACTTTTCTTTGCAGATCATGGTCAAGCAACGAGGAGGAAAAGAACAACAACCCGGGAGGGGTGGTTCCTCCCGAGGGGGAAACGGAAAAAGGGTTGTTAAACTCACTCCCCAGGCTCGAGAGAATAGAAAAAAGACCCGTAAGATAATACGGGAAGCTGATAGAACTGCCTCCCACTCTTCTGGGAGTGAGTATGCACCATCCCGGAGTATTACTTCTGAATCTGCTCCCACTCACATGTCTCTCCCGCTCCAATTGCATGACTCCTTCAACTTCACCTACCTCCAAAGGACCAGCTGATAAAAACCTCAAAAGACCGATGAATGTAGTTTTGGAGTCGTCTGATGAGTCCGAAGTTAAAAGTGCAGAACAATACTCCACCTCCCCCACAGCTTCACTATCTGGGGAGAGTGGAGGATATGGTGAGGGGGGTGAGCCCCAAGTTGGCGGTGTTGATAGGACAAGAAAACCGGAAGCATGGGCTGATAGATTTGTAAGTGAAATAGCCTTCCACAGATTTCGAGAGTGGTGGCCCAAAAGAAAATTGATTCCGGAGAGGCAATTTATTGACTCTGATCTTCTTCCTCTAAACCCATATGTGCAAGCACAATTCCATACTAGAGAGGGTTGGGGTTTCTTCAAGGAACGTTGCATAGTCGCAAATGAACATATGGTGAAAGAATTTTACTGCAATGTTCATCATGCAGTGAAGGACTCAAAGGCGACACAAGTGAGGGACAAGGTGGTGATGTTTGATGGGAAGTCTCTAAATGAGTTTTTGGGGTTCAACGAAGAGGACGAAACCCAATACTTAGAAAAGCTGGCAATGAAAGAAGAAGTTCGTCCTTGGTTGGCCCAGAACTTGGCAGCCCCGGGCACTGTCCCAGTTTGGTTGAAAGTAGGGGAGAAGATTCTGAGAAACACGTTCAGTTTTGAAGTAAAGGGTTGGTTGACCTTCGTGTGTAGTAGGCTTGATCCCTCCACTCATGATCACACAGTTCCTATTCCCCATGCGGTGTTAGTGGCATCTATTTTGGCTGGTTTTCCTCTGAATGTGGGCAACATCATGTCAAGGGTGATTTCTACGGTCGGGCAGGAGACCAACACAAACTACCCCTTCCCGAACACTCTTTCCCTNTAGGTTGGATCCCACTTCACATGACCAGACCGTCCCTCTCCCCCGGGCTGTGCTTATTGCTTCCATCATGGCTGGATTCCCTATCAATGTGGGGAATATTATGTACAGGGCGATTACTGCTATGGGGATTGACAGTACGTGGAACTACCCTTTCCCAAACACTCTGACACTGTATTTTAGGGACTTGAAGGTGAAGAAAATGCATTATGATGTGGCAGTGCGCCCAATAGCCTCTTTCTCCTGGTTCAGTATTCAGGGTCCAGACAACCCAAAGGGGGACAAGAAAAGCAAGTCATCCACCTCTGCCCCGACCGGCCAGTCTGAGGAGCCGGTTGAGGTCGAGCCTTCTACAGAGCTTCCCTCCGTTCCAGTTGTGTCTGTCCCAGTTGATAGGCCCTCCTCTTCTGCAGGCCCTAGTTCTTCAGCTGGCCCTACAGTTCCTGTTTCCCGGACCAACCCATTGACAGCCCAGCAGCTAGCCATGACATTGGCCAGTTTGAACAACTGGATGTCCATAGCGACATCCAAGTTGTCCATATTAGCCACTTCAGTTGAGGCCCAGTCTACCCCGACCACTATCCAGGTTCCTCCGTCTATTGAGGAAACACTGCAGACGCTCCTGGCCAATCAGAAGAAGATACTTGAGACTCAGACTGCCTTGACTAAGGCAGTTGGGGCACACAGCACAGCCTTGGAGAAATTGGCTCGGGAGCACAAGAAAATGAGGAAGTCCAGGGCATCGAAGGAGTCGGTAAAGGTACTACGAGCAGATGTGGACAAGCTAATGGCGGATCAGATGCCGTTAGACTTGTTATTCGGGGACCCAGCCCCTCCAGCAGCAGTCCCAGTACCTGAGCCACAACAGGAGCAGGCACCCAAGCCTATGAGGAAGAAAAGGAAGTTGCCCAACACTGAGGGAGTCGTGGTTGAGTTGGCTGAGATTCAGGGCACTCCCTCCGGTGAGGTGCCAGAGGTTCCACCGGTCCAGCAGCAGGATCCTACACAAGCTTCAGAGCAGCAGGCCGGAGACCAGTCTGAGGTCCCGGCTATTACAGAGGATCAGGGGACGACAGGAGACCCCATGCATGTGGACCAGGCTTGAGGAGCCATTCTATATCCTTTATCTCTCTTTTTGTGCTTATTTTGGTAGTTGGCATTGGGGACAATGCCAGCTTTTATTCGTGGGGGTGCGCCCTACTGTTTTGATTTCTGATACAATTGGATGACTGTATATATTTATTTGATTTTTAGTCTATGTTTTGGATTTAATAGTTGGCCTGTATATAACTTTTAACTTTGGCTACTTCTAGACTCTTATGTATATATTCATCCCCATTGTACATATTCATTTGGTTTTTCTATTTTCGTTCAAATTTTTCATTTTCAGCCTAGTAGTGAGGCTCGTAGGCTTTTGTTTCGGTTTTAGTGTTTTCAATAAGCCCTTGGTTTTCTTAATGCCACGGTTCTTTCTAAGGGTAGAGTGTTGTGCGAACCGGGTGGCTCTTACCAATGATAGATGGCGTGACAACCTTCTTAAGGGTTTGAGTCCGTTTTTGATTTTTCTTCTTTTGATTTTCAATATTTCGTAGTTAAGAGAACCTCAGGCAAGCTTCACTTGGGCCTAACACATTTGCCTTTGATCCCATGGTCAAAGACATAATGTTGTGTTTAGGATGGTGAAAAATGGTGGCCTTGAGACTCTTGTGTTGACCAAACAATCATCATATGGTCGTGTGGGGCCATTGTGCGCTTGAATCATAACTAAGGTTGTTGTGGGCCCTCGACTCGATGTCTTTGGCAATCCTTGAGTGTGTGTGGTGAGAATGCGAATTGTGAGTCTAAGTCCCGAGCCGATGGTCTAGAACTTGCCCCGAGTGTTTGTTGAGGCGAAATCCTAGGTGAAATTTGGCTTGAGAAGTGAGTATAGGCTCTCTTTGACCCGAAGTGCTAAGATTGAACAATTCCATGACCTACCAATGAAATGATCCCTAGCTAACCCCTTTGAGCCTTAAACCTTCTTCTTTCAAGAACAAAAGCTACAAGCCTATACCCGTTCTTAATGATACCCTCTCTTGGCACCTAAATCTTCCCTCGAGTAGATGGCAGTTATCTAAGTTTAGGGGAGGGAGACAAGAAAGGAAACAATGTGGTAAAAGCAAAAGAAAAGGAAGGCAATGAAAAAGGAAGAAAAGACAAGACAAAGAAAAAGACCAAATTGAATAAGGTCAAAAAGGGGATTCAAAGAAAACAAAAGTGAATAAGGTTGTGAAAAAGTGGAAAAAGGAGAAATGTGTTGAATTGTATAAAAAAGAGCGACAGTGTGTCTCTCTAACCCCTCGAAAAAGAAGTGAATACTCAAATGAGTCAAGAAAATGTGCCAAAATGAATCAAAAGAAGTGCTTGAGGGAAGATTGAACCCACTTGAACAAAACGTATCCTACCCTTATCCAAAAGCCTTTACAATGACTCCAAAAAAGCCCTATATGATCTTGAGTTGAACGGAACCTACATTAGTGGATACTTACACAAGGGGCAAGCATATGGTACCTAGAGCCGGACTTATGACCTTCTTTGTGAGAAAAATGAGTGAAAAATTCATCAACCTCGGTTTGTGTGTCATTACTCTAAAAGGTGAGGTTCGCTTAGGGAGAGTTGAGGATGTGTGAGTTTGGGTTCCACAATGACCAAGGTATTTGAGAAAAGCTCCTTGATGAAATGAGTCAACCCTTGATGCTCTTGTGTCACATTTGATCCATAGTTCTTAAAAAAAAAAAGCTTAAAATGTGTTAATGATGCATTCGTATTGAGGGCAATTGTTAGTCCCAATTGATGCGTGATGAGGTTACTTTAGGATAAGCTGGAATTACTTGGATGTTTCCCTTTGAGGGGTGGGTCTTGTTTTACTTGCTTGAGGACAAGCAAAGGTTTAAGTTTGGGGGAGTTGATAACTGTGATTTTAACACGTTTTATGCCCATACTTGCCTATGCTTTATGTATGATTTGCCATAAAATAAACCCAGAATGCTTATAAGTTGCGCTTGATTGCAGGTTTGAGCAACAAGATGACAAAAGTCAAAAATCGGCTCGAAACGGAGTGAAACCTGCTCAAATGTCAAAGATCATAAAAGCAAGGATATTCAGAACTTGGTGCGGACCGCACCATCTTGTCATGCGGCCGCACCATAGGAGTTCAGAGAGTTGGAATTCTCAGTTGCAAGCAATGCGGCCGCACTACAAGCTCACGCGGTCCGCACCACAAAAGTCCAGAGACCATCACAAGCCACTCATGCGGCCGCACTACAAGTTCACGCGGTCCGCGCCAGTCATCATGCGGTCGCACTCCATTATTGTGCGATCCACGTCAACATCTTCAGAAGGCAAGTCTCAGAAGTCAAGCAACCCAGTGCGGCCGCGTGCCAACTTCGTGCGGACCGCACGGACCCGCAGGGGTATTTTTGTCCGGTTTTTCTTAACTAGTATAAATAGAATATTTGCCATTTTTAGGCAACGAATGAGATACCAGAGAGCAGCTCCACTCGTGAGACAAAAGTTTTAGACTATTTTGGGCATTTTCATCTTGTTTTAACGTGGATTCTTGTAGATTAACATTCTAGTTAATTAATATGTTCATTTTATCTATTTCTTCTTCAATTTCTGTTGTTATTATGGCTAGCTAAACCCATTAGCTAGGGTTGTGGCTCAACCCTAGTGTGGGTAATTCATTGGTGTGATTGTTTAATGCTTGAATGATGTTGGGTGCTTGATATTTGGGTTAATTTTATGTTTCAACTAGGATTTGGTGGTTGCAAACACTAAGTCTAGCTTAGTGGGTCTTGACTCTTCTTGAGAAAGAGTGTCTATGACTCCAAAATTAACCCAACAAGAAATTGGGATGGACCCATGAGAATGGTAGTCCCAATTAACGGGTAAAACCTCGAGAGAGTAATTATCCAACTTGAACCCTAAGTTGCTTGGTTTGTTAGCCTACCCAATTGGTCTCGAGAGAGTCAATTAGGCATAATCACTCTTTCTACCGAGAGGTGTGCGTGCAACGGTTATATCATAAGCCCCATAATCATCATTCTTGTGTTAGGAATCTCTACCCGTTAGTTGACCACCTAGGTAAATGCCACGACCCTAGTGCCTTTCTCTATCTCGCATACAACCTAGAATTAATCTCTTAACATAATTTAGTTATAATTAAGTTGTTAAATTGTAGTTGATAATCATAAAAAACCCAAAAATGATAGAAGATCAATTAGAAGCAAATACGCATTTCTAGGCTAAACAAATATCCAACTCCCTTTCTAGCTCCCTGTGGAAATTGACCCCGATACCACTATTGGGTAAAAGTATTACCGCCCACTCTTCCTAAGGTTGAGTCCGCTGCGACCTAATCAATAGGCATTATGAATCTCTTCCCACGTGGTGGGGGGATACTTCATGAGTCGATTGAGCGGCTTCTTGGTTGCTTTGGATTCGTCTCTGTTCAGCCCGTTTTGGAAAGCTACGACCGCCATTCCTTCTGATACGTTTGGCAGTCCCATTTTTACCCTGTTGAATCGGGCCAGGAAGTCCCTGAGTCCTTCACCCGTTGTTTTCCTGATGGCGAAGATATCGTTGACCCTAGCTTCGGCTTTCTTTGCTCCTGCATGGGCGGTGGAGAACTTGTCCGCCATCTTTTCGAACGTCGATATCGATCTGGCCGGTAGTTGAGAGTACCATGTGAGCGCTCCTCCTGTAAAAGTTTCACCAAACTTTTTCAGCAACACGGATGGCACCTGTTCTTTCGGTAGGTCATTGCCTTTTACGGCAGTCACATAATGAATCAGGTGGTCTTCTGGATCCGTGGTCCCATCGTATATTTTCAAGTACGGTGGCATCTTGAAGGTTTTAGGGATTGGGTGAGGAGCAGCTTCCTCACTATACGGTTGCTCGACGAATCTTCCCATATCGCGTTTCGGTAGTAGCTTAGGGGCACCAGGTATCTTGTCTACCCTTTCCTGGTGCTCCTTCATTTGATCACGAAGTGCTTTATTCTCGTTCTCCATCTCCTCCACTTTCTTAAGGATGGTTGCGAGCGCATCATCGCTTACATTGGTATCGGTGTGGGGGTTACTTGTTCGTACAACAATGGGCTCACCAGCGGCAGCGGCGATTTCTGCCATTGACGAATCTTTGATATTTCCCTGAGGTGGTTTCTCGAGCATGCTACATAGAGTGTTCGTCAACCATTCCTCTAGTAGCTTTTTGACTACTGGGGGCGTTTCCTTTGCTGCAGGTGTAGAAGTCCCTCTTTCATGCAAAATCGTTAGATCTTCGAGTGAAGAGGGTGAGATCTTCCCCTCCGGTACACTACTTGGTGTTACATTCGCGGTATTTTCTCTACCGGCTTCGTTGAGTGGGCCTATGAGGTTGGTTGAGACATCTGTTATCATCTTCAGCCTTGATTCTTTATCTGCCATTTGTTAGTTTCTATGAGGTCTGAAGAACAGCGATGGTTGTTTTTGATATCCTAGATGTGAACTATGATTTCGACTACCGAAATCTCCACAGACGGCGCCAAATTGTTTGACTCAAAAGTTGTTTAACACTTTTTAAGCAAATCAATCAATATAGATGAAGGGGTAAATCATAGTCGAAGATAATAAACCCTAGGATGATCTTGACAATTGATTCAGAGGGCCAAAATACAAATCGGAGAGAGAGGGGGGAGGTGATAATCTTCGAGAGATAAGAGAGAGAGAGATAATGTTAGAGAGATAAGAGAGAGATAATCTGTTTCAATAATGAATCCCCCCTTTTACAAGGCTTGGATCCCTCTTTATATAATAGAGGATCCTTACTTGAATATTAAAAGACAGAAAATAAAGTACATGCTATAGAGGGGCCGACGTGATCATGAAGTCGTCCCTCTTGTTATTCCTAGGTTGCCCTTCTAGCCGGACTCACATATATTTGGTCGGTCGTGCTGGCTTAAGGACGTGGTCGGTCAAATTCGACCCCATACACTTTTAGGTTCAATCACTTTCTAATGAAGCCGTAAATTAAAGAACTGGTATTTAAGCATGGCTGAAACTTGAAGCCTTATTTTTTTTATATTTTTTTTGTTTTGTGAATCAATTCAGGTCAGAAAATTACACCAATTATATGCTGAAACCTCAAAAGAGAGAGTGGATATATATTCAAGGGCAATAATTTCCCAAGACAATCTCAATGCAGTTGAACTATTATCCAGAGCCAAGCTCCATGCTCAAACAGGAGCCAAGCTTTTCCACAGCACCAAAGTTTTGAAGGTAACAAAACTTCATGGACCAATATAGAGTATGTATCTTTTGATATATAGTATCTCACTAGGTTACATATTCAATCTCCAATTAAAGTGACAATTTGTCCTCAAAAGTGTAGAAATCCCTCTAAAATACCTGTAATTCATTATTTTATGCTACTACTAGAAATTCGGGTTTTAGCGACCACGAAAAGCGACCAAAGTTGGTCGCTTATTGGCCAAAAAGCGACCAAACAGGCCTGGTCGATATTAAGCTGGTCCCTTTACCTTAGGGACCAAAGTTGGTCGCTAATTAGCGACCAACTTTGATCTCTCAGGTAAAAAGACCAAATTTTTCGGGTAAAGATCGCTACAATATTTTAATATTATAATTTGGCGATCAAAGTTGGTCTCTTTCTGTAAATTACATTTTTTATTTATTTATTATTAATCATAAAATAGCGACCAACTTTGGTCTGTGAAGAAAATATTATATTTTAAAATCTGAAAAATAGAGACCAAAGTTGGTCGCTTTACTATAAATTTTTTTAATTTTTTTTTAAAATAATAATCGACCAAAGTTGGTCACTAACTTCAAGAGTTAATTTTTCTTGCAACCAACTTTTAAAAAAAAATATACCATTAAAAAAATAATAATTTCTGGAAATATAGCGACCAAAGTTGGTCGCTTTTTGTGAAATCTGGGTTAAATAGCGACCAAACATGGTCGCTATTTCCCAGAAAATTGTTTTTTTAATTGAAAAACGACCAAATGGCAACCAGAGTTGGTCGCTTTTCTTGGTATATTATTGGCAGGAACTGCCTGTTTTGGCAGCTACACCACCTGCCAGCTTACCAAAATTCCTAAACAGGCATTTTATGCCAACAACAACAACAACAAGCAACAACAACAACAATAAAAAGCAACAACAACAACAATAAACAACAACAACAACAACAACAACAACAACAACAACAACACAACAATAACATTATAACCAACAAAGTATAAAGTTCAATAGAACTTTATACTTTAAGCTAACCAAACTAATAAGTTAACTGTTATTACAAAACCATTCGAAAACCGATTGTATTTGTCTAGTTGAAAGTGTATAAAATTCAAGGATTGTTCTGTACATCATTATCATCACGGTCTGATGAACTTTCATCACCAAGACGGTATCCAGAATGGTGTATTTGTCGAGGATGGGAAGAACGATCACAGGAAGGACGGGAGGAACGAGCACGGGGAAGGTGAGCCTCTGGCGATGACTCGCGAGACCGAGGAATCGGAAAACTGCCAGAAGCTAGGAGAGATTTGATCTGCTCCTGCATGCAAGTGTACTGAATATCTCTAAGCTTTTCTCTCTCCTTGGCGGCTTCTAGCTCGGATGTGAGCTTTGCCACAGTCTCCCGCATAGAGGAGAGGCTCTCCCCATCAAGTTGCTCGGCTTGCGAGGAAGTCCCTATTCCTTGCATTCCACACTTATAGCGATGGAATTTCTTATTAGGAAGACCGTATACCTTCCCCCATTTTGGACCGCCAGCAGCCTGCGTCCACATTCTCTCAGCATCCTCGTCCGATAGTTGGATTGGCTCGCCCGACTCATTAGGTGGCTGACTGCGTATGAATTGCTCCACTTCAGCTGTGAAGCGACCCTATAAGAAATATTACATTGAATTAGTATTTCAAAATTTATATAAAAGTAAATCAAAATTCTTAATAAAAAGTAAAAACTTACATGTACAGTCGAGGCTCGGCCCTCGACCCACCTTTCTTGGTCCGTCTCTTTCTTCTTCTTTACAATACGAGACTCCTTGAAGAGCTCATCTTGGTTCATCGGACGCCCCAATTTTTTTTCCTGAAAACTCATAAATTCTAGTTAATAAACAGAATAGATATACTTTGAAAATTAAAATAAATTAAGCAATTACGTACCATTCTTCTTTTATCGTCCCTAGGCTGATCGTACCTCCAGTGTGCAAGGATCCTCCCTTCTCAGATGCCCAAGCTTTCCTTCCCTTTTCGCTCTTCTGTAGGAAATCTGCGGTAAGCCATTGCCTTTGCAAATCCTCTCATAAATTCTGAAGCAACCAACTAGGCTTCTGGTTCAACTTTCTAGCTTTGGAGAAACAATGGGACAACCGCTTTCGAGCTTTTAGATGGAAATTTGCAACCACATCCGCGCTATAGCGGTGTTCCCATACACACTTGCTCTGTATTTCAAAAGTTAAGTATTATATGAAAATATCATATTTAGATGGAAATATCATAAAAGCTATATTCGATATATTATACTTAGCTTTTATTAGCTAATAATTATTCAANATGTCGACTTGGACTTTGGTCCATTAGGATGTTGCTTCGACTGTCATCGAAGTAGTATCCGTCGTGGTTCGAGCGAGGTCGAACCAATGTCGATGGCCTTGGCCATCAGGATGTTGCTTCGATTGTCGTCGAAGTAGTATCCGTCGTGGAATGGGGATTGACTCTTGTTCGTGTAATGGAGATTAACTCTTATTTCGTTCAGTGGAGATTTATATTCATTCAATGGAGATTTCTATTCATTCATTGGAGATTTCTGTTCATTCAATGGAGATTTCCGTTCATTCAATGGAGATTTCTGTACATACAATGGAGAATTCTGTGCATACAATGGAGAATAACTAGTGTAGTCCCTTCACTATATTGGCCTATGGCCCGTGTCGATTGGTCGATATGGTGAACCTGCGCTCCTGTTCCACCGGGTATCCCCTTTGCCGCCTCGTTAAAAACCTCCCCGAGAAAACCCGATTGGGACAAAACTCGTGTTAGGGAAAAAGAGTACGACTCAGGAGATGCCTTTCAGAAGTGGAATTATTTGAGGTAGGCGACGTTCCAATTGTTTTGGAGCGGTTTTCCTTCCATCGTTTCTAGTTGGAACGCTCCTTTGTTCGCTGCTGCTATGATTTTGTATGGTCCGTCCCAGTTGGTCCCCAATTTTCCTTCATTCGGGTCTTTCGATGCCAGTGTTTTGGCTTTGAGGACGTAGTCGCCAACTTTGAGTGATCTTACTTTGGCTTTCTTGTTGTAAGATCTTTCTGCCTGATGTTTCTGGGCTGTCATTCTTAAATGGGCCATGTCTCTTCGTTCTTCGGCTTCGTCCAGATCTTGTAACTTGCTTTCATCGTTATCCGCTCCGCTGGTATGTGAATATCTCAGGGTTGGCTCTCCGATCTCGACGGGTATGACTGCATCGGTCCCATAGACCAGTGAATACAGTGTTTCTCCCATGCTGGATTTGGGCGTAGTCCGGTATGCCCATAATACTTCAGGTAGTAATTCGGGCCATAGCCCTTTAGCTTCTTCGAGCTTCTTTTTCAATATGTTCAATATTGTTTTGTTGGAAGATTCGGCTTGGCCGTTGGCGGCAGGATGATACGGAGTGGAGAGTGTCCGTTTGATGTGCCATTTCTCGAAGAATTCGGTTGTTTTTCTACCGATGAACCGGGGCCCATTGTCACAGCTGATTTCTTTAGGGATTCCGAAACGGCATATGATATTTTTCCATATAAAGGCGATGACCTCTTGCTCGCGTATTTGTGCGTACGCACCTGCTTCCACCCATTTAGAAAAATAGTCAGTCAAAACTAGAAGAAAGCGTACCTTTCCTCGTCGTGCCGGTAGGGGGCCGATTATATCCATTCCCCACTTTATGAAGGGCCATGGAGAGGTGACCGAATGGAGGAGCTCCCCTGCCTGGTGTATCATGGGGGCGTACTTTTGGCACTGCTCGCATCTTCGAACATAATCTGCTGCCTCTTTTTTCATGGTAGGCCAGTAATAGCCGGCGCGGATGAGGCATCGGACAAGGGCGCGATTCCCTGTATGGGCACCACAATGGCCCTCGTGCACCTCTTCTAATACTTGCCTCGTTTAATGCGGCCCGAGGCACTTAGCAAGGGGACCACCAAACGTTCTCTTGTAGAGATCGTGATTTATCAGGCTGTACCGGGCAGCTTGTACCCGGAGTTTCTTGGCTTCTTTTTTGTCGCGTGGGAGCGTTCCGTCCTGCAGGTAGGATACAAACTGGTTGCGCCAGTCCCAAGTCAAGTTTAAAGAGAATACCTCGACGTGGTCGAGGGCCGAATGGAGGAGAGTGACCATATTTTCTTTGTTGATATTTTTGGTGGCTGCGGCTAGTTTAGCTAGGCTATCTGCCTCGACGTTTTGTGCCCTGGGGATTTGCTCGAAGCGACATTCGTCGAACTCAGGCATCAGCTTGCGGATCTCTGACTGATATTTTTGTAGCCTTTGCTCTTTGATTTGGTAAGTCCCGGTGACTTGATTTACGATGAGTTGAGAGTCGTAGTGGAGGATGAGTCGACGGGCCCCGTATTTGATGGCCAATTTCATGCCTGCAATCACAGCCTCATACTCAGCCTCACTGTTAGTCATCTTGGGGCATCATATGGACTGGCAAATTATTTCGCCTGTGGGGACTTCGAGGACGAGTCCCAGTCCCGATCCCGAGGCATTTGCAGCGCCGTCAGTGTAGAGGGTCCAGAGGTCAGTTTGAGCAGAGGCGCGGAGGGCCTCTGGTTCCACCTCTGGCAATATCCGTGCACTGAAGTCGGCAACAAAATCGGCGAGTACCTGCGACTTGATGGCGGTTCTTGGGTGGTAGGTCATGTCATGCTCGCTAAGCTCTATGGCCCATTTGGCGAGCCTACCCGAGAGTTCGGGTTTGTGTAGGATGCCTCTTAGGGGGAAGGTTGTTATTACCTTTATGGGATGGCATTGAAAATAAGGTCTGAGCTTTCGTGAAGCTACGACCACCGCCAGAGCCAGTTTTTCGAGGTGTGGGTACCTCGTCTCGGCATCTACTAACATTTTGCTGATATAAGAAATAGGGGATTGCGTACCTTTATTTTCGCGGACCAAGACGGCGCTGACAGCGACTTCGAACACTGCCAGATACACAAGCAGGCACTCACCTAGGTCTGCTTTGACGAGCAGTGGCGGCGAAGACAGATATGCCTTCAATTTCCTTAGGGCCTCGATGCATTCCTCGTTCCATTGTAGCCCATGATCTTTCCTCAGCTCATTGAAGAATTTGTGGCATCTGTCCGAGGACCGTGAGATGAACCTTGATAAGGCGGCTATTCGCCCCGTTAATTTCTGTACCTGCTTCTTGCTGTGCAGAACCTCGGGTATCATGTCTATGGCCTTGATCTGGTCCGGGTTGACTTCGATGCCTCGTTGTGATACGAGAAAGCCTAGAAATTTTCCCGAGGCCACGCCGAAGGCGCATTTTTCTGGGTTTAACTTCATCCCATACTGCCTCAGTATCTCGAAGGCTTGCTTTAAATGGTCGATGTGGTCCTCCTTCTTTACCGATTTTACTAACATGTCGTCGATATAAACCTTCATTATCTTACCGAGTTGTTCCTTGAACATCTTGGTGACCAACCTTTGGTACGTTGCACCCGCATTTTTCACTCCGAAGGGCATCACTTTATAGCAGTACGTCCCTTGATGGGTGATGAAAGTTGTCTTTTCTTGGTCCTCTTCAGCCATTAAGATTTGGTTATAGCCAGAGTAGGCGTCCAAGAAACTTAGCAGCTCGTGCCCTGCCGTTGCATCGATCAGCTGGTCGATATGGGGCAATGGGAAGGAGTCCTTTGGGCATGCCTTGTTCAGGTCGGTGAAGTCTACGCACATTCTCCATTTCCCGTTTTTCTTTTTAACCATGACCACGTTGGCGACCCATTGGGGGTATTTCGATTCTCTGATGGAACCGTTGGCTAGTAGTTTATCTGCCTCTTCACTGATTGCCTCGTTGATTGCGGCGTTGAATTTCCTCCTTATCTGCCGTACGGGCGGATAAACTGGGTCGACGTTCAGCTTGTGAGTGGAGATGTCTTTCGGGATCCCCGGCATATCTGAATGAGAGAAGGCAAATAAATCTGCATGGTTAGTTAAGAATTCGTGGTACTTACCTGGGTCGGAGAGGTTGTGTCCGATGTAGGCTTTCTTTGAACTGTCGGTACCGTCTAGCTGGACCGGGTCGAGGTTCTCGACTGTCGCTTTGCAAGCTTCTATGACATCTAGGTCCCTAATAACCTCTGTCGTCGGGTTGATTTTGGTTCCCGACATGGCTAATTTCTATGCTTCCGCGCTTGCTCCCTTCAGCTGTTTGGTATGTGTGCAGTCTTGGAAAATTCGGTTACATTCCTAGGCGGTACGTGGCTCACCTCGAATGCTGAATATTCCCCATAGGGTGGGAAATTTGATTACTTGATGGAAACTCGAGGGGATGGCCCGCATGGCGTGTATCCATGGACGCCCTATGATGACGTTGTAGGCCGTTTCCTGATTCATGATGTGGAATGTGGTTTCTAGCATGACTCCCCCCGCCAGGACTGGCAGTGATATCTCTCCGGAGGTTCGCTCTACTGCATTGTTAAAACCCGTTAGTGTTATGCAACGCGGTATTATCTTATCTTCGAGCCTCATTTGCATGAGGACTCTTGGGTGGATAATACACGCGCCGCTTCCGTCGTCTGCCATGATTCTTTTCACATCAGTATCAGCAATGCGTAAAGTTATAACTAAAGCATCATAACGAGGGAAAGACAAACCGTCGGCATCAGACTTATCGAAGGTGATACTATCTTCGAAGTCATCATACCGTTCGTGAGCGATCGTGCACTTCAACTTGTGTGTGGTGGTGAACTTTACATGGTTGATTGCCGAGTCGTCGCCGCCACCGACGATCATCTGTATGGTGCGCGCTGGAGAAGGTGGTTTTGGTGGTCCTTGGGATTGGTCGCGTCCTCAGGCGAAATTAGCCCTTCCTTTATCACTGAGCAGCTCCTTCAGGTATCCCTGGTTCAGCATTCTGACCACCTCCTGTCGTAGGCCTATGCAATCTTCGGTCTTGTGTCCTCTTTCCTGATGGAATTCGCATTGGACGTTCGACCTCCTTGCACTAGGATCTGATTTCATTTTTTGTGGCCACTGCACCTTCGTGCCCAGCTTTTCCAGTGTGTACACTATTTCTGAAGGGGAGACACAAAATTTATGAGCGGATAATAATGGGGGCATACCTCTTTCATTCCGAGTGGAGCGGCATGTCGCTGCACGGCATCTGGGTGTCTTGGAGGAGGCAGATTGGGAGTTCTGACGTAAGGCTGATGCCTTTCTCTGTTGAAGCGCGGGAGTGGTTCCCGTCGCCCGTTGTTGCGTCGATCCCTCCTTACCTCTGATTGTACGGACGTTAGTCGTTGGGTTGAACCGTTAAGATCGTCTTCATCCGCTCTCACTTCGGCGCAATAGGCATTATGAATCTCTTCCCACGTGGTGGGGGGATACTTTATGAGTCGATTGAGCAGCTTCTTGGTTGCTTTGGTTCCGTCTCTGTTCAGCCCGTTTTGGAAAGCTGCGACCGCCATTCCTTCTGATACGTTTGGCAGTCCCATTCTTACCCTGTTGAATCGGGCCAGGAAGTCCCTGAGTCCTTCACCCGTTGTTTGCCTGATGGCGAAGATATCCCTAGCTTCGGCTTTCTTTGCTCCTGCGTGGGCGGTGGCGAACTTGTCCGCCATCTCTTCGAACGTCGATATCGATCTGGCTGGTAGTTGAGAGTACCATGTGAGCGCTCCTCCTGTCAAAGTTTCACCAAACTTTTTCAGCAACACGGATGGCACATGTTCTTTCGATAGGTCATTGCCTTTTACCGCGATCATGTAATGAATTAGGTGGTCTTCTGGATCCGTGGTCCCATCGTATATTTTCAAGTACGGTGGCATCTTGAAGGTTTTAGGGATTGGGTGAGGAGCAGCTTCCTCATTATACGGTTGCTCGACGAATCTTCCCATATCGTATTTCGGTAGTAGCTTAGGGGCACCAGGTATCTTGTCTACCCTTTCCTGGTGCTCCTTCATTTGATCACGAAGTGCTTTATTCTCGTTCTCCATCTCCTCCATTTTCTTAAGGATGGTTGCGAGCGCATCATCGCTTGCATTGGTATCGGTGTGGGCGTTACTTGTTCGTACAACACTGGGCTCACTAGTGGCAGCGACGATTTGTGCCATTGACGGATCTTTGATATTTCCCTGAGGTGGTTTCTCGAGCATGCTACTTAGAGTGTTCGTCAACCATTCCTCTAGTAGCTTTTTGACTACTGGGGGCGTTTCTTTTGCTGCAGATGTAGAAGTCCCTCTGTCATGCAAAGTCGTTAGATCTTCGAGTGAAGAGGGTGAGATCTCCCCATCCGGTACACTACTTGGTGTTACATTCGCGGTATTTTCTCTACCGGCTTCGTTGAGTGGGCCTATGAGGTTGGTTGAGACATCTGCTATCATCTCCAGCCTTGATTCTTTATCTGCCATTTGTTAGTTTCTATGAGGTCTGAAGAACAACGATGGTTGTTTTGATATCCTAGATGTGAACTATGATTTCGACTACCGAAATCCCCACAGACGGCGCCAAATTGTTTGACTCAAAAGTTGTTTAATACTTTTTAAGCGAATCAATCAATATAGATGAAGGGGTAAATCATAGTCGAAGATAATAAACCCTAGGATGATCTTGACGATTGATTCAGAGGGCCAAAATACAAATCGGAGAGAGAGAGAGGAGGTGATAATCCTCGAGAGATAAGAGAGAGAGATAATATGTTTCAATAATCAATCCCCCCTTCTACAAGGCTTGGACCCCTCTTTATATAATAGAGGATCCTTATTTGAATATTAAAAGACAGAAAATAGAGTACATGCTATAGAGGGGACGACGTGATCATGAAGTCGTCCCTCTTGTTATTCCTAGGTCGCCCTTCTAGCCGGACTCACATATATTCGGTCGGTCGCGCTGGATTAGGGACGTGGTCGGTCAAATTCGACCCCATACAGAAAACAAGCATAAATTCAAGATCAAGCTCGAAAGCCCTTGAATTTATATTAGAAAAGAAGAATCAGAAGATTCATAGAGATTGTACATTCATATTATTTGAAATCAAATACTACGATTGTTACAATATTTTTCGATTTAGATTATATTTTCTTGACGCAAATTTATTGTCTGTAATAATCATTAAACTTTACCTCTTGTATTAGTAAATTCACAAAGTTAATTTACTGCACTTTTAAGATCATTGAATTTATTCTTTATATTGTAAAGTCACAAAACAATTTTTATATCGTTAAATCACTAAATTAGTGTTTTTTGCATTTTGCCGTATGATAAGTTTTATTCTTCGGAGCTTGGATTGACGCGGAATAAGGAAATCAAAATCTAATATTAAATGCCTCGCACTTCCATTATAAATGTGGATGCTAAAACCCCTTAATTAAACGAATAGGCACTGACAACGTATAATGAAATTATTGTAAATATGAACGAGATACATGAACGAATTAACAAGGTCTGGTATATGAGCTTGTTTGAGTAAAAATCAGAAATAGTCAGATTTATGGCTGGTAATTGAAAATAGCAACTGTTTCAAAAGTGATTGAAATTTAGTCACCTTTTCACGTAAAGATAAATCTGAATAAAAATGTCCTTTAAAATTCGGAATAATTCCAATATAATATGCTAGAGTTCGATTTTTTACATAAAAGATTCCAGCAACATAACATGCTAGAAGTTTATACGTAGGAGTTCCATAATCTAGCATATTATACTGAGAACTTTCCGTGTGCTGGAATTCCAACATAATATGCTCGCCTAAGTGGAATTTTACTCACTATAACGAGTTATTGAAAATATAATTTCTAAGATCTATTTTGGATTAAGAATTTCAAACTATGAATTAAATATTTCATTTTTCATATGTAAGTTCAGATCTTTTGACGTTTACAAGCGGCAAACCAGAAAAAAAAATTACTTGGCGAAAACATTAGGAGCATGTAGAGTTAGAATTGTAGTTTATGTAATACTTTCTATGGTTGATTAATTATTACCTTGACATATTAAAATATGTAAATAAGGATAAATTTTGGAAAAACAAAACTAATTTTTTCTTGATTATGTAAATGGACACTTATTTTGGACCAAAATAAAAAGGTAAAATAGTCACTTATTGACTTAGCGATGGCAATGGGGCGGGGCGGGTGCGGGCTGGGGCGGGTTTACTCTTATGCGGGTGCGGGGCGGGGCGGGTTAAACAATTCTTAAAAATTTTAAAGCGGGGCGGGGCGGGTTGCGAGTTTAATGCGGGGCAGCTTCGAATTTTATCTTTTTTTTAAACAAAGCAATCATTTCAACTACAATTTCACATTCTTTTTCACTAGCACGAATACTATTTTGATTTATAATTAACCAATTTGCATAAGTCTCACCAAAATGATATTACATAAGTCAAGATATCGTATTAGTAATAGGAAATGATAGTAACCCATTTATTTTGGAAGATCAGCGTAATACTCTCTCAGTTTTATGTTTATGTGATTCTATTAAACTCTCCATTTTATAAAATAATAAAATGTCAAACTAGTTTGTTTTAGAAAAAAAATTAGAGAAAAAAGAAAGAAAAAATTAAGTGGGGCGAGGCGGGTTGAAAACTGAAAAAATAATTATGCCAAGCGGGGCAGGCCGGATTAAAAATTTTTGTGAATTTTGCCGCACCCGCCCTACACCCACCCCATTGTCATCCCTACTTATTGTGGACATGGAGTATTTGAATTGCGAAGGAAATTAGTTTTTTATTCTACCAATTTATTTTTATGACTTAATGTTCTCGTAGCCGGAGAGACTAATTTTTATTGGAAAAAACAACATTAAAATCAAACGCACTGTAAAGAAATAACCATAACTTTTATACTATGATTATAATACGAGATTTGTGTTTACTAAATATTTTTGTGGTAGATGCTTTGGTATAATAAAAAAAAATAGGTGTTTAGGTTTACACTAGTTAATTTGGTTATTGTCTATACTCAATACTATGCATTCTTAAAGGCTTTAGAAAGAAGAATTTTGGAGACAGTTGTCATAAATATATTATATTATGGATGTTCATTTAGTACTCCATTGTAAATAAGCTTCCTGAAGAAGCTTATCCATATGGGACTCCGCCGTAAATATGTTTATTTATTTAGTACTCTATTGGAAATAAGCCTCCTGAAGAAGCTTATCACTTCGGTACCCGGTTATGGATAAATATTATCCCCGATAGAAGATTATCCATACCGGGTATAATAAGCTTATCCTTTCGATACTCCGTTATGGATAAACATTACCCCCGGTAGAAGATTATCCATACCGGGTACAATGAGCTTATCCTTTCGATACTCCGTTGTGAATAAACATTACCCCTAGTAGAAGATTATCTATACCTGGTATAATGAGCTTATCCTTTCAGTACCCCATTATGGATAAACATTACTCTCAGTAGAAGATTATCCATATCAGGTATGTAGCAGTTTACACAGCAGCTTGCAGTAGCAGCTTACACAGCAGCTTCCTTACTTCTATAAATAGAAGAGATTTCAGTTCATTATGTACATTAGTTTGGATTCGAATAATATATCAGTTTCTCTCTATACTTGTCTTTATTTTATAACACGTTATCAGCACGAGACTCTATCTGAGTGTTCATCTCCGATGTAAAGTGACGCTCTTACATCCGTGGTTAGATCTTGTTCATTCCGAGCATCATAAGGAAGATTATATGTCACGACCCTAGTTCACCAACCGTGAACATGTCATGACGGCACCTGGTCCCCATGACCAGGTAAGCCTAACATTTGCGGAAATATAATAATTGCAGAAAAATAGAGAAAATCAATTCAAATATCTAAAGGAAACTGTACTGAATGCCGCTTGGCAAGTACAACTCAATATCACAAGTCTAAAACAATTCCCAAAAACCCGAAAACTCACGGGCAACACAGGCTACAGAAGTGTATAGTAAAGGTTCCAAACTCCAGAATTTCTAACAACCGAAAGAAGGAAAACTAAGAACTAAGATAGAATAAGAGGGAGACTCATCGGTCTGCGGACGCAGCAGATCTACCTCGAAGTCTCCGTAGTCCTCCTGCCTCACTAATAGTGCGCCTGAGTAGAGGTACCTGGATGATCTGCACGTGAAAAACATGCGCAGGAAGGGCATGAGTACACCACAGCGGTACTCAGTAAGTGCCAAGCCTAACCTCGGTTGGGTAGTGACGAGGAAGGTTAGGGCCATACTGAGACAAAATATAGTAATAACAATAATTAACAGTATGATAATCTGACAGCAATAATAAATACAGCAGTGATATAAGACAGATTAAGCAAGGCGATAGCAAATACACAAGAACGGAACAACCACAGAATAAGTACAACTCAACACCAATGGTAACAATGAGGATCTCCCAGGATACCGTCCTGTAGTCCTTTTCTCAACTGTCCAGTGGATCTCCCGGGATACCGTCCCATAGTCCATCATATGTGTATATCCGAAGGATCTCCCGGGATACCATCCCGTAGTCCAACTATCAATGTGTAGGGGGATCTATCGGGAATCTAACCCGCAGTCCCAAAGTAAAAGTGCAGGGGGATCTACCGGGAATCGAACCCGTAGTCCCAAAGTAAACAAACAAGGGGGGGGGGGAGAGCTACCGGAATCCCACATCCGTAGTCCCAACGTAAATGCGCAATCACAACCAGAAGGTACAAGGAAACGAAGTACAAAAGACAAGCAACAGGTAGTACTGGCCTAGCATGCTTCACGTAGTACAATTAAGGCAACTTAAGCAATTAGGCAAATTAAATCAACTAAACATGCTTTCCTAATCTAGCACAAGTTATAATTGCAAGTAGAATAAAACAAATATGAAAGGAACTCAATCTCAATATCTTAAGAAAAACCGGATTTCCAACAATTGGCTCAAGTACACGCCCGTCACCTCGCGTACAAGGCACTCAAATCAACAAATAACAAATCCTAAGGGGAAAGGTCCCCCACACAAGGTTAGACAAGCCACTTACCTCGAATCGGCACCAAAATCAACTCGAAATCACACTTTTGCCACGAGTATCCGACTCCAAATGGCCCAAATCTATTCAATTCAATTACATATCGTAAGTAATATTGCAAACAACTGATTCCACTATTAAATTTAAAGCTAGGACGCGAAAATAGGTAAAATGACCAAAACGCCCCTCAGACCAACATCTCGGAATCGAATAATTTTCACATTTTCAGAACCCTCGTACTCTCATGAGTCTAACCATATAAAAATCTCCCAAATCGGAGGTCAATTGCCCACTCAAAACTCAATAATTAGGTCTATGAAGTTTCTTCCAATTTTTTCCCAAATGTTGACCTTGAATTCGAATTCTAATGGTGGATTTAACTATATAATGATGAAATATAACAAGAAGGGACCAAAGAAACGTTACTCAGTGATCTTCACTTCAACTCCCCCTCAGAATCGCCTTAAACCGAGCTCTCAATTGATTTTTGTAACTTATGAACTCAAACCCTCGAAATTTCTATTTCTGCCCAGGGATTTCCGCTTATGCGGACAAGGGACCGCTTCTGCGGTCCAGCTTATGTGAAAAGTGAGCCGCTTCTGCGACTCTCACTAAACGACCACATCTGCTTCTGCGGTCCAGTCAACCGCTTATGCGGTTCCGCTTATGCGGATTATCCACCGCTTCTGCGGTTCCAACTAAAAGCCAAACGGCCGCATCTGCGGCTATTTACTCGCAGAAGCGAGGCCGCTCCTGCAGAATTTCCTCCGCATCTGCGACGCCTGGAAATTCTGCCCCAAACTGCTTCTGCGATGATCCAGCCGCTTATGCGGCTCCGCTTCTGCGGTTCCCAAGCCGCAGAAGCGAAAATACCAGAAGATGAAAAGAACCAGCTGCTGCAACACTTCAAAAAATCTCCCCGTTAACCACCCGAAATCATCCCGAGGCCCCCAGGACCTCAACCAAAAGCACTAATACCACCTAATACATTATTCAAACTTGTACCAATCCTTAAAACACCTAAAACAACACCGGAAGTCCGATTAAATCAAAGATTCAAGCCTAAGAACTTCAAATTCCAACAAAACACACTTTCGATCAAAAAACAAACCAAACCTCGCCCGAATGACCTGAAATTTTGCACACACATCCCAAATGACATGACGGAGATACTGTAACTTCCGGAATTTCAATCCGACCCTCGGATCAAAAACTCACTATCGGACCGGAAACTTCAAAAATTCAAACTTCGGCATTTCAAGCCTAAATGAGCTACGAGCCTCCAAAATATATTCCGAACACGCTCCCAACCCCGAAATCACCTAACGGAGCTAACGGAACCATCGAATTTCCATTTCGAGGTCTTCTTCACACTGTTCCGATTACGGACCATTTTTCAATTCTTAAGCTCTCATTTAGGGACTAAGTGTCCCAAAACACTCCGAATCCCAACATCGAACGTCCCGGCAAAACAAAATAGCATAAATGAACTTAGGGGAAGCAGTTAATAGGGGATCGGGGCGTAAATTCCCAAAATGACCGGACGGGTCGTTACATCCTCCTACACTTAAACATTCGTTCGTCCTCGAACGAGCATAGAGAACATACCTGAAGAAGTGAAAAGATGAGGGTACTGGCTGCGCATATCCTGCTCGGTCTCCCAAGTCGCCTCCTCGGCCGGCTGACCCCGCCACTGAACCTTCACTGAAGCTATGTTCTTTGACCTCAACTTCCTGATCTGCCTGTCCAAAATAGCCACTGGCTCCTCAACATAGGATAGATCCTTGTCCAACTGGACTGAACTGAAATCCAACACGTGCGACGGATCACCGCAATACCTCCGGAGCATCGAAACATGAAATACCGGATGAACTCCGGCCAAGCTGGGAGGTAAGGCAAGCTCATAAGCAACCTCCCCAACTCGCCTCAAGATCTCAAAAGGGCCAATAAACCTCGGACTCAGCTTCCCTTTCTTTCCAAACCTCATGACGCCTTTCATAGGCGAGACCCGAAGCAGAACCCGCTCACCAACCATATATGAAACATCACGAACCTTCCTGTCCACGTAACTCTTCTGTCTACACTGGGCTGTACGGAGTCTGTCCTGAATCACCTTGACCTTCTCCAAAGCATCCTGAACCATTTCTGTACCCTATAGCCTGGCCTCACCTGGCTCGAACCAACCCACCGGATATCTACACCTCCTGCCATATAAAGACTCATACGGCGCCATCCGAATGCTGGACTGATAACTGTTGTTATAAGCAAACTCCGCCAATGGCAAAAAATGATCCCAAGACCTCCCAAACTCAATCACGCACGCACGAAGCATGTCCTCAAGAATCTGAATGGTGCGCTCGGACTGTCCGTCCGTCTGGGGGTGAAATGCTGTGCTCAACTCCACCCGAGTGCCTAACTCCTGCTGCACAGCTCTCCAGAACCGCAATGTAAACTGAGTACCTCTGTCTGAAATGATAGAAACTGGAATACCATGCAAACGGACGATCTCCCTGATATAAATCTCCGCCAACCGCTGCGAAGAATAAGTGGTACTCACAGGAATGAAATCAGCGGACTTGGTCAGCCGGTCCACAATAACCCAAATGGAATCAAACTTCTTCAAGGTCCGTGGAAGTCCAGATACAAAATCCATGGTGATGCGCTCCCATTTCCACTCCGGAATCTCTATCTGTTGGAGCAACTCACCCGGGCGATGGTGCTCATACTTCACCTGCTGGTAGTTGAGGCATCTAGACACATAACCAACTATATCCTTCTTCATCCGCCTCCACCAGTAGTGCTGTCTCAGGTCCTGATACATCTTCGCGACCCCCGGATGGATGGAATACCGCGAACTATGGGCCTCTGCTAGAATCATCTCTCGAAGGCCATCAACATTGGGCACACAAATCCGGCCCTGCATCCTCAATACTCCATCATCTCCAATGGTCACATCCCTGGCATCACCGCATTGAACCTTGTCCCGAAGGACAAGCAAATAAGGGTCATCATACTGCCGCTCCCTGATACGGTCAAATAGGGAAGACCGGGAAACCACACAGGCTAGAACCCTACTAGGCTCCGAAAGATCCAACCTCACGAACTGGATGGCTAAGGCCTGAACATCCATCGCCATAGGCCTCTCTGAAGCTGGTAAATATGCCAAACTCCCCAAACTCTCCGCCCGGCGACTCTGGGCATCCGCCACCACATTGGCCTTACCCGGGTGATATAGGATAGTGATGTCATAATCCTTCAGCAGCTCTAACCACCTCCTCTGACGCATATTGAGATCCTTTTGCTTGAGCAAGTGCTGTAAACTCCGATGATCAGTATAGATCTCGCAAGGCACTCCATATAAATAATGACGCCAGATCTTCAAGGCATGAACAATGGCAGCTAACTCAAGGTCGTGGACAGGGTAATTCTTTTCATGTATATTCAATTGTCTGGATGCGTAGGCAATCAGCCTACCGTCCTGCATCAACACTGCTCCAAGGCCAACTCTCGAGGCGTCACAATAGACAGTATAAGACCCCGAACCGGTAGGCAACATCAAGATAGGGGCTGTAGTCAAAGCTGTCTTGAGCTTCTGAAAGCTCGCCTCATACTCCTCTGTCCACTGAAATGGGGCACCCTTCTGGGTCAATCTAGTCATAGGGGCAGCAATCGATGAAAATCCCCCCACGAAACGACGGTAGTAACCCACCAAGCCAAGGAAACTGCGAATCTCAGTAGCTGAGGACGGCCTGGGCCAACTCTGCACGGCCTCTACCTTCCTCGGTCCACCCAAATACCCTCACTAGAAATCACATGGCCTAAGAATGCCACAGAACTCAGCCAAAACTCACATTTTGAAAACTTTGCATATAACTTTTTCTCCCTCAAGGTCTGTAGCACGGTCCTCAGATACTGCTCATGATTTTCCCGACTCCGGGAATACACCAGAATATCATCAATAAAAACAATCACGAATGAGTCAAGATATGGCCTGAACACACTGTGCATCAAATGCGTGAAAGCTGCAGGGGCATTGGTCAGCCGAAATGACATGACAAGGAACTCGTAATGGCCATATCGAGTCCTGAAGGCAGTCTTCGGGATATCTGGCTCCCGAATCTTCAACTGATGGTACCCTGAGCACAAGTCAATCTTAGAAAACACTTGTGCGCCCTGAAGCTGGTCAAATAGATCGTCAATGCGAGGCAAAGGATAACGGTTCTTCACCGTAACCTTGTTCAGCTGGCGTTAATCAATACACATGCGCATGGAGCCATCCTTCTTCTTCACGAACAAAACAGGAGCACCCCACGGTGAAACACTGGGTCGAATGAAACCCTTACCAAGCAATTCCTGTAACTGATCCTTCAACTCCTTCAACTCAGGAGGAGCCATACGATACGGAGGAATGGAAATGGGCTGAGTGCCCGGCAACAGATCAATGCTGAAATCAATGTCTCTATCAAGCAGCATGCCCGAAAGATCAGCTGGAAATACATCGGGATAATCCCGTACCATTGGAACAGAATCAACAGAAGGGGTATCAACACTAACATCTCTCACATAAGCCAAATACGCGGCACACCCCTTCTCAACCATGCGCTGAGCTTTAAGAAAAGAGATAACTCTACTAGGAGTATGATCTAAGGTACCACTCCACTCAACACGCGGAATACCTGGCATGGCCAGCGTCACGGTCTTGGCGTGACAATCAAGAATAGCAAAATGGGGCGACAACCAGTCCGTGCCCAAAATAATGTCAAAATCCACCATACCGAGTAATAATAAGTCTGCTCTGGTCTCAAAACCACAAATAGTAACCAAACATGACCGATAAACGCGGTCCACAACAAGGGAATCTCCCACAGGAGTAGAAACATAAATGGGGGCACTCAAAGAATCCCGAGGCACACCCAAATGCGGAGCAAAGTAAGAAGACACATAAGAGTAAGTTTAGCCCGGATCGAATAGAACCGATGCCTCTCTGTGACAAACCAGAATAATACCTGTAATGACGGAGTCGGAGGCAACAGCCTCAGTACGAGCAGGAATAGCATAATATCTGGCCCGGCCCCTCTCTCGAGGGCGACCTCTATCTCCCCGACCTCTGCCCCTAGCCGGCTGAGCAGGTGGGGTAGCCGCTGGAGCTGTGATCATGGCCTGAGAACTCTGAGGAGCACGCTGTGGCTGAGCAGTCTGTGAAGATGCACCCCTACCAAGTCTGGGGCAGTCCCTAACCAAGTGACGTATCTCCACACTCGAAGCAAGCTCTGGGAGGACGTGGTGGCTATGACTGACTGGAGCTAGGTCCGCTGGACTAACCTCTGGAGGTACCTCGCGCAGGAGGCGCGCTAGAAACTGGAGGCGCATAATAAGGCTCCTGAGGTGCTGGTGGAGTTGGAGTACTACCGGCTGCTAGCAAGGCTGAATGAACAGGGCGACCAGAATAACCCCTACCATAACGTCCGGCTGATGAAGTACGGGCACCAGAGTAATGACCCGACTCTCGAGACCTCTTGGCCTCCCTCTCCCCTCGCTCCCTGGCGAGCATACCCTCAATCCGTCTAGCAATGCTCACTACCTGCTGGTAGGGAATATCCATCTCTAACTCTCGGGCCATACTGGACCGGATGGGCGGAATAAGACCCTCGATAAACCTCCGCACTCTCTCCCGAACTGTAGCAACCAAAGCCGGTGCATGTCTGGCCAGCCTGGTATAACGGATGACATACTCTGAAACTGTCATAGCACCCTGGCGCAAGTGCTCAAACTCTGTGCGCCATGAATATCTGAGGCTCTGGGGAACAAACTCTCTCATAAACATGTCCGAGAACTGGGTCCAAGTCAGTGAAGCAGCCTCGACTGGACTGTCTAACTCATAAGTGCGCCACCAATCATAGGCAGCTCCCCGAAGCTGAAAGGCAGTGAAAGAAACCCCGCTGGACTCCACTATGCCCATAGTGCGAAGAATACGGTGACACTCCTCTAGAAATCCCAAGGCATCGTCTGATGCTAAGCCACTGAACACTGGGGATCATATTTCTTAAACCTCTCAAGTCTCCGTTGCTCGTCCTCTGAAGCAGCTGACCCATCCTCGGGCTGAACTGGCGCTGCAGGCGGTGGGGGAATAATCTCGGGAACCTGCTCAACCTGCACTCGCTGCTCAGGAGTGCGGACGGCGGGAGTCTGTGCTCCTCCCCCGGCCTGGGATGTGGCTGCAGCAAAGGGAAGCAACCCCGCCTGAGCCAAGGTAGTGTACATGCTCATGAACCGAGCCAAAGTCTCCTGGAGCGCTAGAGTAGTAGTGGCAGTAGTAGGTGTGCCAGGTGCCTGGGCTCCGGCTGGATCTGCTGGTGGTACCTCGGCGGCAGCTCGCGCAGGTGCCCTGGCTGGACCACGTGCGCGTCCTCGACCTCTACCCCAGCCCTGGCCTCTGGTGGCGGCAGCAGGGGGCGCGGGTGCCTGATCATCTCGAGTAGCGCGTGTCCTCACCATCTGTGAGAGAATAGAAGACAGAAGTTTAGAATTGATGTCAAAAATATCGCACGACAAGTTATCCAAATGAAGTTAAGATTTTTCCTAAACAGTTACATAGCCTCTCGTAGATAAGTACAGACGTCTCCGTACCGATCAGCGAGACTCTAATAAATCGGCCTGTGTTCCGTGACTCCTATGAACCTAGAGCTCTGATACCAACTTGTTACGACCCTAGTTCACCAATTGTGAACACGTCATGACGGCACCTAGCCTTCACGACTAGGTAAGCCTAACACATTGCGGAAGTAACAACATTTGCGAAATTTACATTCGAAGCTAAATAACATGAGTAATGTATACAGTTGCCGCCTGGCACATACACTTTAATACAAAATACTGAAATAACCTCCAAGACCCGGAAACTCGCGGTCAACACAGGATATAAGAAATCTTACACTGCTCTAGTCACCAGAATAGTCTAATACAAAGAGGGATCGAAATAACATCTAACAACTATGGATAAAATGAGAAGGAGACTTTGCGGATCTGCGGACGTAGCAGATGTATACCTCAAGTCCCCAATACGCTCCCTGACAGCTACTGGCGGTACGCCTGCTCAGAAACACCTGGATCTGCACATGAAAAACAAGCGCATAAGAGGCGTGAGTACACCACAGCGGTACTCAGTAAGTGCCAAGCCTAACCTCGGTTGGGTAGTGACGAGGAAAAGGTCAGGGCCCTACTGAGACAGAAACAATAAAATAGCGAGATATTAATAGTATCGAAATCTGAAGAAAACTAAGGAACACAGCGATGTGATAAGACAGATCAATAAAATATAGAACTGCAAGACAAACAGAAACACAGAGTAAATACAGCAAAATTACAAGAATACCGACAGGGGTCTCCCAGGATACCGTCCTGTAGCCCTTTTTTCAACTGTCCAATGGAACTTCCGGGATACCGTCCCGTAGTCCAAATCTCATATCGATATCAAAAGATCTCCCGGGATACCGTCCCGTAATCCAATCATCAGTGTGCAGGGGGATCTCCCGGGTTACCATCTCGTAGTCCCAAACTAAAAGTGCAGGGGAATTTCCCGGGATACCATCCCGTAGTCCCAAAATAAAAGTACAGGGGGATCTCCCGGGATACCGTCCTGTAGTCCCAAAATAAAAGTACAGGGGGATCTCCCAGGAATCAAACCCGCAGTCCCAAAGTAAACAATCAAGGGGGAACTCCCGGAATCCGCATCCGTAGTCCCAATATAAATGCGCAACCAACATCAGTGAATTATTCAGAAATTTAAGTACAACAATACAAGGCATCAAATAATACTGGCCTAACATGCTCCACGTAATCACAGTTAAGACAATTTAAACAAATAGGTAGCTTGGATCAATTAAACATGCTCTTCTACGCTAGCACAGGCTATAATGGCAAGTAAAGTAAGGCAAATATGAAAGAGAATCCAAATCAAGTATTTAAGTAAAAATCCGGGTTTCAACAATTTGCTCAAGTACGCGCTCGTCACCTCACGTACAAGGCATTCAATTACCAATTATCACATCCTAAGGGACGAAGTCCCCCACACAAGGTTAGGCAAGCCACTTACCTCGAACCGGTGTGAAGTCAACTAGGGAACGATGCCCTTGCCACGAGTATCCGACTCCAAATGGCCCAAATCTATTCAATTAAATTACAAATCGTAAATAATATTGCAAACAACTGATTCCACTATTGAAATTAAAGCTAAGGCGCGAAAATAGGTGAAATGACCAAAACGCCCCTCAAGCCAACGTCTCGGAACCGAATAATTTTCACATTTTCAGAAACCCCGTACTCTCACGAGTCTAACCATATAAAACTCTCAGAAATTGGAGGTCGAATGAACCCAATAGTTTAGTCAATGAACTTTCCCCCAAATTCTTCCATTTTTGCTCCTTAATTCGAATTTAAAAGGTGGATTTAACTACTAAATGATAGAATATAATTAGAAAGGATCATAGAAATGTTACTCAATAATCTCCTCTCCAAAATCCTCTCAGAATCGCCCTTGCCCGAGCTCAAAATTAATTTTCAAACTTATGAAATTAAACCCTCGAAATTTCCTATTTCTGCCCAGACATTTCCGCTTCTGTGAACAAGGGACCGCTTCTGCGGTCCCGCTTAAGTGGCAAAATAACCGCTTCTGCGGTTTCTCATTAAAGGGGGGAAATTCCGCTTTTGCGGACACATGACCGCTCCAGCGGTTCCGCTTCTGGGGTCTTTGAGGGGTAGCCAAAAATCGCTTCTGCGATGAGGAAGCCGCTTCTGCAAAAGCGATTTTCGGCATTTCAAGCCTAAATGAGCTACGAACCTCCAAATAACATTCCGAACACGCTCCCAACCCCGAAATCACCTAACGGAGCTAACGGAACCATCGGATTTCCATTCCGAGGTCGTCTTCACACTGTTCCGTATACGGACCATTTTTCAACTCTTAAACTCTCATTTAGGGACTAAGTGTCCCAAAACACTCCGAATCCTAATACCGAACATCCCGGCAAACCAAAATAGCAGAAATGAACTTAGGGAAAGCAGTTAATGGGGAATCGGGGCGTAAATTCCAAAAATGACCGGCCGGGTCGTTACATCCTCCTACATTTTTGCTACAAAAATTAGCGACCAAAGTTGGTCGCTTTTTGTAAATATAGTAGCTAAAAAACGGGTTTCCCCTCATATTCTCTTATTTTCTTCTCTCTCTTCTCTCTCTCACACTCAAACCCCCCCTCCCCTTCCGTCTCCCTCCACCGACGCCACCGTCTCCCTCCACCCTCCACCCGTCGGCGGCAGCAGCAGCTCCACCGCTGATGTCCTCCACTGTCCAGGTAGGTTTCTCTCTCCTTTCCTTGTTTTTTTCGAAATACACTAATTTATTTTAATTCCTTCTAGTTGATTTGTAAAAATTAATTGTTCTTAGCTAAATTAAATCTATGATAATAGTTAGTAGCTAACATATTTAGTTTTACCTACTAATTTGGGGGAAAATGGTTTGAAGAGAAGAAACCCTAAACTTTTAGGGTTTATGATTTGTTCTTGTGAATCCTAACTTTTAGGTTTGAATTATAACCTTGAATCTTTGTATTGTCTTGATAGTTTAGTTATATATTGAAATTTTAGGATATGACTTGGAATTTTAGGATATGACTTGAAATTTTAGCATATGACTTGAAATTTTAGGATATGACTAGAACCTTTAGGATATGACTAGAACCTTTAGGATATGACTTGAACCTTTAGGATATGAATTGAACCTTTAGGATATGAATTGGAATTTTAGTTTATGAATTGGAATTTTAGGATATAACTTGGAATTTTAGGATATGACTTGAAATTTTAGCATATGACTTGAAATTTTAGGATATGACTAGAACCTTTAGGATATGACTAGAACCTTTAGGATATGACTTGAACCTTTAGGATATGAATTGAACCTTTAGGATATGAATTGGAATTTTTGTTTATGAATTGGAATTTTAGGATATGACTTGAATTTTTAGGATATGACTTGAACCTTTAGGATATGAATTGAACCGTTTGGATATGAATTGGAATTTTAGTTTATGAATTGAAATTTTAGGATATGACTTGAATTTTTAGGATATGAATTGAACCGTTTGGATATGAATTGGAATTTTAGCATATGACTTGAAATTTTAGGATATGACTAGAACCTTTAGAATATGAATCAAACCTTTAGGATATGAATTGGAATTTAGGTTTATGAATTGGAATTTTAGGATATGATTTGAAATTTTAGGATATGACTTGGAATTTTAGGATATGAATTGGAATTTTAGATTATAAATTGAATTTTTTTGGATATGAGTTGAACCTTTAGGATATGAATTGGAATTTTTATTTATGAATTGGAATTTTAGGATATGACTTGAATTTTTAGGATATGACTTGAACCTTTAGGATATGAATTGAACCTTTAGGATATGAATTGGAATTTTAGTTTATGAATTGGAATTTTAGTATATGACTTGAAATTTTAGGATATGACTTGGAATTTTAGGATATGACTTGAAATTTTAGGATATGACTAGAACCTTTAGGATATGACTAGAACCTTTAGGATATGAATTGGAATTTTTGTTTATGAATTGGAATTTTAGATTATAAATTGAATTTTTTTGGATATGAGTTGAACCTTTAGGATATGAATTAAAATTTTGGTTTATGTATTGGAATTTTAGATTGCGGAAGGATTTTGTAGAAGGGGTTGATGGTAATATTAGACATGCAATGGAACTTCCACCAAGAATAACTAAGACACAGTACCTGGCAGAGTGTGCCTTTAATTGTTCTTCTCATTAGCGACAACGATGATGAGAAGGCAAGAACATGTGTTTCAAATAGTTATGGTGTAGGTAGGAGTTTAACATTTCCTAAGTAGATAAAAGAAGAGGTAATAGAGGAATTCTATACTTCAATTTCCAAGAGGAAAAGGAGTTTAATTGGGAGTGACAAGGTTGATGGTGATGGAATGTTTTCCGTTGGTCATGGCAGTTCCCATAAAACGGGGATCATAGGACTCTATGATGACAAAGATTATAGGAAGTTTTGTTCTCAACTTTCTTCCAAGTCTGATCCGTACAAGCTTAATGGGATATCGGTGATATATTCTTCGAATTCAGACAATGATTTGACTGACAAAAGTATGGAAATTCTAATCAAAAGAATTAAAGCTAAAATATTTTTCAGCATCCTTCTCTACCAAGAAAAATGTTTTAGCTTTAATTTTTTTGATTAGCAGTTTCATACTTTTGTCAGTCAAATCATTGTCTGAATCCGAAGAATATATCACCAATATCCCATTAAGCTTGTACGGATCAGACTTGGAAGAAAGTTGAGAACAAAACTTCCTATAATCTTTGTCTTCATAGAGACTTATGATCCCCGTTTTATGGGAACTGCCATGACCAACGGAAAACATTCCGTCACCATCACCCTTGTCACTCTCAATTAAACTTTTTTTCCTCTTGGAAAATGAAGTAGAGAATTCTTCTATACTCTTTCTTTTATCTACTTAGGAAATGTTAAAATTCCTGCCTACACCATCACTATTTGAAACACATGCCATTGCAGTCTCAACATCATTGTCGCTAACGAGAACAACAATTGATCAAAAGACACACCCTGTCACCTATTGTATCCAAGTTATTCTCTGTATCTAAGTTCATCCCGAGTAATAGTACCACGAGCATAATCACCAAAGCCACCGGACAGCTTTATGATGCCAATGAAGCAAGATGAGCTATTTAATGAAACTCGTATTGTAAAGAAGAAGAAAGAGACTGATTCAGAAAGGTGGGTCGAGCGTCGAGCCTCGACTATACATGTAAGTTTTTACTTTTCATTAAGTATTTTGATTTACTTTTGTATAAATTTTGAAATATTAATTCAATATAATTTTTCTTATAGGTTCGCTTCACAGCTGATGTCGGGGAATTCATACGCAGTCAGCCACCTAACGAGTCGGCCGAGGCAATCCAACTTTCGAACGAGGATGCTAAAAGAACACTCCTTGATTACTTTATATACTTTGAAATAGACAATAGAACTAGTTTTCGAATGAGCTTGTAATAAACGTTAACTTAGTTTTGTTAGCTTAATGTTTTAGTTCTATTGATCTTTATATTTTGTTGCTTTTTAGTGTTGTTGTTGTTATTGTTGTTGGCATAAAATGCTTGTTTAGGATATTTGGTATAAGCTGGCAGGTGGTGTAGCAGCCAAAACAGGCAGTTTCTGCCAAAAATATACCAAAAAAAGCGACCAACTTTGGTCTCCAGTTGGTCGCTTTTCACTTAAAAAAACAATTTTCTGGGCAATAGCGACCAGTCTTGGTCGCTATTCTATTTTAAAAACAAGTTTTGGTAATTTGGCGACCAACGTTTGTCGCTTATAGTTAAAAGAAAAATTAATTCTTGCCATTGGCGACCAATTTTGGTCGCAAATTAAATAAAAAATTATAAAAATTATTAATATAACGACCAAAGTTGGTCGCTTGATATGATTAACAATAAATAAAAATAAAACGTTATTTACATCTGGAGACCAACTTTGGTCGCCAAATTTATAATATTAAAATATTTGAGCGACCAAAGTTGGTCGCTATATGCTTTGCCTGGAAAATTTGGTCCTTTTACCTGAGAGACCAAAGTTGGTCGCTAATTAGCGACCAACTTTGGTCCCTAAGCTAAAGGGACCAGCTTAATATCGACCAGGCGTGTTTGGTCGCTTTTTGGCCAATAAGCGACCAACTTTGATCGCTTTTCGTGGTAACTTTTTTCTGGATTTCTAGTAGTGAATAACCCATTGCCGGCTCACAACAGCGGGCCAGTTATTGGGATTATTTGTGAAGATAAAGAGTTTGACCCAGCTCTGAAAGCCATCATTGCTATCGCTGATGTTTAAAAGAAGCCAAGGGCGGTTGCAAAGCAAGAAAAGGGGGAGAAGAAGAGCAACTCCACTCCTCAAAGTGTAGAAAAGACTGTGGAAGCCAGAACAGGGGCAGTACCTCCTAAAGATGCCATTCTTTATGTTCCCCGGGCCCCCAGGAAAGAACGGTTTGTGTTGAGTCCTCCTAAAAGGTTCGAGCTGAACAAGGGACCTAAGATGTATGCACCCAAAGGGAATTATGTGGCGCGGGGACTAGTAATTCCACCCAGGCTGAATGAGCCTGTGATCATTAGCCGTGCACCACAAAAGCCCATTAAAGACCCCACTGCAGTCCCCTGGAACTGCAACAAAGCAATTGTGACGTACATGGGGGAAGTAAATAAAACTAACCCATCTAAGAAGTACCTTAATCTGGAAGAAGTGAACAATGCCAAGCAGAAGCGTTTTCCGCTTAAAAAAATAGTCAGTGCCGAAGAAGTAGAGGAATTCTTCCGAAAGATGAAGACTGTGGACTACGAGGTAATCGACCAACTCCGGAAATCTCCCTCTCAGGTCTCGCTCTTGTCTCTACTAATAAGCTCGAATGAGCATCAAAAAGTGTTGATAAAGACCCTCAATGAAGCATATGTTCCGATTGAAACCAGTGTTGAGCAACTGGAAAGAATGGCAGAGCGATTCTTTGAAGTCAACCAGATTTTATTTAGTAGAAATGACTTGCCCCCGGAAGGGGCTGCCCACAACAAAGCTCTTCACTTGACAGTCAAATGTGAAGGGTACTACGTGAAAAGAGTCATGTTGGATGGTGGATTTGGGGTTAACATATGCCCTCTCTCAACTTCGCAAAGAATGGAAATTGGGACTGAGAGAATCAGGCCTAACAATGTTTGTGTACGTGCTTTTGATGGCATCAAGAGAGACACAATAGGGGAGATTGATTTGATCTTGACTATCGGTCCTGTGGATTTCGAAGTGACATTTCAGGTCTTGGACATGGACACCTCCTATAATTTTCTCTTAGGAAGGCCTTGGATCCATGCTGCAGGGGCCGTACCTTCTACTCTCCACAAAATGGTAAAATTTGAACACGAAGATTAGGAAATCGTGGTCCATGGAGAGGATGAGCAATCAATTTACAGGGACCCGTCAGTCCCATGTCTCGAGGCTAGGGAAGGTAGCGAGCACATAGTCTATCAAGCTTTTTAGGTTGTGGTCGCAGATCAGTGTGAGGAAGGAAGCACGTGTCCTCAGCCCTTTTTGTCAAATGCGTCAATCATGGTCGCTACTGAAATGATCGAGCACAGGTATAAGCCCGGGAAGGGGCGCGGGGTATCTTTGCAAGGTATTACGGAACCTATCACTTTGGCTGCCAGTGAGAAGTTTTTCGATGTGGGTTTTCAAGCCACCGAAGCTGATGTGACATGGGCAAATGAACGAAAGAGCAATTGTTGGGTGTTGCCTCAGCCGATCCCGCATCTCTCCAAAACATTCGTCAAGCCCAAATACATAAAGGAGGAGGATGAGGCCTTCACGGCCGAGGAAATTGAGGACATATGTGGAGCCATGAGGCAAATGTTGTACGAAGCTCACATGGTCCAACCGGGAGAAGGCTCGAGCACTGCTGAGGTGCAATATATGGGGCCCGATGCCAAGATACAAAACTAGAAGGCTACTCCGTTCCCAGTCAGGCGGGAATCCCGGTAGTCCAGTCTTGCCACCTTTTTTTGCATTCCGAGTTATTCCAGGGTGTAACTCGAATGTTTCTTTTAGTTTATTGTCTTTAAAATTCCAATGTAAACCCTTCTATCTTCAAATTCAATGAAATGAAATCAATATTTCATCGTCTATGAATCTCTTTCTTTATTCTTTCTGATTCTTGTTACTTTTCTTATCTCTTCTTTTCAGTTCTAATAATGCGTACTTAAATAACATGACATGCTTGCGGACTTCATGCCTAGATCCTAACACGCTGTCTAACTGTGAAATAATGAATCGCAAACCAGAATACGTTGAAGATGAGGCTTTTAGGGAAATAAACCGAGAATTGGAACAATTGAGAATAAGCCTAAGCCAAACTTAAATGAAACTGAGCCTGTTAATTTGGGTAGTTTAGAAGAGGTCTAGGAAACCATAATAAGCATTCACACCGACGAAAGAACTAGGGATGCATTGATCCAACTCTTGTTCGAGTTTAAAGACATGTATGCCTGGTCCTATGATGATATATCAGGACTGAGTGTTGATTTAGTGGTACACAAATTGCCAACTTACCCCGATTATCCCCCGGTCTAACAAAAGCAAAGAAAGTTCAAAACTGACATCAGTGACAAGATCAAAGAAGAGGTCACCAAACAGTTAAAAGCGGGTGTGATCCGAGTGGTCCGATACACCATATGGTTGGCTAATGTGGTCCCAGTGCCAATGAAAGATGGGAAAACTCGAGTGTTGATTATCGAGATCTGAACAAAGCAAGTCCCCAGGACAACTTCCCTTTGCCAAACATCCACATCCTCATTGACAACTGTGCCAAACATGAGATACAGTCCTTCGTGGATTGTTATGCCGGATATCATCAGGTCTTGATGGAAGAAGACGATGCAGAAAAGACGGCTTTCACCACCCCTTGGGGTACTTACTGTTACAGGGTCATGCCTTTTGGTTTAAAGAACGCCGGGGCAACTTACATGAGAGCTATGACTGCCATCTTTCATGACATGATGCACCAAGAAATCGAGGTGTATGTGGACGATGTGATCATTAAATCCAGAACGCTGGACGACCATGTTCGGGATCTGAGAAAGTTCTTTGAGCGTCTGCGTAAGTATTACTTGAAGTTAAATCCAGCTAAATGTGCATTTGGAGTTCCGTCTGGGAAACTCTTAGGATTTATAGTCAATCGGAGGGGCATCGAGCTAGATCCAACAAAGATAAAGTATATTCGGGATTTGCCTCCTCCGAGAACCAAGAAAGAGATTATGAGTCTGTTGGGAAGGTTGAATTACATCAGCCGGTTCATTGCTCAGTTGACTTTCACATGTGAGCCCATATTTAAGCTGTTGAAGAAAGATGCGGCGATTAGATGGACAAATGAGTGCCAAGAAACCTTCGACAAAATCAAATAATATCTGTCGAATCCGCCAGTCTTGGTCCCACCCGAACCTGGGAGGCCTTTGTTTTTGTATTTGATAGTCTTGGAGAATTACTTTGGATGTGTTCTCGGGCAACATGATGTGACCGGGAAGAAAGAACAGGCCATATACTATTTGAGCAAGAAGTTCACTAGTTATGAAGCCAAATACACTTTGTTGGAAAGAACTTGATGTGCCCTGACTTGGGTCGCTCAGAAGCTTAGGCATTACTTGTTGGCTTATACCACCTACCTCATAACTAGGTTGGAACCTTTGAAGTACATATTCCAGAAGCCGATGCCCACAGGGAGGTTAGCAAAATGGCAAATCTTGCTCACTGAATTTTGACGTAGTCTATGTCAACCGCACGGCAATGAAAGCTAAAGCTTTGGCGGATCACCAAGCTGAAAATCCTGTTGATGATACCAGCCTTTGAGTACTTACTTTCCGTACGAGGAAGTAAATTCAGTTGAGGTGATTTCACAAGACACCAATGCTTGGAAAATGTTCTTCGATGGAGCTGTGAATGCAAAAGGTGTCGGGATTGGGACAATTTTGATCTCACCCACCGGTCAGCACTATCCGGCCACAGCCCGGCTTCGGTTTTTCTGCACAAACAACACTGCTGAGTATGAAGCCTGCATTATGGGCGTGAACATGGCGATCGACCAAGATGTGGAAGAATTGTTAATCATGGGAGATTCAGACTTGATTATCCGACAAGCTCAGGGTGAATGGGAAACTCGGGATGTCAAGCTTATTCCATACAGGCAACATGTGGAAGATCTTAGCAAGCGCTTCAAATCCGTCGAGTTCGGGTACATTCCTCGGTTTCACAATGAGTTGGCCGATGCACTACCCACTTTGGCCTCGATGTTACCATATTCAGGCATTGTCCACATTGACCCATTGGAAATCCAAATTCGAGAAATACATAGTTATTGAAGCGTAGTTGAATTAATGTTCAGCTATGGTACCATGATATCAAAAGATTCTTGAAAACAAAAGAATATCCCGAGCAAGCTAGTGGAGACCAAAAGAGAACCATTAGAAGGCTTGCCAGTGGATTCTTCTTGAGCGGAGAGGTCTTGTACAAAAGGACTCCAGATCTGAACCTTCTAAGATGTGTGGATGCCCAAGAGGCCGGAAAGATCATGAATGAAGTGCACGTAGGAGTATGTGGACCCCATATGAACGGATACATCCTTGCAAAGAAAATCCTCCGAGCGGGCTATTACTGGATGACCATGGAAAAGGATTGCTTCAGTTTCGTCCGAAAGTATCGTCAGTGTCAGATACACGGGGATTTGATTCATGTACCACCTTCAGAACTGCATCGTATGTCAGCACTGTGGCGGTTCGTTGCTTGGGGTATGGATGTCATTGGGCCAATCGATCCAAAAGCTTCAAATGGGCACAGATTCATATTGGTTGCCATTGACTACTTCACAAAATGGGTTGAAGAAGTCACTCTCAAAGCCATCACTAAGAAAGCAGTGGTAGACTTCGTGCACTCCAACATCATCTGTCGCTTTGGTATTCCTAAAACTATTATTACGGACAATGCTGCAAATCTGAATAGTCATTTGATGAGGGAAGTATGTGAACAATTTAAGATCATGCATCGGAATTCTACCCCTTATCGGCCCAAAGCTCATGGTGTTGTTGAAGCGGCAAACAAGAACATCAAGAAGATTCTTAGAAAAATGATTCAAAGCTCTAGACAATGGCATGAAAAGTTATCGTTTGCATTGTTAGGATATCGCACGACTATGCGCACATCAGTTAGAGCTACACCCTATCTATTGGTTTATGGCACTGAAGTCGTGATACCCGCAGAAGTTGAAATTCCTTCTCTTCGAATCATCATTGAATCTGAGATTGAAGATAATGAATGGGTCAAGACCCGTCTTGAACAGTTAACCTTGATTGATGAAAAACGGATGGCCGCAGTTTGCCACGGGCAGTTGTATCAACAAAGAATGGCCCGTTCCTACAACAAGAAAGTACGGCCTAGGAGCTTTGAAGTAGGGCAACTCGTTTTGAGACGTATTCTCCCACATCACAAGGAAGCAAAAGGAAAGTTCGCTCCAAATTGGAAAGGCCCATACATTATAAGAAAATTGTTGCCAAAAGGGGCATTGTACTTGGGAGACATTGAAGGAAATGACCCTGAAACAGCTGTCAATGCAGACGCGGTCAAAAGGTATTATGTTTAACCCTTGTGCATTACCGAAATTATCCAATTGGGATGATAAAGGCTTTCATTCTCGCTACCCCAAACACTTCAACTCGTTGCTAACCCTTTGAGCCGGTTACCTTTCTTTGATTACCCTCTTTGGAACCCGAAAATGTTTGTAAACAAAAAAAAAAGAAAAAAAAAAAGAAAAAAGAAAATCAAAAACAAAGTTTCCCTGAATTACGTTCGACTTGATTCCGAAAGTATACGTAGGCAACCTCTCTCTGGGGTTCAGTCACACCAAAACAAAAATCCCCATTCCCCCCAAAGTTGAAACTGGGGCAAAATTTATAATGGTTCGGTGACGTTTCGCCTGAAAGGTTCCAAAGTTTTAATTTAGTCCAATCTTTTTCCCTAAACCTTGTTCAAAGTCCTTCTGATCAATTGGTAAAGATGTTCAAAATGGAAGGATGTCGGAATCTAATACAATCAAATGAGAGAGTCTTATTGGTAAAAACCCACACGGGCACCGTAAGGCGATGGTGAGCAGAGAAATTGAAAATGAGAGAGTCTTATTAGTGAAAACTCCCAAAGAGCACTATAAGGCGACGGTGAGAAGAGAAATGAGAGAGGTCAGTGGTGAAAACCCGCAAAGGGCGCCATTGATCGAAGAGAAGGAATTCCTTACAACCATCGGCACTGATAGAGTCCTGGCAAGGTTTCTCGATTTTGAGATACAAGTTATGATGGGTTTATGAGAGATTGGATGGTTACGCAGATCGGGTATCCAGTCCAGGAAGCATGTCATGTCTATTGAAGTCTGCGTGCACTCCAGATAAGTCCTTCTTTCTTTCCCCCCGAAAGGGACACTTCTCGTTAAATTCATTATCCTGTCCTTTGTTTACTTTTCTTTGAATCCCTTTCGGTTTGATCCTTCTCCGAAACTAATACAAAGAAAAGATGGCAAGATTGGTTTTACAGGTTTCTGCTTAACAAAAGCCAAATTCAAGGAAAAGCGCCCAGCCTTAGCAGGTGCATCAAGTCGATCTCGACTGGCAATGATGGCCGATGCTCCAGAGTCAAAATTATTGAAAAGGAAAGAAATCCAAAGTCAAGTGCCCATAAAGGCAAAATAAGATGAAAATACCAAAGCCCCACATGGGTTAACCATCATGCGAAATTTTGGAAAGAGATTGATCTCCAGAAAGCCGACAAGCAACAAAGATTTTCATCAAAAGAGTTTGGCCGAGATCGAGTGAACAAAACAATCAAGGCCACAAAACCAACCACTGTTTTAAACTAACAATTGTTCTTTGTTTGAAAACATGAAGCGGGTGCAATCCAAAGCAACCTTGCAAGAAGCGAGTGCGACCAAAAGAAACTGCGCAGGGGCTAAAAACCGCTTTGCAGCAATAATCAATCCAAAAGGGAAGTCTCCTCCAAATTCTTTCCTGCATCTTTACTCATTTTCTTAGAATAAAAAAAATGAAATGAAAACAAGAAGAAGAAAAATTCCAAAATCATGGTAGCCTAGGGTCCCCAATCTCTAGCTACGTTTTTCCAACATAGGGTCCCATTCCTTAGTCACTCCCAGCATAACCTGGTAGTCTTTTCCATTATAGGGTTCCACTCCCTAGTTGATCCCCGGCATAACCCGAGGTACCTTTTTTCTTTCCCGGCATAACCCGATGACTTTCCCGGCATAACCCGTGGACCTCCCCGGCATAACCCGAGGATCGTTTTCTTTTTCGGCATAACCCAATGACTTTCCTGGCATAACCCGTGGACCTCCCTGGCATGACCCGAGGACCTTTTTCTTTCCCGGCATAACCCGATGACTTTCTCGGCATAACCCATGGACCTCCCTGGCATGACCCGAGGACCTTTTTCTTTCCCGGCATAACCCGATGACTTTCTCGGCATAACCCATGGACCTCCCCGGCATAATCCGAGGACCTTTTTCTTTTCCGGCATTACCCGATGACTTTCCCGACATAACCCGTGGACCTCCCCGATATAACCCGAGGACCTTTTTCTTTTCCGGCATAACCCGATGACTTTTCCGGCATAACCTGTGGACCTCCCGGCATAACCCGAGGACCTTTTTATTTTCCGGCATAACCCGATGATTTTTCCGGTATAACCCGTGGACCTTTCCGGCATAACCCGAGGACCTTTTTTCTTTTCCAGCATAACCCGATGACTTCCCCGACATAACCCGGAGACCTTTTCCGGCATAACCCGAGGACCTTTTTTTTTCGGCATAACCCGATGACTTTCCCTGCATAACCCGAGGACCTTTCCGGCATAACCCGGTCATTTTTCTAGCATAACCTGGTAATCTTCCCAATTTGGGGCCTCCGATCCCCATTTGATTGCATTTTAGATATAGGGTCTCCACTCCTTAATCTCTTTTTCTCAGGGATACACAATCCCGATTTTAATTGCTTTCAATAAAGAAATAGTCTATGATGTTCGAAACGTCAACACCACACAAGAAGGGGGGTGATTTGTGTGGTACTCAATTTTTCGCTTAAACTGCTTCTGGAAGGACCTGGTTCTTCTAAGTGTACTTATTACTACTGTTTGCGGAATTAAAAGTACATAAAATAAAGAACACAGAGATTTTACGTGGAAAACACCTGGCTCAAAAGGTGAAAAAAACCACGACCTACTACTCAGTAGGATTTTCCCAAACTTCCACTAAAATCACTGAGCCAAAACTGCATTTACAAAACTCTTTGTAAACCTAAGGATTAACTCTAATACAGTTGTGGCAACCAGCCTCTAACTGCTGCGACAACTTCAAGTTAACTCTAACTTGAATACTCAAAGTACCTAATACAATTGCTTCTATGAAAGCTGGAAAGGTACAACTTTAAAACACCTACTACAGTTGAACTAGAATAAAAGAAAGACACATAAAACTCTTTATGGAGCTGGTTCTTCAATCTGGTTCTTGTAGCTTCTGGTTTGCACACTTGAATCACACAGGAACTGCTTGCAAAAAGCCTTGCTATTTGCTCCAATTCACGTTAACTTCTGCGTTTTTGTGCAACACTTTAATGTGAGAACATCCTGCAATTTATAGAGTTAGTAGATGAAGAAATAACTAGAGTTCTGATGCAACTCTTCCTTGGTGGAAGAGTTCTAGTTGATTTCAACTTCTAACTCCTTCCCTATCTTGAATAGTGTTCTCTTTGATTAAGGACTCCTTCTCCTTATCAATTATGCGACCTTTTCGATCAGGAGATATTAAATACACCAAGTTAAGCTTATCTCCTTCACGTGCATCCCACATGCTTGAATCTGCCCGTTTTTGTGAGCCTGAGGGATGGACCACTGGATGGACCTGGTTCATGTCTGAGTTCCTTTGTCAGTCTTCAAAACTAACCTTTACTTGGGCCAACAGTTTAGATGTTGTTACAATAATTCACCAAATTTTCCTAGTGAAAACTGGGGCAGAAAAATTTCGTTCGTTTGCTTTGGTGCTTGAACAGGTTTTTACCGTGAGGCACAAGGTTTGAGATGACCAAAAGAAGAAGTCTCAACCCAAATAAAAGAAAAGAAGAACAAGAAAAGAAGCTGAACTCTAATTGTAAAAGCGGAGAAAACATGCGGATTGCCCAAGGTATGATTGAAGTCACAAGCATTGCATGTCCCGCCTTGATCCGAAAAGATGAAGAAGAATGAACCAGCGGTTGCAGCTAGCGAGCGTCAAGATTCAGGTCAGAGTCTACAGGAAGAACCATCCAAGACTCAAGATCAAGCTTTAGAAGGTTTATAGATAGGAATCTTGTAACTCATAGTTGATAGGATTGTCTAGTTTAGCTTTTCATCTTTTATTTCGGTGTACTAAGGAGCTCAACAAGCAGAAACAGCAGCGACAGCAGTGAAATCACAGTTTCCGGGTAATCCCAGCTACCAAAACTTCCAGAACTACACTGACCTGATTCCTTTATAGCCAAGGATATGTAGGCGACCTCCGAAGCAAGGTTCGGTCAGGCTTTTTCAAAAGATGCTTCTCATGGAGTTTCAAATGGGCAAAAATCGCTCGTAATTGCTCATTTTATCTTTGCCCGAAAATCCTTCGTGTTTCCGAACAAAGAGGGGCAGCTGTGAGCATGTGATTTTTGCCCTATATGAATTACTTCTATAAAATCCAAGAAAATAGATTTTTTCCAATTATTTGCCATTTTATAGGATTTTATTAATTGTTTGCATTTTTTGTGCACGTTTAACTCTTATCAAAAATCATGAAAAAGGTCAAAAATACCATGCATTGCATTTTAGTTTTGTTTTTATAGTTTTAGGATTAACTAGTTAATTAATTTTCTTATTAAAATATAAAAATCACAAAAATGGCTCATTTTACATTTTTTGCCTTTTAATTTTTAGATTATTGATTTTTTTCTTCTTTTAATTTAGCATCAAGTAATTTTTATAATTATACTAATTAGGTAATTAGTTTAATTTTATAATTTAGATTAATTTAGGAATTTAATACATGATTTTTAATTAAAGAAAAAGAAAAAGAAAACCAAAAGAAAAGGAAATAAAAGGGTTAATTGAAGAAAAGGGTTTAAAATTGAATTTGGGCTGATTTTTATGCCCAAACCCGTTCCCAAACACATCCCAACCCAGGCCCAAATCAGCCTTACCCGGTCCAGCCCCACTTATATGAAACGACCCCGTTTTGTTCCCTCTCAATCACGACCGTTGGATCTTTATGATCCAATGGCTCCGAACTAGCCTCCTAATAACTATATAACTGTCCTAAAAACGAGACCCCCCCCCCCCCCTAAAAAAAAAAGATCTCTCATCACTTCGTCTCTCTCAATACCTCTTACCTCTCTGAACCTCCACCATCGCCGTCACCGGAAATCGCTCTACGGCGGCGGCGCCATTCCAAACCTCCCCAATTTTTCACCAGTCAATCCCCGTCCTCTCCCCTTTCCAAATCCCAAAAACAATTCCCTCGAATCTCTCTCAAATCTCTCCAATTTCAAATCTGAGACCAAACCCTAGTTCACCCAAACCCTTCCAAACTCGTCAAACTTCTAACCAGACAACCACCACACTCCCCTCATCTCATATCTCCTACCAGTTACCTTAGAAACCCCGCCAAAATCGATGAATTTTAGATCTAAGAGTCCAGAAGAGCCCCTAATTCAACCTTGTGCAATTTGTTGGAGTATTTTGTTCGTCTTGGGTCGAGACTCATTTGAATCGATTGCTCTTGATAAGAGCAATCGTTTTGCATTAGTTTCGACCCATTTCGAAGTCACCACTGATGCATGGCGAGGTCGTAGCCTTCTTTGTTCGTTGGATCGCTTCAGTCGACAATTCATTCCGCTTAAAAGAAAACAGTACCCTTCCTCTTTCTTTTCTTTTCCTTTTTGTTTTTATTTTAATTTTTCTGTTTCTGATTTTTCCTTTTATTTTGCTTGAATTAATTTCTGATTATCTACTTGTTTAAATGTGCTTTGAGTATTTAGTTGTTCAAATTAGTTTTATTGGCTATTTATTTAAGTTAATTTGGGCATTTTACTTGTTTGGAATTAGTCTGGATTACTTAGTTGAGTAATTTAGTTTCATTGTTTGTTTGTTTTCTTTTGGATTAGTTCTTATTAATCACTTGGTTGAATTAGTTTAGGTTGTTTAAAATCACTGTTTCTGTTTGGTCAGTCGTGCTGAATCAACTAATTGACGACTGATTTGCATATCTTTTCGGCTGTTTGAACTTAGTTGATTAGTTGATTAAGTTGCTAATTAATTACAGAATGGTCAAATTATTTGGGTTAATTTGTGGAATTCGTTTTACTTTGGCTTGGTCTTGGGCCTGTCCTGGGCCATTTGGCCATGATTTGGGTCTGTGTTGGTCCATTGGGCCATGATAATTGGCCCAGACTTAAGGGGGCTAACCAAACAATCAGAATTTAGGTCAAAATTGTTGAAAATTGTAATAATCAGTAAATGGGAGGGTAAAATTGGATTTTTATATAGGTTAATATCATAAGGTTCTAGGTCTTTGAACAGTTGTCCCCATTTTTAGCAAAAGATGCTGAAAATGGGTGGGAAAAAGGACAGACAGCTGTAAAAAGGTGCTGTGCTATTCTGATTTTCAGAATTTTAGGTTAGAATATTCCTTTTTGATGCCTTTTTTGTGCACTCTATAAAAGGAAAACATTCCCTCATTCACACACACACATTCATCATTTTTTTCTGCACAAAAGGGTTCTGAGACAGATCAGATTCTGAAAAAAACTAAAGAATGCTAAAAAAATTCAGCTACTATTCCATTGATAGTTGATCAATTTCTCTTCTGATTTCGACTTAAGTTAGTATAAATTTTCTCTTTCAAAATTTCTGGGCTCTTGGATTGCAAGATGGTTTGAGTTGGAATGCTGTGATACTGCTGTTTATTTGCTGCTAGTTCCATTGGTTTTCTGCACTTTTAATGTTGTTCTTCTAAGTTGTTGTTTTCTTGGTTTTCTTACCTTGGTTATTTGACCTTTATTTGGTCCTTTATCAGCTAATTTTCTGCACTTAGGTATGCTTCTTTTATCTTCTGTAATCACTTGTTTGGAATAGCTGAATGTAAATCTTTTTGGTTTTAGATGCCTTTTCCCTTTTTCAGTTTGTTTGTTCTTTATGTCCATGATTCCTTTAAATGTGTTAATGTATTACTTCACTAGCATGTTTGAATATTTCTACTTAGCCTAGTTCTTATGTGAATAAATGCAAAAATCAGCTCTAAAGTGCAGTAAGAAGTGTGTGCTTATTGATTTAATAAGGTCCAAAAGGCTACTTGGTTGGTTTGATCACAAGTTGTTCAAACCCATCCAATGAGCAGGCTAAACAATGAAGCTGGTTCATGTTGATTCTGTAGCTGTATTGCAGCAAGGCAGTGTACCAAATGTATATATTTTTCTCTTCAAATTTTAGTCAGAATTGTAAAGTTATTTCCATGCTCACAAAGTTATTTTATGTAATAAACCCATTTGAGTTTTTGTTTTAGCATCAGTTTCATCCTATTCAATGTACTAAGGCTTGTTTTGTCTATTTTTTTTTGTTTGTAATATCCGAATTGGATGGATATCTCGTTTGTAAAAGGGGGTTTCTTAAGTGCTTTGCAGTTTCATGTAATGTATGTATTGGGCCAGGTAAACACTCAGGCCCATATCTGTGGGGTTCAACTATATTGAGCCTTTGAGTTCTGATGGTAGAACTCATGTAGCAGGTTGTTGGGCCTGGGCTTTAAGCCCAATAAGTTTAGATCAGTTATAAGGTTCCACCTGGGAATCATAGTATAAATCTACGCCTTTTTGCAAATCAGAGTAGTATAATCAATCTTCAAGCTTGAATGACATCTTGATATTTTGGGTTCTGGTTTTTTATTTCAAAAATGAAGTGAGGTACAATTGTTACAATCATGTATTATGTGAGTTTGAGCTCAAAACACAAAGGTAGTTAGGCCAAGCCAGTAAATAGCCATAACTGGGCCCGCCTAATAAGCCCAATATGGGCCAGTCTTGGCCTAAAATCGGATATGGCGAGGATCCTTGGGTTCCTCATGTCTGGGCTAAAATTTCAGGCCCAAAGTGTTTTTAGACATTGATCGATTCCTAACCAAATAACCTAATAGGCTACTATATGCCCAGCTCCCCTTATCCAAAATAATTAGAGGCCCAATACATATACCCCAAAGCATGTACATAATCAATGGCACATTAAGTCCAAAATAGTTGTAAGTAAGAACATCCTTCTATTACTATAATTATGCAAGTTTTCTAAAAATTGAGGTGTGCCATATATCTTTGAATCCTTTATGGACCTCATATTAGTATTACAAATTAGATATTAAATAATCATAAACACTCGTAGTTTGCTTTAGGCTCGACTTAGACTATTATTGTGATTATGTATACGTTCGCGTAACATAATTGTGAATTTAATTCTAAAAAGTAACTCGAGGGATGCGTTCGCGCAACTTCAACCAAACATTCTTAATGATTAATAAAGCGTGATTGATTATGGACACGTACGCGTGACATGATTTTTGACGCGCCAAACGAAATGAGTACACGTACGCATGACTCAATTCTTTAATTACGAATGAATCAAGTGACTGAAAGCGGTAAAAAGATAAATGCACATAGGTCCTAAAAATGAGTAGTTAAACAATTTAAGCCAAGTATAAATCGCTAAGCGACCGTGCTAGAACCACGGAACCCGAGAATGCCTAACACCTTCTCCCGGGTTAACAGAATTCTTTATCTAGAATTTCTGGTTTGCAGTTTTTTTCTAAAAATAAAGTCAAAAATTCCTCGATTTGGGATTTAAAATAAATCGTTGACTTGGGACACCAAATAATTATTCCAAGTGGCGACTCTGACATAAATAAAATAATCCCATATCGGTTAATGTCACTTTAATTGGAAAAACTCCCTTATATCCCCTCGGGCGGATAAAAGGAGGTGTGACAGTTGTTACCATATGTATATCATCAGGTGGAATGGATGTCATTCGCGCCTTGATTTATGTTATATGTTTCTCTCTTATACTATGACGGGATGTGAGGGTTACATGATTCTTCGCACGCATATTGCGATTCAGTTTAGGCCTCATGGCATTATGGGCGAGATGGCCTTTGTGATGTTGATTTGCTCATTGCACCATAGTTGTGCTTGTCTTTATCAATATTGTTTGTTCCTAATAATTTTTCCCACAATTATACTTTTGTGCACTCGGTTATGCTTGATATTGACACACATGTGATCAGTGAGCTCGAGTATTATGGCTCGATGGGTACCCTATATGGATTGATATGATGGGATCAGGTTGGACGCCGCAACGGTATAGTGATGAAATATGACTCCTTATTTCTATTTCGTGTATTTCGCTTTCACCTTGTTGAGAATAGTTGATAGTAAAATGCTAAAATTTCCCTGCCTGCTTAACTTGCTTAGTAGTTTTCTTATTTAGTTTTCTTACTGTTATCTGGCATGTCTGAATTATTACGTGTAAGTGTATGGAACCAGGTTGTGTGTGGCTTCCTATGATTATTGTTGATGCTTGTCGGTGTGGCTGCTCGTATTAGCTGAGATAAGGTTTCTAGACTTGAGATTTGCACTATTAAATTGGGATGAGGAAGTATTGGAAGAATAACATTATATTTTGTTGAGGATGTGGACAATGACCATGGTCGAGCGAATGGGTTTCTTGGCTTATTGATCAGATGAGTGGTTAAGAGGTTATGCGTGTTTCTTTCATCATCGTTAGGGTATGAAGGTTTTGAACTAGGTTCTAATCGATATCAGGTTTGCTACCGACACCGAATTTGTTTTGGACCGTAATGGTGGTCAGCAGTTCCTACTGTGAGTGTCTAAGTGATGGGGTATATCATGTTATTACATCTTGTGTTATGGTTGTGACTTGATACAGCTTGTTCAGACTTATATAGTGTGTGGCTTTGGGATTCGGGTCTTGTAATGAGTTTTGGATGATAGAGATTGAGTTCTAAGGTTTAAGGACAAAGGTTGAAATAAGGATCTCTAATTATGTTGGGTTGGCGGGCTTATGTGGATCAGGCTAATGTGGGATCACCCCCGGGTTTATGCTTAGTATGATTACACCGTAATTTGATAGCTTTGGAACGACTCCTAGCACGTTCGAGGACGAACGTGTGTTTAAGTAGTGGAGGATGTAACAACCCGATTGGTCATTTTGAGCATTTGCACTTCGCTCAGTATTTTAAGGGCTCGAGTATCTCCGCATGATGTATTATGACTTGCGTAAATCGTTGGCATTGGTTTTCAAGTTATTTGGAATAATGAATTTCAAGATTTAAGTTCTAAGTTGGAAGAATAGAGCGAGTTTGACTTTTAAGCATTTGACCTTGGAATGGAGTTTCGTCAGTTCCACTAGCTTCGTTGGGTGATTTCGGACTTGAGCGCGTCCGGATTGTAATTTGGAGGTCCAGAGTTGAATTAGTCTTGAAATGGTGAAAGTTGGATTTTTGAGAAGTTTGACCGGGAGTGGACTTTTTGATATCGGGGTCAGATTTCAATTTCAGAAGTTCGAGCAAGCCCGTAATGTCAAATGTGACTTGTGTGCAAAATTTGATGTCAATGGACGTGATTTGATGGGTTTCGACATCGGTTGTGGAAGTTTGAAGTTTCAAGTTCATTGATTTTTCGATTATGGTGTGATTCGTCGTTTCGATGTTGTTATGTGTGTTTTGAAGCCTCGAGTAACTCCATATTATATTATGGGACTTGTTCATATGTTCGGACGTGGTCCCGAGGGGCTCGAATGAGTTTCGGATAGGTTTGGGTTGTGTTGCGCTCGTTTTTTTATGTTTCGACGTTGTTTTTCCAATCATAAATGGTACTACATTAAGCAAATGAGCTCCAATTTCTGTTTTTATTGAAGCATTAGATCTATATCGTAATTACGGAGCCATAGAAAAAATAATCGTCGAATTTGGACATCGTATGTGTCACGACCCGGATTTTCCCACCCTCGAGAGTCCTGATGGCGCCTACTAGTGAAAGCTAGGCAAGCCAAACATTCCAATTATTTACCTGTTTCCCATTTTTAATCCTTTAACAGTTATGAATCAACATTATATAAACAGCGGAATTAAATAAGCGGAAGAATAAATTGTAACAATTTAAATATTACGGATATCCTTAAACATAGACTACCCAGAAATGGTGTCACAATTTCATAGACTGTCTAGGAATACTACAAATAAGGGTACGAAAGATAAATACAACGCTGTCTATGGAATACATAAAAGAAACAGAATGAAAGGATAGAAGGAGATGCTAAGGCCTGCGGACCCCTGCAGGACTACCTTGGGTCTCCGAATGGACTGAAGGCAGCAACCCCAAGCTAAGGTCCATATGCTCCAGTACCAGGATCTGCACAAAAGAGTGCAGAAGTATTAGCACAACCGATCCCGTGTGCTGGTAAGTGCCTAGTCTAACCTCGGCGAAGTAGTGACGAGGCTAGGACCAGACTACCAAATAAACCTGTGCAGTTAAATCATATACAACGGAAATAAAGGCGAAAATTTACAATTAAAGATAAGAAGGGGGAAAACATACTGCGGCGGAAACAAGTAACAACAGAAAAACCAATAAATAACAGTGAAGAACACCATAACTCAATTATCAACAATAATAAGGAAATTAAAGACAAGTGCACGACATCACCCTTCGTGCTTTTACTTTCGTCCTCACCATAAGAATTAATATAATCGACACGGCATCACCCTTCGTGCTTTTACCTCACATAATCATGGCACGGAATGATCCTTCGTGCATTATCATTCATATCATGGCACGGAATTGTACATCGTGAGGCACGGCATCACCCTTTGTGCTTTAACCTCACAATATCGGCATGGCATCACCCTTCGTGCATTAACACTCTCTCACAAATATCATGCACGGCATCACCCTTCGTGCTTTAACACTCTTCCTTACCCAAAAAACAATCACAAAGCTATACGGGCAAGGAAATAAATAAAATCATAATAAAATCTCGGCAAGGGAACAATAGTATAACAACCATATCCCGACAAGGGAAACAATATCGAAAGCAATAACATCCCGGCAAGGGAGATAACATCAAAAGTAACAACATCCCGGCAAGGGAGACAATATCATAAACCTCTTCTCTTTTCCATATTTACTTCACAACTCAATTCACAACTTGAGCCAATGCTCTACAAGTTCAATTGCCAATAACACTTCCACAAATCATTTTACAACTTGAGCCAACGCTCTTCAATGTTCAATTACCCATAATACTTCCACAAGCCTTTTTCAACAAGAGATATCATCTTATAGAGCATGAACAATACGAAACGGATTCACATTTATCATAGTATAAGACTCACGGGCATGCTTGACACCAACGTATAGATACTCGACACCATGCCTAACGTCGTACTCAACAATTAACATGTAGCAACTAAGACACGAATCCTAATCCCTCAAGCTAAGGTTAGACCAAACACTTACCTCGAGGCCACGAACACAATTCAAGCCTCAACTACCGCTTTACCTCTTGTTTCCACCACCAATTCGCTTGTATCTAGCCACAAGTTACTTAACTATATCAATAAATGCTAAATGAATAAATTCTAATGCATGAAATTAAGTTTTCCAATGATTTTCCCAAAAAGTCAAAATTCTAGCCCGGGCCCGCTTGGTCAAAACCCGAAATTCGGACAAAAATCCGATTATACATTCACCCCCGAGCCCGGATATATAATTGGTTTTGTACTCCGACCTCAATTTGAGGTCTATATCCCTAAATTTCAATAACATCAATAGCTATGAATTTAGCATCAAAATCAAAGAAAAATCTCATGAACTCTTAAGTTCAAATTTTAACAACTGAAGGTCCGATTCACTTCATATCAAGTCCGTTTCTTACCAAATTTTACAGGCTCAACTTAAATATTATTTCAAACTTGTACCGGCTCCGGAACCAAAATACGGGCCTGATACCATCAATTTCAACATCTTTTCATTTCCCAAAAATTCTTATATTTTCCAGAAAATAATTTTCTTCAAAAATTTATTTCTCGGGCTTGGGACCTCGGAATTCAATTCTGGCATACGCCCAAGTCCCATATTTTCCTACGGACTCTCCGGGACCGTCAAATCACGGGTCCGGGTCCGTTTACTCAAAATGTTGACCGAAGACAACTTAAATTCATTTTAAAAGAAAACTTTATTATTTTTCACAGATTTTCACATAATGGCTTTCCGGATACACGCCCGGACCGGGCACGCAAATTGAGGTAAGATAAAAAAGAAGGTTTTAAGGCCTCGAAACACAGAATTTATTTTCAAGACAAGTGATGACCTTTTGGATCATCACATTCTCCACCTCTAAATTAACCGTTAGTCCTCGAACGGACATATGAAGGAAGCACCTGAGTCGGAGAAAAGATGGGAATAACGGCTCCGCATATCGGACTCGGACTCCCAGGTCGATGCCTCAACAGGCTGACCTCTCCATTGAACACGAACAGAAGGGAAACTCTTTGATCTCAACTGACGAACCTGCCGGTCTAGAATAGCTACCGGCTCTTCCTCATAGGACAAGTTCTAACTGGACTGTGCTAAAGTCTAACACGTGGGATGGATCGCCGTGATACTTCTGAAGCATGGACACATGAAACACTGGATGCACGGCTGATAAGCTCGGCGGCAACTAAGTCTGTAAGCCACCTCTCCCACTCGATCAAGAATCTCAAACGGGCCAATGAACCTAGGTCTAAGCTTGCCCTTCTTTCCAAATCTCATCACGCCCTTCATAGGCAACACCTAAAGCAACACCCGCTCGCCCGACCATGAATGCCACATCACGAACCTTACGGTCGGCATAACTCTTTTGCTTGGACTGAGCTGTACGAAGCCTATCCTGAATGAACCTAACCTTGTCCAAGGCATCTTGTACTAGATCCGTACCCAACAATCGAGCCTCTCCCGGCTCAAACCATCCAACCGGCGACCGACACCACTTACCATATAAAGCCTCATAAGGAGCCATCTGGATGCTCGAGTGGTAGCTGTTGTTGTAGGCAAACTCCGCTAAAGGGAAAAACTGATCCCACGAGCCTCCAAAGTCAATGACACAAGCTCGGAGCATATCCTCCAAAATTTGAATAGTACGCTCGGACTGCCCGTCCGTCTGAGGATGAAATGATGTGCTCAATTCGACCCGTGTGCCCAACTTACGCTGAACTGCTCTCCAGAAATGTGAGGTAAACTGCGTACCTCGGTCCGAAATGATAGACACGGGCACACCATGAAGACAAACAATCTCCCGGATATAGATCTCAGCTAACCTCTCAGAAGAATAGGAGACTGCTATAGGAATGAAATGTGCTGACTTGGTCAGCCTATCAACAATAACCCACACTGCATCGAACTTCCTTTGAGTCCGTGGAAGTCCAACAACAAAGTCCATAGTGATACGCTCCCACTTCCACGAGGGAAGCTCAATCCTCTGAAACAAACCACCAGGTCTCTGATGCTCGTACTTTACCTGCTGACAATTCAAACACCGAGCCACATACGGAACAATATCCTTCTTCATCCTCCTCCACCAATAATGCTGCCGCAAATTCTAATACATCTTAGCGGCGCCCGGATGAATAGAGTACCGGGAACTATGGGCCTCTTCTAGAATCAACTCTCGAAGTCCATCCACATGAGGCATACAAATACAACCCTCCATCCTCAAGACTCCATCATCTCCCACGGTGACCTGCTTGGAACCACCGTGCTGCACCGTGTCCATTAGGACACACAAATGGGGATCATCATACTGCCGATCTTGAATACGCTCCAATAATGAAGAACGAGCGACTGTGCAAGCTAACACACGGCTGGGCTCAAAGACACCAACCTCACGAACTGATTGGCCAAAGCCTGAACATCCAAAGCAAGCGGTCTCTCACCGACCGGAACATACGCAAGGCTGCCCATACTGACTGACTTCCTACTCAAAGCATCGGCCACTACATTGGCCTTCCCCGGATGATATAAGATGGTGATATCATAGTCTTTTAGTAGCTCCAACCACCTTCTCTCCCTCAAGTTTAGCTCCTTTTGCTTGAACAAGTATTGCAAACTCTTATGATCCGTGAACACCTCACATGACACGCCATATAATTAGTGCCTCTAAATCTTCAGCACGTGAATAATGGCTGCTAACTCCAAATCATGAACTAGATAATTCTTCTCATGAATCTTCAACTACCGCGAAGAATAAGCAATGACTTTGTCATCCTGCATCAACACACTACCAAGTCCAATACGAGATGTGTCGCAATAAACTATATAAGGCCCTGAACCTGTGGGCAAAACCAATACCGGCGTCGTAGTCAAAGCTGTCTTGAGCTTCTGAAAGCTCGCCTCACACTCGTCCGACCACCTGAACTGGGCACCCTTCTAGGTTAACCTGGTTATCGGGGCTGCAATAGATGAAAACCCCTCCACAAACTGACGGTAATAGCCCGCCAAACCCAAGAAACTCCGGATCTCCGTAGCTGATGCGGGCCTAGGCCAGTCCCTGACTACCTCAATCTTCTGCGAGTCCACCTGAATACCCTCTACTGATACAACATGACCCAAGAGTGCAACTGAGCTCAACCAGAACTCACACTTCGAAAACTTAGCATACAACTGACTATCTCTCAACGTCCGAAGGACGACTCTCAGATGCTGCTCATGCTCCTCTTGGCTGCGGGAATATATCAAAATATCATCAATGAAGACTATCACGAATGAATCCAAGTAAGGCTTGAACACTCGGTTCATCAAATCCATAAAAGCTGCTGGGGCATTTGTCAACCCAAATGACATCACCAAGAACTCATAATGCCCGTACCTAGTGCGGAAGGCTGTCTTAGGGACATCGGATGCCCTAATCCTCAACTGATGGTAGCCAGATCTCAAGTCAATCTTCGAAAATACCTTGGCACCCTGGAGTTGGTCAAACAAATCATCAATTCTCAGCAATGGATACTTATTCTTGATTGTGACCTTGTTCAACTGCCAGTAATCTAACACATTCTCATCGATCTGTCCTTCTTCTTAACAAACAACATCGGTGCACTCCAAGGCGAAACACTAGATCTAATAAAGCCCTTATCAAGCAAGTCTTGCAATTGCTTCTTCAATTCTTTAGCCTCAGGCGGGGCCATACGATATGGCGGAATAGAAATGGGATGAGTGCCCGGAGCCAAATCAATGCAGAAGTCGATATCCCTGTTGGGTGGCATACCCGGCAGGTCTGAAGGAAAAACCTTAGGAAACTCACGAACAGCAGGCACAGAATCCATAGAAGGGACCTCAGCACTAGAATCACGAACATATGCCAAATAAGCCAAACACCCCTTCTTGACCATACGTCGAGCCTTCATATATGAGATAACACTACGGGTAGAATGACAAGGAGTCCCTCTCCACTCTAAACGAGGAAACCCCGGCAAGGCTAAGGTCACAGTCTTGGCATGACAGTCCAAGATAGCATGGTAAGGTGATAACCAATCCATCCCCAATATGACGTCAAAATCAACCATATCCAAAAGTAACAAATCTACACGAGTCTCAAGACCCCCAATCACAACTATACATGCACGATGGACACGATTTACCACAATAGAATCACCCACCGGTGTAGACACATATACAGGAGCACTCAAGGAATCACTAGGCATGACCAGATACGGTGCAAAATAAGATGACACATAGGAGTATGTAGATCCTGGATCAAATAGAACTGAAGCATCTCTACTACAAACCAGAACAGTACCTGTGATAACTGCATCGGAAGCCTCAGCCTCAGGCTTGGCTGGAAGAGCATAACATCGGGGCTGGGCCCCACCACTCTGAACTACATCTCTGGGACGGTCTCCTGCTAGCTGGGCTCCACCTCTAATACCTCTACCTCCACCTCTAATACCTCTACCTCCACCTCTAGCACATATACCTCCACCTCTAGCTGGCTGAGCAGGCTGTGGAACACTCGGTGCCTGAACCATGGCACGGGAACCCTGATGCTGAGAGCTGCTCGATGTTCGAGGGCAAAATCTAGCAATATGCCTCATATCGCCACAAGTATAAAAGCCCTCGGCTGCTGAGACTGCTGACCCTGATGGCCTCAATGACCACCCTGAAAACTTTGGAGCGACGGTGCACTAATAGGATCTGGTGGTGCACTGTAGGACTGCTGATCAGAATACTGCATATGAGAACCACGGCCGCCTGAAGCACTGTGAGAAACCTGAAGTGCTGACTAAAAAGGCCTAGGAGGATGGCCTCTACCAAAAGAATCCCTACCTCCAGATGAGGCACCACTGAATCTGCCTGAATGACGAGGCCTCTTGTCAGACCCCTAACCACTCCCCTGTGACAGAACCATCTCAACTCTCCTGGCCACATTGGCCGCATCCTAAAAAGAAATCTCGCTCCCCGTCTCCTTAGCCATCTGCAATCGAATAGGCTGAACGAGTCCCTCAATGAACCTCCTCTCTCTCTCTCTCTCAGTCAGAAGTATAAGAAGAGCATGACGGGCCAAATCAATAAACCTGGTCTCGTACTGAGTAACAGTCATAGAACCCTGCAGGAGCCGCTCAAACTGCCTCTAATAGTTCTCCCTCTGAGTGATAGGAAGAAACTTCTCCATAAATAGCTGAGAAAAATGATCCCAAGTCAAAGTTGGTGACCCAGCTGGTCTAGCCAAACAATAATCTCTCCACCAAGTCTTGGCGGATCCAGACAAACGAAAAGCAGCAAAGTCGACCCCATTGATCTCCACTATCCCCATATTCCTGAGAACCTCGTGACAGTTGTCTAAATAATCCTGGGGATCTTCAGAAGATGCACCGCTGTAAGTGGTAGTGAAGAGCTTGGTAAACCTGTCCAACCTCCACAAAGTATCAACAGACATAGCTGGCCCTTCTCCGGTCTGTGCCACAATACCAGGCTGAACTACCCCAACTGGCTGAGCTACTAGAGTCTGAAACTGGGGAGCCATCTGCTCCGGAGTGCGAGTAGCAGGAGTCTGGGCTCCTCCTCCAGCCTGAGAGACGACTGGTGCCACAGGAAGCAAGCCTGCCTGGGCGACACTCTCCATAAGGCCCACTAGACAGACCAGAGCACCCTAAAGTACCGGGGTGGCGATGAGCCCCTCTGGGACCTGAGCTGGCCCCACTGGAACGAACTGGGCTGGAACCTCCTCGTCAAACTCAACCAGAGGCTCCACCGCTGGTGTTGCTGCTCGAGCCCTGGGCTGAACTCTGCCTCTACCTCGGGCCCTAGCACGGCCTCGGCCTCTGCCGCTCGTAGGAGCTGCTACTGGGGGCTCGAGCTGCTGGTCGGCTGATGAAGCGGTTCGTATTCTCACCATCTGCAAAAGAACAGAGTGGAAGTTCAATTAGCAATGAGAAACCAAGTCGCACGACAGGAAGGAATAGATGTGAAGTTTTTCCTAACTCTGTAGCCTTTGGGGGACAAATACAGACGTCTTTGTACCGATCCCTCAGACTCTACTAAGCTTGTCCGTGAATTTTGAGACCTAAGCAACCTAGAGCTCTGATACCAACTTGTCACGAACAGGATTTTCCCACCCTCGGGAGTCGTGATGGCGCCTACTAGTGAAAGCTAGGCAAGTCAATCATTCCAATTATTTACATGTTTCCCATTTTTAATCCTTTAACAGTTATGAATCAACATTATATAAACAGCGGAATTAAATAAGCGGAAGAACAAATTGTAACAATTTAAATATTACCGATACAAATCCTTAAACATAGACTACTCAGAACTGGTGTCACAATTTCACAGACTGTCTATGAATACTACAAATAAGGGTCCGAAAGATAAATACAACGCTGTCTCTGGAATACATAGAAGAAACAGAATGAAAGGATAGAAGGAGATGCCAAGGCCTGCGGACGCCTGCAGGACTACCTCGGGTCTCCGAATGGACTGAAGGTAGCAACCCCAAGCTAAGGTCCGTATGCTCCTGTACCAGGATCTGCAAAAAAGAGTGCAGAGTGTAGTATCAGCACAACCGACCCCATGTGCTGGTAAGTGCCTAGTCTAACCTCGGCGAAGTAGTGACGAAGCTAGGACCAGACTACCAAATAAACCTGTGCAGATAAATCATATACAGCGAAAATTTACAATTAAAGATAAGAAGGGGGAAAACATACTGCGGGGGAAACAAGTAACAACAGAAAAACCAATAAATAACCGTGAAGAACACCATAACTCAATTATCAACAATAATCAGGGAATCAAAGACAAGTGCACGGCATCACCCTTCGTGCTTTTACTCTCATCCTCACCATAAGAATTAATATAATCGGTATGGCATCACCCTTCTTGCTTCTACGTCATATAATCATGGGAGAGAATGATCCTTCGTGCATTATAATTCATATCATGGCACGGAATTGTACATCGTGTGGCACGGCATCACCCTTCGTGCTTTAACACTCTTCCTTACCCAAACAACAATCACAAAGCAATACGGACAAGGAAATAAATAAAATCATAATAAAATCCCGGCAAGGGAACAATAGTATAACAACCATATCCCGGCAAGGGAAACAATATCGAAAGCAATAACATCCCGGCAAGGGAGATAACATCAAAAGTAACAACATCCCGGAAAGGGAGACAATATCATAAACCTCTTCTCTTTTCCATATTTACTTAACAACTCAATTCACAACTTGAGCCAATGCTCTACAATGTTCAATTGCCAATAATACTTCCACAAATCATTTTACAACTTCAGCCAACGCTCTTCAATGTTCAATTACCATTAATACTTCCACAAGCCTTGTTCAACAAGAGATATCATCTTATAGAGCATGAACAATACGAAACGGATTCACATTTATCATAGTATAAGACTCACGGGCATGCTTGACACCAACGTATAGATACTCATCACCATGCCTATACGTCGTACTCAACAATTAACACGTAGCAAACAAGACACGACTCCTAACCCCTCAAGCTAAGGTTAGACCAAACACTTACCTCGATGCCACGAACACAATTCAAGCCTCAACTACCGCTTTACCTCTTGTTTCCACCACCAATTCGCTTGTATCTAACCACAAGTTAGTTAAATATATCAATAAATGCTAAATGAATCAATTCTAATGCATGAAAATAAGTTTTCCAATGATTTTCCCAAAAAGTCAAAATTTGACCCCGGGTTCGCTTGGTCAAAATCCGAAATTCGGACCAAAACCCGATTACCCATTCACCCCCAAGCCCGGATATATAATTGATTTTGGAATCCGACCTCAATTTGAGGTCTAAATCCCCAAATTTCAATATTCTTAGGTTATACCCAAAATCCCCAATTCCACCATGAAAACCTTAGATTCTAGGACGAAATCTTATAAAAAGAAGTTAAGGAGTAAAGGAAATGAGTTAAAAATCACTTACTTGTGTTTTGAGGGAAGAAAGAGTGTTTTGAAAATCGCCTCTTATGTTTTAGGGTTTTGAAGATTGTAAAATAGCTGAAGAGTCCCGTTTATATACTCCTCTCAGACCCCCACCGCGGACCGCGAAATATCGAGTGCGGCCGCGAAGACTTGGCCTTGCTCACCGCGGACCGCATAAATCCCACTGCGGTCGCGGAGACCCAACCGCGTTCGCGAGAAATCACTGCGGACCGCGAAGTCTGGTTCAGAGACCTGCAAATTCTCTGAACCTGCAACAGCTATGTTCTAAGTCTAAATCCACTCCGTGGCCTATCCAAAACTCACCCGAGCCCTCGGGGCTCTAAACCAAACATGCACGCAAGTCCAAAAATATCATACGGACTTGCTCGTGCGATCAAATCGTCAAAATAACATCAATAGTTATGAATTTAGCATCAAAATCAAAGAAAAATCTCATGAACTCTTAAGTTCAAATTTTAACAACCGAAGGTCCGATTCACGTCATATCAAGTCCGTCTTACCAAATTTTACTGGCTCAACTTAAATATTATTTCAAACTTGTACCGGGCTCCGGAACCAAAATACGGGCCCGATACCATCAATTTCAACATCTTTTCATTTCCCAAACTTTCTTATATTTCCCAGAAAATAATTTTCTTCAAAAATTCATTTCTCGAGCTTGAGACCTCGGAATTCAATTCCGGACATACGCCCAAGTCCCATATTTTCTTACGGACCCTCCGGGACCGTTAAATCATGGGTCCGGGTCCGTTTATCCAAAATATTGACCGAAGTCAACTTAAATTCAATTTAAAAGCAAAATTTATCTTTTTTCACATATTTTCACATAATGACTTTCTGGATACACGCCCGGACCGTGCACGTAAAATCGAGGTGAGACAAAAAGGAGGTTTTAAGGCCTCGGAACACAAAATTTATTTCAAGACAAGTGATGACCTTTTGAGTCATCACAGTATGAGGAGTTTATGGTCATTTTACAAAGAATTGGGTTGCCAGATTTTTCAGATTAATTACAAAATTGCCATTGATTTCGTATTTAAAAATCTACACTATTTCCAAATATTGAAACCAACATATCTCCTTCAATATAAAATCAAATAAAGTGATTCAAGAGCCTAACTTGACTAGAATTTCACAAGGAATCTATTATTAGCATCAAAAGTGAGTTTTGAGATCATTTGGAACAAGAAACAAGGGAGAACAGTGTTAAAACGAGGGTTTTGTTCATTTAGCATATTTTGAGTTGGGGAGCTCGAAATTGGAAAATTATTTAGGCGATTTTCACCATATGAATTGGGGTAAGTGTTCTCTACTCAGTTTTGATTATATTCCATGAATCTATCTTCGATTTTAGCTTTTGGTTGATGAATTTTAAAGAGAAAATTGGGGGTATTGGCCTAAGGTTTCATAATATGAATTTTTGAGTTTCGAATCGATTTGGAGTCGGAATTGAGTGAAACTAGTATGGTTGGACTCGTAATTGAGTGGGTTGTCGGATTTTGTGAGTTTTATCGGGTTCCGAGGCATGGGCCCAAGTTTGATTTTTGGCCGGATTTGGGATTAGATTTAGGATTCGATCTTTATCATTTGGAATTGTTTCCTTGGGCTTTATTTGATGTATTTGAGTTGCTTTTGGCTAGTTTTGAGCCGTTTGGAGGTCACTACGCGCGTGATGACATTTTTGGAGCATCACTTGGCTTGCTCAGTATTGTTATTGGCTTATTTGAGGTAAGTGTTTTGCCTAAATTTGTTGACGGAATTTTTCCTCCTATTTGTCATTATTTTCTACATGCGGGGGCGATACATATATGAGGTGACGAGCGTATATGTATGTATCAGGATTAATCATGCTTGGGGGTGGATTATGTTACATTTGTGTTTGTAGAATTTTGTGACCTTCTTGCTTTATGCCTCACTTAACTTCTAGATATTGATAACATAGTATTAACTGTTAGAATCGAGACTTAGCCTAATATAACTTGATCAAATTTGATAGAATTCTGAGAACACATTGATGCGTCTAATTCGGTCATCTCTATGCATAATCATTAATACATTGCTACGGCCGATATTTTGAGATGTTAGATTCCATACTTGTGTTGTTGATAAATTATGAGATTTGTGGAAGTACTTGAATTATATGGCCCTTGAGGGTTCATTGAATCATTATTGGCTTGTAAAGCAGTGATTGAGAATTTGTTTGGAATATTCGTTGAACACTCTCCTTGGCATAATTTTACAAAACACAATTAATCGTATAATTTACCCATGAGCATGTTTAACCCTGGCACATGCATATATGCTCGTCACCTCATATATGTATCAACCCCACATGTAGCAAACAATGCCAATTAGTAGCAAAAACTCCCTCAACAAAGTTAGGCAACACACTTACCTTTACGAAGTTAGGCCGATGTTCTAAAATAACTTTCTTGCTTGAATTGACCTCCGGACAGCTCAAATCTATCCAATTAATTGTATAAATTCTTTAAAATTCATCGGAAACAATTCCGGATAATTTAGCGTCGACATAAAAATTTTATTCTAAAAAGTCAACCGAAAGTCAACGTGGGACTCGCCTCTCGAAACCCGATATAATTTTTACGAAATCCGAACACCCATTCCGATACGAATTCAACCATACCAATATTATCAAATTCCGATAATAACTCGACTTCCAAATCTTTATTTTTCGTTCTTGATAAGTTTTGCAAAAATCTTGATTTCTTCCATTTAAATCCGAAATAAATGATGAATATAACCATGAATTTATGAAATATAATCACTTTCGGATATAGTACACTTACCCAAGTCGAAGTCGTGAAGAACTCCTCTAAAATTGCCAAAGAACCGAGCTCCAAAATCTCAATCGAAAATGGCAAAATTACCATTTTTGGTCCTTCAATGATTCTGCCCAGTTCCGCTTCTGTGGAACAAATTGTCGCTGTAGACATCTAATTTTTGACCCTCCCCAAGATTTTACATATTTTAGCATTTAAATACTTAGTTTAGATCTACTATAGTTATTTCAACTAATTTTGACTCTTTTACTTTATTTCGTCACAAAAATGAAAATTATAAAAAAATATTTTATTTTATGTACCTTTCATAAAACTAAAAAATGCAAAAATAGTACCTTATTTTTATCTTTATATAATCTTGAAAATATAAAAAATATATAATAGTTTCATGTTTTTATATAGTTTAACTTAATTAATTAGAATTAGTTTTTGCATTGTGTAGTATTTTTATCTTTTATTAAAGAGAGTTAACTAAGGTGTTGGACCACAATTTTAAGAATCTTAGAGCCCAATTTTAGGACCCAATTCAAACTTAGCCCATAAATCCAAGCCCAAATACCCAATACCTATTAAGCTAACCCTAGAGACCCTTCTAGACTCTTCTTCTTAACAAAATAAAATAACCCTAGACTAAAAAAGGAGGGGGGCCGTCTTGCATTTTTCCCTAACCTAAAGTCCCTACTAAAAAGAAAATCAGGAGCTAAAACCTAAGGCTGTATTGTGGTCCGGTCCCGGGGTCGGGCCAAACGGTCCCGGGCTCTGGCAGGCCGGTTTCAAGCGGTCCCGTGCCAAACGGTCCCGGGCTTAACGGTCTTGGAGGGTGGAACCGGGCCACTGTGGGCCTAAGCCCACATGGGCTCGGGCTAAGTGGGCCGGGCCCACGGGCCTAAGTGTTCCGGGCAATTTTTTTTTTGAATTTTTTTTATCTAAGGCAATTTCTTGTAAATTCTATTATATAATTGTGACTTAAATCTTCTAATTCAAATTTAAACACAAAAAAATT